>NC_057392.1:46318334-46622838 GCF_019320065.1 Cervus canadensis
GCTTCATGTACTAAAATCCTCCATCCACAAGTTTATTTCACCAAGTGAACATTGTCCTGCCCTCTCTTCTTCTCACATAGAACCCATCATCCCTAATGCTTTTCCTTGCTCTTCTAGTTATGGTTGCCAGAAAAGATAGAAGATCCCCAGTTAAACTTGAATTTCAAATAACACACAAATTTTTAGTGGAAGTATATCCCATATAATATTTGGAGTCTTCTTGTAGTGCCAATGTTGGAGGGTTAACTTATTTTTATTAAGGGAGTCAAAATATTACTTGAGGAGAGAACTAAGAACCTATTTGATTTTGTCTTAACCCTATGCTTGTTCTCCCCCCTGCCCCCACCCCTGCTCCCGTACCTCCAAGAGGCAGGATATATAGACAACTACTTATTTTCTCCACCGCAGCATCAGTTACGGGACTTCAGAAGCAAAAGAACCAGAGCTAGATGGCAATGACCATCAGTAGCAATTCCTGTTTAAAAAAAAAAAGCAAAGCTCCTTCTGGGCTGGCTCTGTGTATAGTCAGATGAAAAACTGACCACTCCGTTTGTTCAACACAGGATGGCTGGGGAAGGAAGTGAGCCAATCCTTATTAAAGCGCCACTTAAACTCATTTCTGGAATCAGCCTGATATAAATGCATTCATGTTAAACTTCTTCAGTCACTGCACTGCCAGCAAATCACTAAGAGTGAGCCTCTCCTACAGAGAAGGGCACAAGCAATTTCAGACCCTTCAGCCTCTCATATAAGGTTAATGGGAAAATAAACACAAACTATAATTAAAAGTAAATGAACAAATGTTATTTTTAAAATAAGAGAAAAAATTTATTGACTGCCTCCTTGTCCAAGTTCCCTATGTGTGTTATGTGAATGGGTCCAATTTTACCTAACATACTTGTGGGCTATGTGTTATGAATTACTGAATAATTAAATAATTTCCCCAATGCTAGTAGGAGTAGCTTGGATTTTTATTAGGATCAGTCTGATTCTAGAATTAGGTCTCCCTACTAATCCACATAAATCTGACACCATAATTACCCAGGAGAAGGAAAGAGAAACTTCTCAGTGAAAATGCTCGGTAGTGTATGGAAATTCTCACAATGAATCGTCCCCACAGTTACAAGGCCTATGATTCCAACAGCCAAGCAGAACCCACATAGGCAGTTTTGACAGCGATATGAAAGATGGGTTCCAGGTGCCACAGCCGTAGATTATTTAAGAGGCAGCAGTGGGGCTCTAGTGAAGCGGCGGGACTGAAGATTGGTGTTAAAAGTCATTGACACAAAGGTGAATAAAACTGTCTTGTAATTTCCCAGAGACCAGAGCAGACAGATCAGAAATCGAGGCAAGTAGAGAAATCCAATCACATTTCTAGCTACCAAAGCACCATGAAGTGATTATGACTCTGACATAATGTCTGGGCCAGCCCTAGCTTGGTCAGGGCCTTGGACCTGTTTCCCCAGGTGTGATGTCAACAACGACAAGAGTCAACATTGTCATGGTGCTGTCCAGGTGTCAGGTTCTGCTTCAGGTGCTGCACAACTTTTAAGCCATTTCATCTTCACAAAAACCCTCTGAGATAAGTACTCTTGTCATCTCTCTTTCATCCTTGAGGAAACATGGCAGAGGGAGGCTAAGTAACTCACCCAAGATCCCAAGTGGCAGATCTGGGATTCAAACAGAACAGTCTGGATCCAGAGTCTGTGCTCTTAACCATCACACCACGTGCTATGTGCTAAGCATCTACACCTGTCAAAGAGGCGGACCTGAAGAAAGGATTGAAACTGATGGGTAGGATCAGCTTTCCAAATGAAGGCACTGAATGTAGAGGAGAAAATCAGTGGAGAAAGCCATGGTGAGAGGAGGGAAAGAGAAGGGAGGACCATGGAGGTAGACAAAGAAGGAACAGTCAGAGAGGTATAAAGGGAAGCAGGATTGTGCAAAAGCAGGGAAGTACAAGGAGAAGGAAGCTTCAGGAAGGAAGGTCATCCACAGAACCCCAGTGCAGCAGAAAGATCAAGAAGAGTGGGGCCTGAGAAACAGACATTGAATTAGCACTTTGAAGCTTGTGTTGATGAAGACTGGGTTGCCCCTGAAGGATACCAATTTGGATGCTGTGACTTGGATGGTAAAGACTCCACCTGCAATGCAGGATACCCAGATTCGATCCTTGGGTCGGGAAGATCCCCTGGAGGAGGGCATGGCAACCCACTCCAGCATTCTTGCCTGGAGAATCCCATGGACAGAGGAGCCTGGTGGGCTACAGTCCATGGGGTCGCATGGAGTCTGACACAACTAAGCAGCCTACAAAGGCCCACAACAAAGGCCAAAAATGACAGTGTGAAGCGTATTTCCCCTCATGTGACAGTCCAGCCTAAACAGTTCTGGGCTAATCTCACCTTGGTGCACTGCCATCTTGAGCATATGAGGTTTCTATATTAAAATGACTGTTCCTGTCATCTCTCCACAGTCTAGGCAGCATGAAGACTAAAGACTTCATGGAAAACGCACCCCTTCCTTTCAAAGGGTTGGTCTGGAAGCTATGAACCTGGCAACACCAAGCTGCAAGGGAACCTAGAAAATGCATTCTTTCGTTGGGCAGTTGTACTCAGATAACAGAGATGAGTTCTATTTCTAAAGATAGAAAAAAAGATGACAGAATCAGGACACAACTCTATACCATAGAGGTCACTGATCACCTTGGCAGTTAGCTTCATCTAGTGGGCTGTAGGGAGTTCACAGGGAGAGGGTGGGTCTTTCCTAGAGAGGAAAGACCATGTGAAAGAGTTACTGGTCATGGAAATAGAGAAAATGATAGAGGCAGAGGAGTAGCAGAATACAAAGATGGTCTGTGCAAAAAGGGGAGAATCAGGAATGTTTATGGAGAGTAGAAAAAAATCAAGAGGGAAGAGAGAGATCAGATGCTGCGAGGTCTGCCTTGGACACTTCTTTCTTTGAAACAAGAGGACAGGATAACACAGTGAGTAAAGAGGTACATTTCTTTATTTCTTTCTTTATTTTTATTTGGCTTCATTGGGACTTAGTTGTGGCACAAGGGATCTTTTTTTTTTTGGTTGCAGCATGTGGGACCTAGTTCCCTCACCATGAATCACACCTGGGCCCCCTGCATTGGGAGTGTGGAGTCTTAGCCACTGGACCACCAGGAAAGTGTACATTTCACTGTGAAGATTAGGGAAGTTGAGCAAGCATGGGTTCATGTGGCTCCAGTCTCAGCCACATAGGTGAGATCAGTCGCCTCCCTAACAGCGTGTTTCCAAATATGAAGGCTACCAGGAGCTTACAAAACGTAAGGGTGATGCTCCCTGTGCCTGACTAGCATCCTGTCGCCTGCATCTCAGGAGGACACTCGTGACTATGCACTGTCTCTCTCCTACAGAGTTAGAACCCTACAGAGAGCCGCTTCTCACTCATAGAGCCACTGTGGACACAGAGATGACCCCCAATAAATATCTGTTAATTCAGTGAATAAATGAGTAGGTGAATGAACAAACACATTTCACGACTGAGTAGTTGCACATGTTCAGAACATTTAAATTCCTCTTCAAGCAGCATAATTCCTTATGGGCTGACATTCATCTCAACAGATTCCATTTCCAAACATGCTTCCTTCTTCTCTAAAACATGAGAATGATACATCCCCTGGAATATCTGAGATGTTGTAGATTTTACTAGGCAATATCTCTCTAATAGCACAGAGAAGTGCCTCCGTTTATTAGTGACTCTAATAGTGGCTAATATCTCTCTAGGTCTTTTGTTTGCATTGTTAGAGAAGCTTGTAAGGATCCATTCAGGCTAAATGTTGACTTCTTTCAGTTTAAAGAAACAGCACCCAAAATAGGCTGCTTTTGCCCTAACAGGAAAATATCCTTTCATGGAAGTTTTTTGCATGTACTTGTTTCCTACTGCCACAATGTCATATCATTTCGGATGTCAGCCAAGCAATGTCAGAACTCAAAGAGTTCAGATATTTCAGACAAGGAAAATGTCCCCCCTCCCTGTTCCCCACCTTCAGTTCTTACAGTTAATTGTTCATCAGCTCAACTCTGTTATTTCAGGAGGTTACTTACAGGAAGATGGTAAAATTAGCAGGAGAAAATCAGATCAAAAGTGGCCTCATCAGCCATTAACTACCCAAAAAATCACAAAGTCTTTCATTACGTAGTTACTATATGTGGTGACATGTTTAGGACTAAACAAAATGACAAAGTGGCTCCTGGGCTGGTGTCAACATATCTTCAGTACCTGCCTCTGTAGGATGATCCCAGTCATATGACCACTTAAGACTTTGGCCCTGCCCTGGGTTTTTTTCTGAATTAAACGCACTCTGTTGGTGAGTCACAGAACATGTTCTCTGTAAAGGGAGACTCTCCAGGTTCAACTATTACAACTGCAGAAACTATAAGCAAGCATAATGATTACATCACTTCTAATTACAGTTCCTCTTTCTGGCTCCGACAGGAGGAAACATTGTGCTTGCTCACCTCCAGACTGCCACTCTCCAAGCAGCCTTCACCTTCTGAAGGACATAGCTGCCTCTGGTCTTCTACCCTTGGAAATCACCCTGAGCTTGTCTCTCTCCAAGACAAGACACTCTTTAAAGCATTCTTTAAAGCCCAGACTCTCTGGCACAGGACAGAAACAGGTGTGCAAGGGACTTGAAATAACTGTCCTCTTCCTTCTCCAAGAAAAGTGACTTTTGGCGACTATATTTGGGGTGCCACCTCTGCCTCCTCCATGCTCTCCTGAAACACTGAGCTTCCACTGTTCTTGGCAGGGGATAGGGCACTAACACCAGTACCCATTATTTGGCCTCAATCCCTCCCTGCTTCCAGATTGTTCCATTAGCTTTAGGGCACCACCCAGTCCTCTCAATAACTTTTGTTTGACTTCACAGCTTCTGACTTCTCAGCCTGCATGCCAGAGGTCGACAAGGTCCTTCCTGCCCAGAGCACAGGGAGCACTTTCTACCTTGCTTTTCCTTCTTTTCCATCTGTGGGGCTCCCTCTTTCCCATATGCAAAGACAATACAAAGAGCAGACCACACATTTTCAAGATGTTTACTGAAGAAAATTAAAGGAGTGATCTAAAATTACAGACTAGCATTTGTGTGTAATCCTTGGTTAGAAATTGGTGCTAAATCCTGTCCATCCTTCTCTGATCACACAGTTATGGTCACCCAAGATCTGTGCCTCTCCCAGGTCTATCTGGGACTATGCCAGAATCCCCATGCTGACCCAGTTGGGCCCGGCCTCCTCCTGCAATTACAGATGCACTAGACCATGGTGGTCTTGTGTCTGAATCTTGTCCTAGCACTTGATGCACCTGCTATTTCATACCCTGTGTTTAGTCCTGGTTGTCATCATTTGAGAAGCACGTTGACAAACTTGAGAGAACAACCAAGTAGTGAGGAATTTGGAAGACATCTTACACCCAGAATGGTCAGAGAAACTGAGGATGTGGGCTAGAGAAGGACTTGGGGAGTGGACACGGCCATCATAGAGACTGTTGAGATACATCTGCTGCTTTCAGGCCAACCCAAAGATAATGCCTTTCTTACACTAACCCAGATATATTAAAGTGGTGCAGAGTGTTCTAGAAAATGGTATTTCTGTCTCTAACTTGTTCTAGCAGTGACGTTCCTTCCAGCAGAGATGGTCCAGAGATTCGTGTGCCGGGTAAGGGCTGGCCTTCCAAATCCACAATTGTCTATTTCTATGGAGAACACCAAGGGAGGGTCCAGAGGTTTTTGGTGACTAGGATCCTGTTAAACCTTGTGGCCTGCTTGGTACTAGACATCAGTCAGCTTTCACCTATTATTATTAGCCTTTGAAATTCTGACATGCTCTCCAGGAATTTAAAATATTCCCTTCTGCAGGACGGCACAGCTTGCCAGCTTTAAAATTCAAACTTCAAAGCTGCTTTGGAAATAAAAATTTGCTTTTACAATTTTAAACGTTTCTAGCCACAAGAAAGATGACTTGAACTTTTGGAAATTGGCTTTTGAAATGTACATCTATTGACCAGTTTATGATGAGCTTGGAAGGCCCTCTGCCAGTGGCCTGTTTAACTTACCTTTGCCCTCTAGCAGGTCACCCAGCATCTGGTTCAGAGCAGGCTACAGCAGTGGCTCCCAGCTGGGCTGGGATTGGGTCAGGCATCGGTCACTTATTTAATTCTCTGGGTCAATGTGCAGCTGGAGGTGAGAAGCTCTGTTGTTGAAGGTTTGAGATTTGCCATTTTAAACCATGTTCCTCTCAGACATCGTTTCAGAACAAGCCAGTTTGCTTACATTCTATCATATCACAAAGCACCCTTCCGCAATAAGTGGATGAGATGTTTTTATCTGTTGTCCTGATTCTCAGAGGACTTCAGAGGACCTCAGGTCTGCTGACCCAGCTATGACGGTGGAGTGACAATGGGGTGCAGGTTGAGAGGTGTTTTACATCTCTGATGACAAAATTAGGGTGGTGGTCAAGCTACACTCACCCCTAGGTGTTTTTAGGGTTTCTCTTGGGTGCTCTTGCCAACACACAGCCTCCCCAGGCCTGGACAAAAACCTTTTTCTCTGGAGCTTCCACAGTCTCAGACAAGACTGCGTTCCTTTAAGAAGGCTTTTGACATGCTGATTCACAGCTGTTTGTAGTCAAGAATAGCTGCCCATTGGGGAAATCACATCTGTGCTGACTATTGGAATAAAACTGCCCACAGAAGTTAATGAGCCAGCAGACTCATTCTTCTGGATAGTGCTAGGTCCCTGCCATCCCCACACAAAAGTAAACTCCATGAAGGCACAGATCTCATGGGACTTCCACACCCTGGTGACCTCAAAGCCTAGAACAACATCCGGCAGGAAGGGGGTGCTCAAGAAATGTATTCAATGGATGCATAAATGAATGAATGAATCTAATGCTAATCGGGGCCCAGAGAGAACTCCAGAGACCATCGATACTACTTAAAAATAAATAAGTAAAATATTTATTTACAGATTTTGGTTTTCCCAGGGCTTCAGATACTAGCAAGGGAAAACTTTCTGGACAACTTTACATGTTAACCTAGGGCATTGTGCTATGCTTAGTCACTCAGTCATGTCTGACTCTTTGCGACCACATGGACTGTAGCCTGCCAGGCTCCCCTGTCCATGGGGATTCTCCAGGCAAGAATACTGAAGTTGGTTGCCATGCCCTCCTCCAGGGGATCTTCCCAATCCAGGGATCAAACCCAGGAAGCCCAATAATACTGGAGTGGGTTGTCATGCCCTCCTCCAGGGGATCTGTAGGAACAAAGACGGCTCAACCTACATGAAGTCTTAGATCCACTGCTAACTGACCAGCCCAAATGTTCTCATTGCCAAGAATTCCCTGAGCATCAGGAAGCATCCCTCCACAGAGCTGCCTCCCCCAACTCAGGGGTTACCGATATTAACTGCACTTACCCACCCCACCTAAAGGGAGGGCCCCTCACAAATCCATTCTCATGTCTCAGGTCTCCAGCCTGACCCCCAACACCGTTGCATAATTCCAGTTTTTTTGTCTTCTTCCTCAGAAGCAGCTTAGAAAATCTTCTTTAATTTGTGTGTGTGTGTGTGTGCGCACATGCATGCCTTAAGAAATTAGAACTAGGCTTGTCCAGCCCTGCCAGTGTTAGCAATCATCTGCTGGAGAAGCATACAAATTTGAGTAAAAAAAAGCCACACAGCTGTGTTCTCCCAATCCCTAGGGCCCTAGAACACACCCCATAGAGAGTAGAAATCCTTTCTTGAATATGGAATGTGGGGTTGAATGAAAAGATTCTGACCTAACCACCTTTCTCCTGGGCTCTCACATCTTTCCCCTAGAAGAAGCTGGTATATAGGGAAGTGTTCACATCGATTGCTTTTTAGTTTCCCTGTCAGCTTGGCTGCTGACCACATGACTTGGCAGAGCCAAATATCTTTCCCTGAGTCTCTGACTGGTACAATAAGGAATTTTAACTTTGAGGTTCAGTCAGCTGTCTGATGAAAAGGATTCTCTATGTCTCAGTATAAGCATTGCCTGTATCAAAATGTGCACATGGAAAAATCAAGTGCTTGCACCCAATAGTTGATGTGTTGAATCCCTTTTATTTATCACATTCTCTGGCTGAAATTCAAAGTGAGTGATTAAATGCTGGCAACCTGGGGGCTAGCATTATTTAGTGTCTCTAGAAAAGTCCCCTCTATGATGCATCATTTAGACTAGGAAGATCGTTTCCTGTGGACTGCACCTCTAGGGAAGTGCATCTTAAAATCAAGAGGGAAACAGTCAAGCAGCTTGATCTGTAACAATAACCTGTGATTGTTAGCCACAGGTTAATACTTTAAGAAGAGCAGCATTCCAATTTCTAATCAAGGGGCCATTGTTACTGATAATAATTAATCCTCTCTCTGCTTATCCCTCTCTTTGAACTATGCATCCTAGACAGGGTGGAAAGTGATTGCTTGTTTAGGAAACTTCACTCTTGTCCATGTTATCACAACCACAGGGAGATTCACATAAATGAGGTGGAGGTATTAGGACTGAGAGCAAGGCTGAGATACAGACATTACATTTAAAGTAGCGCCTAGTTAGCAGCAGCTGGAGAGAGCTTTCCCCTCCCCCAAAATACATGCAGACACAGAAAAAGATTAAAACTCTAAGTCATCCAGGGATTAAAAAAAAAACCACTCATCTGACAAGTGATGAATAGTCATTGCTTTCAAGGAATTTCTGGTCCAGTCACTAAACCAAGCTCTTAGTTAACTAATTTGCTGTGTAGCAAATTACCACAAAACTTAAGGGCTTAAAACATTTATTTTCTCACAATTCCTGGGGGTCAGAGTCCAAGCGTGGCTTAGCTGGACCCTAAATGGGTCTCTCTGGGCTCAACAAGGAAGGATTCACTTCCTCCCTCACTCACGGGGCTTGTCAATGGGATTCAGCTCCTTATGGCTGGCAGTCTGCGGATTCCTTGGTTTCTTGAGATATGGGTTTCTCCACAGAGCGTATCACAACACTGCAGCATTTGAAGAGCTTCAATAACAAAACAGAATGGAGTAAACCTGGAGACAAGCAGGAACAGTTCCAAATTCCCTGCCTTGTTCCCCACTCACAGCTGATTTGAGGAGTATCTTAAATGCTTTCCTGCCCACCCATCTGTGACTAGACGCCTTCTCATTCTTTCCTTCACTGATTCATCCACTCAACTATTAATATTTGGGGGTTCTCTCTATGTGCCAAGAATGATTTGAGGTAGCGGGAATATAGCCGTGAACAAAGCAGATTTCCAGTTCTTAGGGATTTTACAGTCCAGTAGAGAAGACAAATAATAAATAAATAAGAAATGTAATGCTCACTTCAGCCTCACATACTAAAATTGGAATGATTATAGAGAAGATTATCATGGTTCCTGCACAAGGATGACACACAAATTCATGAAGTGGTCCATATTTTTGTCCATCAACAGAGGAATGGATAAAGAAGATATGGTATGTATGTATATATATATATATATATATATACATATACACACAGTGGAGTATTACTTGCAGCAATATGGATGGATCTAGAGACTGTCATATTGAGTGAAGTAATTCAGGCATAGAAAGACAAATATATGATATCACTTATATGTGGAATCTTAAAAAAGGGTACAAATATACTTATCTATAAAACAAAAATAGAGTTACAGACATAGCAAACAAACATATGGTTACTAGGGGGTAAGAGGGCTAAACTGGGAGATTGGGATTGACATATAAACACTACTACAAATAAAATAAATAACTAATAAGGACCTCCTGTACAGCACAGGGAACTCTACTTGATACTCTGTAATGATCTATATGGGAAAAGAATCTAAAAAAGACTGGAGATATATATATATATATATATAACTGATTCACTTTGCTAACAAAATGTAAATCAACTATACTCCAACAAAAATTTTAAAATAAAAGAAATGCTTCAAAATTATTTATTCATATTTTATTTCCAATTTTAAATAAGCTTATTACTATTTTACTATTGGCAAATATTTTTTAAAATGTCAACTCTCTATTATATTTAAAGCAAAACTTTACAAGTTTGATTTTGTCTTTTTATTGTGTTTATTATTTTAGATTAATATTTTAGGTTATATGTATTCAAATTTACCTGTCTGTATTTAAGTTTTATGTCTGAGAATATTTTTCCTATTTTTAATTTAAAAAAAAAGAACTGTATAGTTTATCAGAAGACAAGTGCTATAGAGAAGAAGAAAAGTGTTGGTCTTCCAGTCATGTCTGACTCTGTGACCCCATGGACTGTAGCCCCATCAGGCTCCTCTGTCCATGGAATTCTTCAGGCAAGAATACTGGAGTGGGAAGCCATTCCCTTCTCCAGGGATCTTCCCAACCCAGGGATCAAACTTGGGTTTCCTGTATTGCAGGTGGATTCTTTACCATCTAAGCCACCAGGAAGTGCTGAGGGGTGTGTGAGTCTGTGCGATGGGAGGTTATAATATGACATTTGAGCAGAGAAGTGATAGAAGCTACGTAGAAGTCTTGGGGTGGCAGTGTGCTTGATGTGTTTGAAGAACAGCAGTAAAGTTGATGGGACTGAAGCAAGGTCGGTGAGGCAGACAACAGTACGACAGCAGGTCAGAGGGGTGGTTGACTCATGGGATGTGGTAAAGCCCATTTCACAGTCACTTGAAGGGTTCTGTAGGTCAGTTTAAGACTTCGATTTTTACTGTGAGGTGGAACATGGTGGGCATGATTGAATGTAAGACCACGCGGGTTGCTAGGTTTAAAAAGAAATGGTCTGTGGGGCAAGGCTGGGAGCCAGGACACCAGTTACAAAAGAATAGAAATAATACAGGCAAAAATGGTAAGAAGTAACTGGATTCAGGATTTATTTTAAAAGTAGAGTAAATATAGGATTTAATGACAGAATGAATATGGGAGCAAGAAAAGAGTCATTAAGGACAATTCCAGAGTTTTTGGCCTGAGCAACTGGTGCCATTAAGAAGAAAGAGGAACGCTGGTGGAGGAATAAGATGGGGAAGGTTCAGAAATCAAGAATTGTGACCGAACCAAAACAAATAATCCTAACATTTATACAGACCCTGAACAGCCAAAGCAAGCTTCAGAAAAAAGAACAAAGCTAGAGGTATCATGCTCCCTAACTTCAGATTATACTACAAAGCTATAGTAATATACTGGCACAAAAACAGACACATAGATCAATGGAACACAATAGAGAGCCCAGAAATAAACCCACACACCAGTGGTACAATTAACCTACAGCAAAGGAGGCAAGAATACACGATGGAGAAAAGACAGTCTCTTCAATAAGTGGTGCTGGGAAAACCAAACAACTGTATATAGAAGATGACATTATAGTTTTCTCACACCATATACAAAGATAAACTCAAAATGAATTAAAGACCAGAAACCATTAAACTTTTCGAAGAAAAGAGGCAGAACACTCTTTGACATAAATTGTAACAGTCTTTTTTTGGATCTGTCTCCTAAGGCAAAGGAAACAAAAGCAAAAATAAACAAATAAAATTTAGTTCAATTTAAAAGCTTTTGCATACCAAAGGAAACCACTGACAAAATGAAAAGACAACTTGCCGAATAGGAGAACATATTTGCAAATGATATGACTAATAAGAGGTTAGTATCTAAAGTATATAAACAACTCATGTAACTCAATATCAAAAAACCAAACAACTGGATTTAAAAATGGGCAGGACTTCCCTGGTGGTCCAGCGGCTAAGACACTGCTCTCCCAATGCAGAGGGCCCAGGTTCAATCCCTGGTCATTGAACTAGATTTCACATGCTGCAACTAAGTCCCAGTGTAGTCAAATAAAGAAAGAAATATATATTTTTTTAATGGGCAGAAGACCTAAGTAGACATTTTTCCAAAGGTGACATAGCTGGCCAACAGGCACGTGAAAAGATGCTCAATGCTGCTAATCATCAGAGAAATGTAAATCAAAATCATAATGAGATATCACTTGGTCAGAATGACTATCATCAAAAACACCACAAATAACGGTCATTGGTACTGTAATCATCATCATCATCATTATGTTGTACACTTGAAACCAACATAATACTATAAATCAACTACACTTCAAAAAAGACCATAGTAAAATAAAAATAAATAATAAAAAAATTCTGCTTTGAATCTGTTGAGATACCTATTAGATGCCCAGATGGGCAAATCAAGTAGACAGTTCAATAAATGAGTCTGGGGTTCATGGATTGATTCTGGCTAGAGATGGAAACATGGGAGTTATCAGACTTTAATAAGGGCTCCCTGGTGGCTCAGACGGTAAAGCTTCTGCCCGCAATGCGGGAGACCCGGGTTCAATCCCTGGGTTGGGAAGATCCCCTGGAGAAGGAAATGGCAACCCACTCTAGTACTCTTGCCTAGAAAACTCCATGGATGGAGGACCCTGGTGGGCTACAGTCCATGGGGTCACAAAGAGTCAGACATGACTGAGCGACTTCACTTACTTCACTCACTCAGACATTAATTAAAGCCCTGAGTCAATGAATTCACTAGGAAGTTAGAGCAGATAGAAAAGAAAGATTCAAGAACTGAACCCTGGGACACTCTAACACGGAGAGGAGGATGACAGGAAAAGTGCAAGTGGCTAGTAAGGCAGGGAAAATCAAGAAAAAGTGGTATTCAGGAAAACAAATGAAGGAAGCATTCCAAATTATTGAGTCTTCCTTTAGTTTCTGGTCTTTTGGTTTGTTTTTTTTTTTCCAAATGCTCATGTTCATAAGAATCACTCTACAAAGTATCCAGAGGATGCCTTAATTACTTGTTTTGTGGGAAATTTAAAAGATTTTCAAGATAGTTCTGACTTGGGTTGATTTTAGCCATAGGTACTGATGCAAGAATGTAATTGTGATGGAATGGGATCTACTGTAGTTTCAAGAGAGCTGGAAGGATTCTAACATGCTTTAAGGATAGAGGCAGTGTTTACTGGATGATTAAGTGAGTTTTTTTGATAGTTGCAATTTTAAAAACTTTCATTATAGAGAATATCACATGTGCAAAATTAGCAGAATAGTCTAATGTTATAATATCCTCTGTATTCCCATCACCCAATTCAACAATTATCAACTCATGGCCAAACTTTTTTCTATTTCATGCACTATCTCCATATATTTTGAAACAGACTCCAAACACCGTATCACTTCATCTGCAAAAATAAAGATTTTTTCACATTAATAAAATATCATTATCACCCCCAAAAAGTTAATGTAATTTCTTAACATTATAAAGAAAGCCAGTCAATGCTCAATTTTTCAATTGTTTCATAAAGGTTATGATTTAAAAAAAAATTTGGCCACACAGCATGTGGCATCTTAATTCTCTGACCAGGGATTGAACCTGCACCCCATGCATTGGAAGCACAGAGTCTTAATCACTGGAACACCAGGGGAGTCTTGATTTATTTAATTGTTTGTTTGTTTAACTAGATGCTTCCTAGGTGGCTCAATTGGTAAAGAATCTGCCTGCAATGCAGGAGACCTGGGTTTGATCCCTGGGTTGGGAAGATCCCTTGGAGATAGGATGGTAACATTGTTTAAATAAGGTCTATACATTGAAAATGGTGATAATATTATCTTTTTAAGTCTCTGTACATTTTCCCTTTACCATTTCTCATATGTGTATGTGTGTATGTATGTATATATATGTATATATATATATTTTTTGTTTTTTCCTTTTCCAGACAAATTGTTTGTGGAAGGGAACAGGCAGTTTCCCACCATCTGGATTTTGATGATTGCATCCTCATGTTGGTGGTGCTGAAATGCTTAGCATGCTCCTCTATCCCCTGAATTTCCTATAAAATGAAGTTGAATCTGGAGGCTTAATCAGCTTTGTTAGATTTTTTTGGCAAGACTACCTTATAGGTGCTGCTGCTTTCTTCCCCTAGAGGTCCCTTACTGTCTGGTTGCATCTCTTCTTTGTGATGTTGATGGCTGTTGATGGTCAAAGCCTAGACTGGTTATTATATTGGAGGTTGCAAAATGGTTCTAACTCTATCCTTCCTTCATTATTTACTAACTATAATATTTCTATAAAGAGAAACTTACCACAATCTGTATTTGGTTTCTACATGATACAGTCCAAAAAAAGAAAGCCACCATAACTGCTTAATTTATCTTATTTATTAATTTTAAAAACAATGAGTTGGTCTCTAGCATCCTCCCACAGACCAACTAGGGCTTTGCCAGGAAAGGGTTTATTGTGAATGCATGGATTTAATTATTTCAGTGTTCAATCCATTGCAGTTATCCTCACTTATGCTCAAATTATCCACCACTGGCCAATGGAAACCCCTTTACATTAGTTCCTGAATCCTTCTGATGTACAGTCCTCACTATCTGGTGTAACAAGCTGTTTAGGCTTATCTTGTATATTTCCCATCCGGACCTGGAATCAGCCATGTTCCCTAGAAGCCCTGTTTCCTTTTAATGGAAAAGGAATTGAAGTTGTTACATACCATATAGGGTCACAGAATCAAAGAGCCAGGAGGTAGGTGTTGAAGGAGATGTCACTTTAGTGAGCAAAGCTGTCTAGAGTCCCCTAGGACTCAGAATTTGACTGGGAACCATTCACACCAACCTCCTCTCAAGCTGTTGATCTAAGAAAAGGATGCTATTATCTCCCAAGCAGAAAGTGTTGGGCCAAGCTGATGGCATTGTTTCATTCAATCTAAGTAAGTAAAATGAGAAAAAAATGGAATCCATGAAAAAATTCTACTAAATAAGAGAAGAACAAACCTCTTGATCCCTGAACAACAAGAGGAAGGGACAAATCCCTGAAAATGTAGACTGCTACAGGATACAGAAAGAAAATGCTGAGAAATTGCTGGGCACCCTCAGAAAGATGGAAGAAGAGATGTCTTTCATAAAACATGAGCAGATAGTCATAGGATGAAAACAAGCTAAGAAGAAAAAGAATGAAATAAATAGAACGGTAAATGCATGAGATAAAGAATGCTAAGGGAAAATCATAAACACAAGGGCAAGAATAAGATCAGATTAGACATCTACACATATAATACTATGGTTTTCACTTAACAATATATGAGAAACATTTTTCCATATGTCATTTAAATTTTTTTAAACCATAATGTTCCTAGTAACTGGACTGGGAAATTTAAAATATGAAGAATCATACCTCATTGAACTAGTCCTCTCATGTTAGAAAATTAGGCGTTTTCCAAGTTTTTCTGCCACTCTGAGCAATCTTAAGATATACATATTTTTGTATATCTGTCCATGTAGTCAGTAACTATTTATTGAGCATCTAATGATTATTACTGGGCACATTCTGGGGTGCATAGTGGTGAAAGAGATGGACACAGTTCCCATCTTCATGGAACTTGCAGCTCAACGGGGAAACCAACTATTAAGAAATTGCAACACTTTTGTGATAAATGGTAGAGAAATTGTATGGTGATAATGAAGCACATGGCCAGGAAGCCTAACCTACTTTAGAGTTTCCTGAGAAAGTGCCATTTAATCTGAGACCTGAAGAATGAGAGGAGGTAAGCTAAGAAAAGAATTGCAAATAATATTTTCGGGAGAAAGAACAGTGGGTGCAAAGGCCTGAATGTAAGAAGAGCAAGGCACATTCAAGACAAAAGAAATTCAGTGGCAGGTCACCTTGTGACAAGGTCACCTTGAACTTTTTCAAGGTCACCTTGAACCCAGTGACAAGGGTCTTGTCACTGAAGGATGTTAAGCATGGGTGTTCCATGGTCAAATTTTTTGCTCTGGAGGAAGCACCCTGGAGCACAATGGACATTGGTTTGAAGTGTAGCTTGACTCAAGGTAGGGAAGTCATTCAGGAAGCTCTTCAATAACCCAGGCAAGAAAGGGTAGTGAGCCAGAAGAGGGTGTTGACCCCGAGAACTCAGAGAAGCAAATGGATCTGGAAAATATTTAGGAGAGACTGTTTCATTTGAATCAGCGGTGGTAAGGGAGAGGGGAGTCAAATTCGGACCCTAGGTTTCTGACTTTAGCAACCAAGGGGTGCCATTTACTAGTATCAGGAGAAAGAAATGAGAAAAATTATGAATTCAGTTGGATACAGTTGAATTTGAGGTTCCTCCAAAATTCCCAGATGGAAATAGCCAATATGCAATTAGATATACAGATTTACAGCTCAGAATTGCTCCTGAGACCTGGACTGGAATTCTAGATTTGGGATCTATCAGCATATGGGTTATAATCAGAGCTTTGGGAGTAGTGATCTTACAGAAAGAATATGTGGAGGGAGAAAGAAAAGTACCTAGGGCACACCCTGAGGAACAGCCCCAACACTGAAGGGATGGGCCAAAGACACTTAGAAGGGAAAGCCTATAAGACAGGAAGAAAACTGGGAGGAAACGCAGCCTTCTAGAAGCTGAGGAAAGAGCTTGCATAGAGGGGAAGGGCGTGGCTTGCAACATCAAATATTTCCAAGAAGTTAAGAAAGACAAGGGCTGAAGAGACTCCGTTGGATTTAGTGACCACCTACAAGACAAGAGCAGTGACAGAGGAGTTGGACATGGTGACCAAATTTCACAGGAAAGAGTTAGCTGAAGTTGAGGGAACAATCTCTTATTTGACTCCTGACCCAATTTTGAGAACCACTCTCTTTAACTCTAGCAAGTAACTCATCTACAATTATTTTCATAATAGCTTCATTTGGGGTTTGCTTCATTCATTTTGTTTTATGCTTTCTAGCTTTCATGTATCCTTGCTCTTTCTTTTCTATTTTACCTTTTGCTGAGTAGACCACTGCAAAATCACGGCAGATGGTGACTGCAGCCATGAAATTAAAAGACGCTTGCTCCTTGGAAGAAAAGTTATGACCAACCTAGACGCATATTGAAAAGCAGAGACATTACTTTGCCAACAAAGGTCCATCTAGTCAAAGCTATGGTTTTTCCAGCAGTCATGTATGGATGTGAGAGTTGGACTGTAAAGAAAGCTGAATGCTGAAGAGTTGATGCTTTTGAACTGTGGTGTTGGAGAAGACTCTTGAGAGTCCCTTGGACAGCAAGGAGATCCAACCAGTCCATCCTAAAGGAAATCAGTCCTGAATATTCATTGGAAGGACTGATGCTGAAGCTGAAACTCCAATACTTTGGCCACCTGATGCAAAGAACTGACTCATTTGAAAAGACTCTGATGCTGGGAAAGATTGAAGGCAGCAGAAGGGGACGACAGAGGATGAGATGGTTGGATGGCAGCATCAACTCAATGGACATGAGTTTGAGTAAGCTCCGGGAGTTGGAGATGGACTGAAGTGACTTAGCAGCAGCAGCAGCAGGGAATCGTGGCGTGCTGCAGTTCCATGGGGTCACAAAGAGTCAGACATGACTGAGAGACTGAACTGAACTGAACTGAGTACTGTTTACCATTATTTCTAAAGCGAACTAGAGCATGAATAGCCTGCTTTTAATTATACTCAGTAGGGGAGCCAGAATTTGAACCCTGTAGGAGCCTGGTGGGCTGCCATCTATGGGGTCGCACAGAGTCAGACACGACTGAAGTGACTTAGCAGCAGCAGCAGCAGTCCACAGTCTCAGCCATGATGTTGTACAGCCTTGTGTGTGACCCCAAGTATCCTATACCTATAGAAAATTAACTTGCCCTTGAAAATAGTTGGGCTTCCACTGAGGCTCACTGTGGCTCATTGTGTTAAGAATTTGCCTGCAGTGAGCGAGACCTGGGTTTGATTCCTGGGTTGGGAAGATCCCCCGGAGAAGGGAAAGACTACCCACTCCAGTATTCTGGCCTGAAGAATTCCATGGACTGTATAGTCCATGGAGTCACAAAATGTTGGACATGACTGAGCACCTTTCACTGAAAATAGTTATGTCATTAGGGCAATAACTTCACCTATAGAAATATACTGTAGAGAACTAACCAGAGAATTATGCACATAGTTATTTATTGTAGTATTATTTATAACAATATGAATTTATATAGGTTTTTGTTTTAAAACAATATTCATCAGTTGTTCCTCTCTAATGCTTGACTTATCTTTTTGTCTGTGTTTATAATTTTTGGCCTTGCATCTGAATTTTGGTGTACATTGATCACATTCATTTAAATGTCGATTGAAAAAAATATTTACATTAAAATCTGTGCTCTGCTTGCTTCCTAAGTTGGCTGACTGTTTGCAACACAGAACAAGACTTGACATATAAGGATGAAAGAGCTCAGAGTCCATCTGAAGGAGGCAGAGGAGGCAGGCATTCTCTGGCGTCAGAGCAGAACGTATTACAAGACCTGAGCAATTTGGTTCTAAGCTGTCTGGCAACGAAGCAGGAAGAAACACAGTAAATTACATAATTTTCATTGTCCTAGGAGACAAAGAATTCATACTAATTCTTTTGCGGAGGCAAGCTCTTTTTGAGATCTAAAATCAAGCAGAAATTTATGTGAATCTTCATGTAACAGGTATTGAGGGACACTGAAGACTGGAATAGAGTCCCCAAACCCTTGGAATGTTCTGAGCTCTAAGAGTCATGGAGAGCATCTTTTTTTGTAATATTCGGTTTTTCATCTTCAGTTTCTGAAATTGCTTCAGAGCCATAACGGTGGAGTGGATATCTTGTTATATGTAAGTCCCTTTCAACCACAACTGATTTTATGTGAATGAGGCAACTTTTGGAAAGCACCTAAAGCTGGGGGGCTGGCTACTGGAGAAGCCAACCCTGTGAGTAAAGGGTTGAAAGTTTCAGTCCTACTCCCTGATGGCTAGAGACTGAGTTCAATCACCAACGGCCCATGATTTAATCGATCCTGCTTGTGTAACGAAGCCTCCCTAAAATCTCAGGAGAACAGGGTTCAGAGAACTTTGGAGTTGGTGAACACATGAAGACGGGGGAGATGGAGAATCTCTGGTCCCTTTCCTATGCCTACCCTGTGCATCTCTTCTATCTGGTTGTTCCTGAGTTCTATCCTTTCATAATAAACTGGTAATGTAGTAAGTAAAATGTTTCCCTGAGTTCTGTGAGCCCCTTTAGCACATTGACTGAAACCAAGTGGGGGTCATAAGAACCTCCAGTCTATAGGCAGGAGGTCAGAAGTACAGATACAAACTAAATTTGTGACTGGAATGTCGGCAGGGGGGCAGGGGTGATGTGCCTCTTGTGGAACTGAGCCCTTAACCTGTGGAAGCTGGCCCTATCTCCAGGTAGACAGTGTCAGAATCGAGTTGAATCGCAGGACACCCAACTGGTGCAGGAGAATTGCTTGTTGGTGTGGGGAAGATACCCTCATGCTCACCCCACCACAAGTTGGGACTGGGTGCTCGAATCCCTCACTACCTTCAAACAGTTTATAAAGATATCCTGTTAAACTCATTGGCCTGGATGGCTCTCCAAGAATTTGCCATAAAATCACATACCAAGGTACTTCCCTGGGGCTCCAAGGGCTTCTCTGGTGGCTCAAGACAGTAAAGAATCTGCCTGTAATGAGGGAGACCTGGGTTCAATCACTGGGTTGGGAAGATCCCCTGGAGGAGAGCATGGCTACCCACTCCAGTATTCTTGCCTGGAGAATCCCCATGGATGGTGGAGCCTGGAGGGCTACAGTCCGTGGGGTTGCAAAAGAGTAGGACACAGCTGAGCAGCTAAGCACATAGCACATCCCTGGGGCTCCAGTGGTTAAGACTTCACCTTCTAACACTTGGGGGTGTGGATTCGATCCCTGGCCAGAGAGATAAGATCCCACATGCCTTGTGGCCAAAAAACAAAACATAAAACAGAAGCAATATTGTAACAAATTCAATAAACCCTTTAAAAATGGTTCACATCAAAAAAAATTTTTTTAATTCACTATAAAAATAAAAGCACACAGCAAGATATCCTCTCCCAACCTGGGGACATTATTTATGTAAACAGACAAGAGAGGGGTCCAGGTATTTTATTTTCTGGTCCTAGTTGAGTATTTCTCTCATCTGGGGAGCTCTACCACCAGCAAGGCGCTTTCAGATCCCGTGCTTTTTCAGTTTTGCCACGAAAGCACCCTCACGTGAATACGAGCTGGAGGTGGGTGAGAAGATGTTGTAGCCCAAAAAGGCCAGCTGTAAGCTAAAATGTGTTTGAAGATTTGCAATTTATATTTAAAGTCCATGTGAATTACAGTCTGTTTCATAATGTGTTATAGATAAAAGTGTGTTCCCCCCACCCTTAAAACTTCTAACAGAATTGGTGCTCCAGGAAGATGAGCTGTTTTTATCCCATCTGAGCAACTCTGGGCCAGCTGACTTGGACCTCCCTATGCCCACAGACACACTTTTACTTTAATTTTGATGTTGGGTCAGTGCTTCCATGGTGGCTCAGACGGTAAAGTGTCTGCCTGCAATGTGGGAGACCTGGGTTCAATCCCTGGGTCGGGAAGATCCCCTGGAGTAGGAAATGGCAACCCACTCTAGTATGCTTGCCTGGAAAATCCCATGGATGGAGGAGCCTGATAGGCTATATTCCATGGGGTCACAAAGAGTCGGACGTGACTGAGTGACTTCTCTTTCTCTCTCTCTCTTCCAGTGCTTTCAGAGTCTAGATTAGTGAACTGTTCTTTCCAATGTTAAGTGTCTTACAACAGAATATTGTGTATTCTTCTAAAATATAGAAAAGAGGGTCTATATAAGCTCTGGTTGACAGGTATTTTTTGTTAAGTTGACATTATGTGGTGAACACAGGTAAGTTGGACTTACTGTTTAGCCACTGTTTTACACAGATACAAACATTAAGAGTGACCACATTAGGCAAGAGAGGATAATTATTTCTTAAGCAAGATCTTTTAATCTCTAGCATTCATGATCATGACCTACCTGCAGTCCTAGGGAGAAGATGCCTGGGTGGTGAACACTGGGTGGACTGACGTCACTAGAATAATGAGGCTCTAAGGAGAGGTTTGAAACTGCCGACCTGGCATAGGCTCTCTGTGAAAGCAAGCACATGCTAAGAACTTTGCACGTTGAGTCAATTATCCTATAAGCTCTTTCCTACTCAGTTGGCCCTTTCTCTGCCTAGGACTCCTGGATCTTGAAAGCCTACAGGTAGGTAAAGCAGTTCTGGGGAAGGGGTGTTGTATAGATCCTCCAGATGGACTTAGGACTGGGCTGGGCCATCATTTGTGAGTATGGAAGGATAGAAGGCCCAAGATTATTTGGGAAAAGATGTATTGTTCTGAAATCAGAGGCCACAACCTCCATGAGCAAGCCTCATAGAGTGCAGGTCAGGGATTGGCCAGTAGGCATGTGGAAAGCCCCATCAGACAAGGAAGAAAGACTTCCTTGTGGAAAAGGATCGAAAGCAGATGCTGGCCACCTCTTCCATAGAAGAACTTTAGGATAGCCTCAGAAGTACAGCTATTTTAAGAAAAACACTCACTGAACTATCAAAATGTGTAAGTTATAAATTGTACCCCTAAATACCTAATAGATAGAACCCTTTGATACCATTTTTAAAGACTCATTGAGGGACTTTCCTGGTGGTCCAGTGGCTAAGACTCTATGCTCCTAATGCAACGGGACCCTAAGGACCTAATAGAACTGTTTGGTACCATTTTTAAAGACTCACTGAAGGACTTCCCTGGTGGTCCAATGACTAAGACTCCATGCTCCCAATGCAAAGGGCCCAGGTTCGATCTCTGGTTGGGGAACTAGATCCTACAGGCTGCAACTAAAGATCGTGCATGCCACAACTAAGACCTGGAGCAGCCAAATACATATTATTAAAATAAATAAACAGTCATTTAAATACTGGCAAAACCAATATTTGAAACCATATGTGTTGGCCAGGGGGAAGACTCAGGAGGAGGTAAGGTCAGGTGTTCATTCCTCCAGAGCCCTCCTTGCAGGGCTGTGAGTTGGAGTGGTGGCATTTCTGTACTGAAAGCTATAACCCTGCTGGGGCCCTCCTCCAGCTACAACTCTCACCAAATCCTAGTAATTGCTCCCTCCTCTGTCCCTTCAGGCTTGGGGGTAGTAATGCTGGCTTGGGACATCTCACCATCCTTCCCCAGTTTCTGCTAAGGCTGTCCACTCCTTTGTGGATTAACACCTCATTAAACTCTCAATTCCCCTTTCGCCTGTGTCATCTTTCCCCTGCTGGACCCTGACTCACACATGGTCCTCACTCCGGGGCCAGCCTGATGAAGCTGCCACCATCTAGAACCTGTCTGGAAATAGAATATAGTGGCATGTACCTTGTTCTTAAGGTTTCTTCTTCCTGAAAATGACATGTGACACTTCTGTCCATTCTTTATAAGCCAAAGCAAATCACAGGTGTACTAGTTATCAATTGCTGTATAACAAATAACCCCAAAACCTGGTAGCTGAAAATAATGAACATTTATGATCCCACATAGCTTCCGAGGGTCAGGAATCTGTGACCAGATTAGCTGGGTGGCTCTGGCCCCAGGCCTCTCACAAAGCTACAGGCATTTGGAAGCTTGACAGGGGCTGGAGAGTCTG
Source organism: Cervus canadensis (assembly GCF_019320065.1). NCBI lineage: Eukaryota > Metazoa > Chordata > Mammalia > Artiodactyla > Cervidae > Cervus > Cervus canadensis. The sequence goes on from NC_057392.1 coordinate 46,340,857, forward strand.
TTTGCAAGGCAGCTCACTAACACGTCTGGCAGCTTAGGACTGGTTGCTGGCAGGGGGCCTCAGGTCCTCGCCACGTGAAACTTTAAAGTACTCCTTGAGCGTTCTCATGACATGGTAGCTGGCTTCCCCTGGAATGAGCATGTCAACAGAGAGTCCAAGAAGAAGCCACGGAACCTTTTAGGACCTTGTCTGAAAGTCAGAATACTCTGTTTATTCTAAGTGAGTCGTTAACTCCAGCCCATACCATATGGGAGCAGTATCAAAGAACACTTAGATATTTTAAAACCACCTCAGAAGCCTACACCTAACTTCAAAGCAAAAGATGTAACTGGGAGATGAAACATAAACATCTGGTGACTAGCACTAATGATCGGAAGAATCCTAGATTTTACTGGCCACTTAAAAAGGTCAACAAGGTCTGGACCCAAGCTCTACCTCTGTGTTTGTGAGTCTTTGCTATATGAATCTTGGGGCTATGGTGTTGAAATATGACTTGAACCTGATGCAGGAATTCCTTGGGATGTGGAGGGGGCAGACCAGCATACAGACTTCCTTGAAATAATGTCATTCCCAGGGCTAATCCCCTCTGGGAGGAAGGGGTTCTTCACTTAAAATGAGACCCCAGGCAGACAAGAGTGAGGAATCCACTTCTTTCCACGATCTTCACTGTTTCCACAGCTGGGAGTGACTCAGCCAGGTCCGAACCCATGCTTTAGGAAGACTGGCAGCTCCCCCTTCCTCCTTGTTGGTCCCCAGCATCCATGCTGTGAGGAAGCCCAGGCAGCCACATGGAGGAGAACCAAGCCGCTTGCACAGTGACCCCAGCTGACCTCCCCGCTGTCAGCCAGCACCAACTTACCAACCAGGTGACCAAGCCATGTGGAACATGGACAGATGTCCCCACTGAGCCCAGTCTCAATTGTAAAGATGTGAACAAACCTGTGACTACTGTTTTAAGGCACTAGTTTTGGGGGTGGTTTGTTTTGTAGCAATCAGTAACTGACACGCTTCTAAGTTCTCCAAGTAGCCCCGTAGAAGCCTTTACTACTAGGTTGGACATGAAATAGATGGTAGGATGGGCACTCAGCCTGGCAACAGATCTCTCCAAGATCTGTGATCTCTCACAAGTCACCCTCTCTCCCCACACTCTAACCTGGAATACAGTTCATATCCCTAACCTGAGTTACTTTCATATCCCTAATCTGCCTGAGGAGTCCAAGAGTTGTGGAATCAGCTCTTTGAAATTTCCTTTACAAATTCAAAATGCATGGGAATTCTGTCTGATGCTCACACAAGCATCTAGTATTGTTCATAGTAATTCTTCAGTTAAAGCTGAGGCCCAAACAGCCTCACTTTCAGGTTCTGTGGCACTGGGTCCAGGACCGGCTGGGGCAGATACTGACTGGGAGTCTTCAAGCAGATGGATGGGACACATGTTTAAATTTTTTTTTTTTTTTAAACTGGGAAATCCTGGCAGAGTCCTATCTGAAGGTCCAAACAAGTTAAAAGCTATGCTGTAGTTGAAGTGGGTGGGGGACATCCAAGCTGGTCCAGAGGACGCCCTCCTTGCTCCTACAGTGCCCTATAAAGCAACATCAATGGCTTGGGGTGTGCAGAGCACAATTTGAACACCACTTGTGTAAGGTAACCAGCTTGGGCTTCAGAGCAGGTGAACATCTCTGCACCTCTGTATCTTTATCTGTGCAAGGTGGACAATGACGATGCCTGCCTCACCGTTTTTAGAAGAATTTGATGAGACCAAGAGGGCAAGCACATCTGCTCTTAGTTGGTAATCCAAGATGTCTGTGCCTCTCTCATTTCATTCTGACCCACGTCTTAACTCAACGTAACATGGACATTCCTCCCTGGGCTTGGTGGAGAGCCCACCACAGCACCCCAGGCCTCTGCGGATTGTCACTGTGTGGGATGACCAAAGCCCCTCTTCTGGAGGTTGGCCAGACTTTTGGTAAGGGAAGGGTTAACCATGGTGCCCCTCCCAGTCCAGGCTAGAGAAAGGCTGAGCATACTGTAGTCACAGAGGATGCACCAAGGCCCTTTCCGTGCCCCACAGGGGGACCCAGCAAATCCTCCCTCACAACCGTTGTTGGTACTCGCCACATGCTAGACAGATGCTAAGTGCTTTTTCTGCACTACTTCATTTAATCTCCACAATGACCCCAAGGGGCAGATACTGCCACCCTGTTTAGAAAACTGAGGATCATAGATATTAAGCCAGTAATCCCCAAATTTGGCTGATCATCAGAATAACTGGGGAGGTCTTAAAATGCACATTCCTAGGTCCACCTCAGAGCAACAAAACCAGAACTCAGTTCTTTAGGATCCAAGGTTACTTACCCATCCAGTGGGAAGACAGGTCTGGGAATGGGGTGAGGCAATGGAAGCAGCTGGAGTGAGGTTAGACACAGAGAGCCAGCCTTTGTGCAATCTAAATGTAGGTGCCCCAGCTCACCCTAGTCCCACCCACTGTGAAGCCAGAATTGGAACGCAGGCCACTCTTAGTCATGAAGCTTACCATCCCAGGATCCCCTAGGAAGGAACTTCTTAAACTTGAAGGTGCGTCAGAGCCACCAGGAGAGTGCTGTCCTCACCACCTGCGCAGCCTGTGATTCAGTAGGCCTGGAGTGAGGCTGATAATCTGGATTTCTAAGTTCCCATGTGATGCTGATGCTGCTGGCCCAGGCTCCACACTCGGGAGCTCCACCATCTTAAGGTGGAAGGAGAAGCCAGCACCTTGAGCAAGGGCTTCCTTCTCTAAGCGTCTAGGATGAAGGGCTCCCAGGTGCCTGGATGCTCCATCCTGCAACCCCAAGTTGGATGAATTCCCTCATCTCTCCTGCAGGCATCCCAAGCTGCTCCTGGTCTCAATTAAGGAAAAGTGTCTCGAGCACAGAGAAGTCAGGGCTGACAGGCTCTCTGGTCTCTGACCACTCTGTATTGACCCCATCCATTCGTGTGGCAGCTTCTGGGATGGTAGTGGTATACTCACGTGTATTTCTGTGCTTTCTGCAGCCCCGCATTTACGCAGCTGACCAAGAAAAAGAAGAGCCTAACTTAAAGTTCTTAGGCGCTCACACTTCCCTCACTGAGTAATTGTCCTGAGAGCAGTTGCAGACATTAGCACTAATTAGTTAATTTAACTTTATGTGCGCCTTGTTAGGGCCCCAAATTCAATCTACAAATTAATGGCAGCTCACATGCACATAAGTGGGATTCACAGTCCCCAGACTTCATGGTTTTGGTTTGTAAAACAGCCCTATAGCCCATAAGCCAGCACTGGGTATTTCCTTCTAATCCTCAAAAAACTATTTGATTCATTAAGCACCTAATTGCACAGCTCTTAAGGGAAGTTTCTATCAAAAATGCAAAACAACATTCAGTGGGCCTGGGCCCCCTCATCACTTCTACCCCCATGAACTGCAAAGTCAACAACTGCCTGTCTTAACTGACCTGTTCCTGACCCCTGGCCACTCCCAATTTCTCCACTCTAACTCTGGCCTGTTGGGCTCTGGGGAAAGAGCTCTGTGTTGTGTGTCAGGACCTGTGAGCTCTGCCCACTGACTAGCTGTGTGTATGGGGTGGTCACCTTGCCTCTCTTAGGCTGCAGTTTTCTCACCCAAATACAGGAGCAACAGGATGGTAGCTTCTCCTGAAGAAAATGGGAGGTGCTGCTGGGAAGAGGAGTCTAGGGTTGCTGTGAACTTGGGGCTGGGAGAGGAAGGACTTCCTCTGGGGTTTTTGGAACATGGAGTTTTGGGGAGGATGGAAAGCAGCTCTGGGGACGACAGTGAGTTGATGCTTGCTGCAGGGGTGAAAGGGGTTTAACAACATCCTTGGATGCCATGTTACTTTTGCTGGCAGCTGCAATGAAGTCCGGCTTCCAGGGGACACAAACAGCCCTTGAAGGATTCAGAGCCTTGGAGAAAACTAGCCCCGGCTGACCAGCATCTGTGTGGAGAAGTTCAAAGAGGTGCGTGTGTGCTCAGTTGTGTCCGACTCTCTGTGACCACACAGACTGTAGCCTGCCAGGCTCCGCTGCCCATGGGATTTTTCCTGGCAAGAATACTGAGTGGGTTGCCATTTTCTTCTCCAGGGGATCTACCTGACCCAGGGATCGAACCCGTGTCTCCTGCACTGCAGACAGATTCTTCACTGCTGAGTCACCTGGGAAGCCCAAAGTTCAAAGAGCTTTATTTCTAAAATGTCATTGCCATGGGAGCCCAGGCCAGCCCCAGCTGACCACAAGCTGCAGAGACAGCCCTGAGAAACAGCTGTTTCTAGGTGACAGGCCGCACGGTGAATGGTCCTTCTGGCCTCTTGTATCTTCTCAGACATGAAATGACCACTACCGAGAACCACTAAGGGTTTCTAGATTCATTATTGACAGGACACATTTTTTTAAAGTTCTACTGAAGTGTAACCGACAAATAACAGGAGATATTTTTAACAAGTTGTATGTTGGGAGCTTGGAATTGCTTATTTGGACCTTAAAAAATAGTTTCTTATTTTCATCCAAGTTGGTGAAGCAAGACTTCTGGTTATTTGAGAGAACTACCCTGCCTTAGTCCTTTCGGACTGCCCTGACATCACACCACATATGGTGTGGCTGATAAGCACCAGAAATTTCTCACGGTTCTGGAGATTAGAAAGTCCAAGGTCGAATGCTGGCTGAATCAGCTTGTGGAGAGAGCCCTCTTCTGGGTGCCAACTTCTCTCTGGACCCTCATATGGCAGAAGGGACAAGAGAGCTCCATGAGGTCTCTCTTGTAAGTGCACTAATTCCGTTCCTGGGGGGCTCCACCCTCTGAACCACACACCTGGCCTCCTAACACCGTCAGGCTGGGCATAAGGATTTCAACATATCAATCTGGGGGGAAATGAGCACTCAGACCACAGTGTAGCCTGATCTCTCCAGGCACATCAGCAGTATTGGTCCATGATCCCACGAGCTATCTCCATCCTTTACTTAACTGAACAATAGCCAGCATAACCAAGCACTTAGCCCAGTGTGCCAGGCACTATGCTAGGCACTTTACATGCATTATTGTCCCTAACACAACATTTCTGCAGAGTAGATGCTATGCTTGTGCCCACTTTGCACTGAGGAAGCCAAGTCTCAAAAACTAGGGACGCACCCTAAAAATCACAGACTTTGTAAAGGGTGGAGCTTACAGTGCCACCTACGGCTGCTTCTCCAGCGCCAGCCCCACCCTGCGGTCCCTAACAGTCAGGAATTTGTCTGCCTGCGAGAGACCCTCCCCCAAGCATGAGGACTGGGCACTGGGAGCAGTCAGACTGCAGCAAGGGACACGGCTGGGGGAGGCTTGGAGTTCAACCCTGGACCATTTAAGGCAGAACCCACATGTGGTGAAACGTTAAAAATCCTTTTGCTGTTCTATTTCTGTTGAAGGATAGACGCAGTTAGACAATACAAACGTGTGCTTGTACAAAGGGTGTAAAAGAGATGCCGCTGGGCAAGGGGGGAAAGCAGCAAGGAAAGCCCTCGTGCTTGTTCAGGAACTCCAAAATGAAAGAATAAAACGTTTTTGTTTCTTTTTTTAAAAGGAGGCAGAAAAATCTCAAACTGTGAGTGGGAGATTGAAGAAATGAGAGGGGTTTGTGGGCTCCTAAATCAGAAAGGGAGAAGGCAATGGCGCCCCACTCCAGTACTCTTGCCTGGAAAAGGCCATGGACGGAGGAGCCTGGTAGGCTGCGGTCCATGGGGTCGCGAAGAGTCGGACACGACTGAGCGACTTCACTTTCACTTTTCACTTTCATGCACTGGAGAAGGAAATGGCAACCACTCCAGTGTTCTTGCCTGGAGAATCCCAGGGACGGGGGAGCCTGGTGAGCTGCCGTCTATGGGGTCGCACAGAGTCGGACATGACTGAAGCAACTTAGCAGCAGCAGCAGCAGATCAGAAAGAGGCACATTCTCCCATACAAGTTGGATAGGTTGAAGGACAAGTGGTTGGGCCATGAGTCTAAGATTCTTTCCAAAAATAGGACTACCCCAGTCCCCAAGGGTTTCCACAGGCCACCAAGTTCCCCTCTCTAAAACCCTTGCCCCAGGCTCTGACAGGATCTCCTGGCTGAGGATATGGCCCCACAGCCTTGATTTCTGCCAGGGGTGGAAAGGCAGGGGCAGGAGCAGCAAAGTGTGGGTGGAAAGTCGGGAAGGATCATCCAAGTGCAGGTGAGTTCAAAGCAGAGATTCCCCCTGAGGAATCACAGTGATGAAATCTAGGCTAGAGAGGGCCACGTTCAAAGGTCTGTTTACTTTATTATCTTTTTACCCTGAGGAATGTGCCTGCTGGGTTAATGTTTATTTTATTGAACAATCTAGTTTTAGGCACGTCAATAAGAGTCAATGCTACTTTATATGAAGAAAGTGCAGGTTTGTGGCTATTTCTGAGCTCTTCCTGGGTACTTCCTGGGCCCGTTAGCACTACTGCCACCTGCTGGTGGATTTCTGTAGAGCAGGGCTGGCCATTTGGGTCGCAGGCTGGAGCCCAAGCCCAGGGCTGGAATCGTGGCTCGGCTCACCCAGAGCAGGGTGACTAGTTAGAGTCTCCTTCTCTGAATTTTATTTCCTACCTCTTAAAGTGGCTTTTGGGGGATTTTGTGATGATTCAATGAGTTAACATATATATAATGCCTGGTGCATATTTATGTGTAATGTTTATTATTTAAATGTGTAATGTTTATGTAATTTATGTTTATTTATGTGTAATAAACTATTAATTAGTCTTAAGAATTCGATATCCCTGTGGGGTCCTCTTCTCATTACCATCTTGACCCAAACAAAGTTACAGAAGGCATGGCCCCACATTGGTGACTGAATCAGAGGCTGAGGCATCGGCAGGCTGGGCCAAAACTAACAGGCGAGATGTAACAGGCATAAAGCTCTTAATTACATTTATTGTCCACCAAGTGCATAAATGTGGGGGATGCCTGGTTGACAAAAAAGACCAAGCCAAAAACACTGAGAGATTTTAAGAACACATAGCTCAACCAGAGCCAACTGGGTGACTCCACACTCAAAAATTCTAATTTGATCAATAGCCATGAAGGAGCAACAGATATGACAAGCCTTTAAAATGTTCATACGCCCTGACCTCATAATTCCATGACTAGGACTCTGCGCAGAAGAAATAAGAAGAGAGAGTTGTATACAAAAATTCCATTCCAGTGAGATTTATAAAAGTGAAAAATTAGATACAATCAATGTTCAATAATAGAGGACTAGTTAATTAAATCATGGTTTATCCATATGTAGTCCTTAAAAATTAAAGGGAAAAATCTCATCATGTAATTTGGAGTGGAGGGAGGACCACAGTATAAATAGAAACAGAGGCATAATATACTGATAAAAAGTTTCAATAAAGATAAAAATTAAAACCCTTCCTGCATCTAATGAGAGAGCATCAAACTGTATATGGCATCAACTGACAAAACTGAGGAGAAACTGACAAGTTCAGCATTGAAGTAGGAGATTTAATACACCTCTCTCAGTAGTTGATCAAGCAACCAAAAAAAATCTGTAAGGATAAAGGGTTGAACTTCACAATTCAGAAATTTAATAGAAACACTGCAGAGTACATTGATCCCTATAGCTGAAGCAAACATGTCCTTTTCAAATGCAGACTTGACCCCCACTCCCTAACCCTCCCTGCCCCCACGGAGAAACCAGCAATTTCAGCATTTGATGCTAAAGTTTAAGAACAGGGAGCCTGGGGAGCCGAAGGCTCTTTGAATTGGGGCACAGAGAAGATCACCCAGCGGAGGTTGTGGCTAAGATGAGTTTGTGAGGATGGTTCTCTAGATAGGGAAGATGGGCTGGGAGCCTAGCATGCCTCACGCAGGAGAGGCACCAGGTCCCTGGGTTCTGAGGCAAACGAAAGCAAATGAGCTCGGGGAGTTGCGGAGGGCAACCCTTGGGGTCACCCCAGCTCTCAGCCAGCCTGCTTCCAGGCAGACGCTCTGCCATGACTACCCAGGCCCCACCAGAAACTATGGTTCAGTTTCCACCTCTAACAGAAGACAGGGGGTCTTCAGTTACTTCCAAGCAGAGCCATGTCCCCCAAAGAGGAACATGAGCTGGGCCTGAAAAGGAGCCACTGGAGCTCAGGTGTCAGGCAGGTTTGGCGAGCTCACCACAAGCGGGAAGGTCGCAGGACTCCAGCAGCTCTGCCAACCACCAAAGGAACCCATTCCCCACGAGGGGGACCCCTGAAGAGCCTTAGAGGCCTCCCTGCAGGCTGGGCCAGGCAAAGTGGGAGCCACAGCTTCCAGGCCTGGTCCCCCCAGCTGTGTAACCCAGATCGCCCATCGTGCTCTGGGGCTCAGGCCACCTGTTAAACACAGCTATCACTGGCGTCCTGCCCACCCCGCCAGGGTGTCACATACACGGGCTCAGGTTAAGGAAGGGACTGGAGAGCTGTTTGCAACAGTAACCGTCTGAAGTCTCTGCATGGTTGAAAGGCAGTGTTGATCCCACACACTCATTCAGCCAATTGTTTTCCCGTGTTCTCCCCACAAACTGCTCTCCGTGTGCCCCGACCTGGTGTGAGGGCTCGCCTTATCCCCTTTCCAGTCCCTGTCCCTGGCTACAAGCAAGTGGTGAGACATGATAGCCAGAGAGATCTGGGCAAGGCACCCAGGCCCACTAGCTCAGGAGACAGAGCAAATGCAGGAAGGGAGGAACCCTGTCCGGAAGTCGAGCATCTGCTGTGTGACTGGGAGCGAGTCACTTGTTCTCTCTGGTCACGTTTCCTCATTTCTAAATTGACCGGAAATCATCTCTAAGCTCATTGCTTGCTGAAGATTCTGGGATCCTATCATTGGAAGACCTGGGTCTGTTTCAAAGGTCAGTCAAGTTCTTAATTAGAGAGTATCATCCCCTCCATTGACTTTTTACCAGGGCTGCTGACCAGTGGAAGAAGCAGAAGTGGGACTCCCCGAGTCTCTGCTGAGCCGGACTGGGAACTAGACCTCTCAGGGGCGTTGCCAGACCAGGTACCAGGTTCATTTTGCTCCCCACGCAGCAGCCAAAACACTGAGGTGCTGAGGTTTACAGCACAGAGGGGGCTTGTTCACAGGGCAGCCAGGGGTAAGCAAGCCTCACATGTACCTCCCCACAGGCAAGGGGCTCAGGGCACTTAAGAGATAAAGAAGAAAGATGCAGGGTAGCCTGAGGCACAGGGAACATGGGGAAAGGTGAGGTGATGGATGTTCTGCACAGGTGTCACTAGGCTATGGGCATCAGCGCGTTGGAAAATGGAGGCATCAGGCACCACCTGAGGGTGGCTGTGAGCCCTCTGACATCAGAGGTCACTGGGCAGACACTCGTGCAGGCCCAGTGTGAGGGGTTGGTGGTCCTGTCCAGTCTCAACCAGCTCACCTCCAAGATGCAGCAGACTCCAAGTTTCTGGAAAATAACTGGGCAAACAACTTACTGTTTAGGCTACATGCTGCATGGAGGACATGCAAGCCTTTTGTAGATAACCCTGACTAGTGAAGGTAGGTGACATGAAATTTTGACTAATGGTTACCCACGGTTTCAGGACTGCAGTAGGGCCAGTGTTCTTCGATCATTCCCACCTGACCAACACAGCAGCACGGGGAACACTGGTGCTTCTGTCAGGCCTGACCAACATTTTTGATATGCCAGTAAGTCCTAAGAGAAGCCAATCCTTTACCTGTGGGTATGCATGGGTCTATACCTAAAAATACATAAAGAAATTTGAAACCTTTATATATATATATGTATATATATATCTCCCCTGGAGGAGGGCATGGCAACCCACTCCAGTATTCTTGCTTGGAGAATCCCCATGGACGGAAGAGCCTGGCGGGGTATAGTCCATGGGGTCGCACAGAGTCAGACACAACTGAAGTGACTTAGCACATATATATATGTGTGTGTGTGTGTATATATATACATGAATATAGAGAATCAAAAAAAGTAGAATCATGTGATACAACATAGTTTTGGTGGTTAACGAATCGGCCTGCAATACAGGAGACCTGGGTTTGATCCCTGGGTCGGGAAGATCCCCTGGAGAAGGCAATGGCTACCTACTCCAGTATTCCTGCCTGGAGAATTCCATGGACATAGGATGCTGGTGGGCTACAGTCCATGGGGTCACAAAGAGTTGGACAGGACTGAGCGACTAACTCTGTCTTCTTTCTGGTTCCCGAGCATCTTTAGCGGTGTAAGGGAAACAGAGACCCGGCTCACAGTGGTGATCCTCAGTTTGCTGACAGGTAACGAGTGGTGCCTCAATACCAGCCAGGAGCAGCATTCCTGCATCCTGCTTACACTGGGTGAACCTCTGAAGGGTCATACTTATTTCTGGATCCTAAGTTTTGAGAAGGATACTTCAAATCAGAGATTGACAAGTCATACTAGCTCAGGTGGGCCGGAGCCTGGAAAGCACATGAGTGATGGCTGAAAGAACTGGGCACTCAAGAGTCTAAACAGGAACACAGATTAGCACAGAAATAGAGTTGAGTTTTTACCAAAACCGAAGTAGAAGGAAGAAAGATTAGTTACAATGGTCATGCCCATATCCACGCATACAGTTTCATGCTTGGGTCTCTTTTCTTTTTTTTGGGGGGGGGGTTTCTTTTCATTCAGGCTGCTCCCCCCAATGTTCATTCCATCTATCTGCTAACGTCTCCCAAACCCATGTTCAGCCAAGACTCCTCTGGAGCTTCTGACCTGTATATCTAACTCCCTCCTGGCCACCTCGACCTGGTTGTTCTCATCATACCAAGCTCCACATGTCCTAAAGTGAACTCTTCACCACATCCATGACCATATTTGGAAGGGCTTCAACTTTTATGGGCTGCATTTTTATTGACCATATCTGGAAGGCAAAGAAGGGTATGGAATGTGTCATTTATAACTAAACTCCACTGTGGTGGTTACCATTTGCCTCTATCCTTAGAATGAAGTGTTTTCAACTTGGTTGCTCATCAGAATCTCCTGGGACATTTTTAGAAAATGCAGATTTTTTTCCCCAGGCCCCACCTGAAATTCCATGAATCAGAATCCCATAAATTTTAACTTTCATTTTCCTTCAAATTTTGACTCCCACTAATGAGGTCAACAAAAGTCAACTATGCTAATTAACAATTCATAAATATCACCATTGAAAATTTCTTCCTCACATTTATTGCAGTCAGTAGGAAAGATCAGGGATTGATTTTGAGGGAATGAGTGCCTTAGCTCTTATCACCACCTTTAACCGGAAAACACACTGCTCAACCATTCTCTTAAAATTTAGCAACTCTGGGAAGAATTATTCACTTGATGCCTTCAGAAAGAATCTGCCCTTCATCTGGCCTCTCTGAGCATCAGGTGCTTCACTGCACAGTATTAATCTGTTCTCACAATAATTCTGTCCTTTGGAGCAATTCCCAAATCACTAACTGGCCCCACCCACTCCAAACTGGAAGCTCAAGGGCAGGAAAATAAAGGGCAGGAGAGCCAGAACAGGCAATGAAAGGTGCCAACGTCCACACGGACCCACACCATCTTTCAGGGGGCTCCCATGCTGCCCCTTGGCTTGGGGGTGGCCCTGAGTTTCTGGCCCCAGACTTGCTTCTCCTGATAAGAATCTGTCATTTTGGAGCTTTGATGCACTGCTGGCTACCTTTCTGTACTTTTGATAGCTTTTCCCCTTGAACAAACAAAACATAGTTATGTTCAACTTGTGGGTGGGCTTCCCTTGTGGCTCAGTTGGTAAAGAATCCGTCTGCCATGCAGGAGACCTGGGTTCGATCCCTGGGTTGGGAAGATACCCTGGAGATGGGAAAGGCAACCCACTCCAGTATTCTGGCCTGGAGAATCCTATGGACTCTATAGTCCATGGGGTTGCAAAGAGTCAGACACGACTGAGCAACTTTCACTTTAACCTTGCGGGCAGGGTGGTGGGGTGGGGTGGGGATAGGTAAAATGTACGCAGTTCTAAATGGTAGGTCATTGCCAAATTATTTAAATACCAGCATGGGAATGTAATCAGAAACGAATGTGCTAGAATTTACCTCCCTTCCAAAGTCAGCCGCTCCCTGGTTATGTATACGCTGCACCCCACTCTCAATCATTTTGACCTGTGCCCCACCTTTTCCTCTGCTTCTTATATATTAGAAGAAAGAAGGAATTATTTTTACATTTTTATTATACATACTCTGAATTAGCTATTGACTCACACTACTTCTCCTTTCTTCATCCTGTCACATACAGGAGCGCAGAATTTGCACACTAAGCCAAGTTTCTAACGAGCAGGCAGTGTACTATGGTGACTGGAAACCATCACTTATGACACTATCTATAGTAAGTGGGGAGGGGCAGATGTGGACACTGCCGTTTCATGTCAGTATGCTGTAGCCATATTTTGCTGATAGCCTAATTCCTGATACTGCTTTAATTTTCTGACCTTTTTTTTTTTTTGAAGTAAGAGAAATCATTTTAATATATACATTTTCACTTCAGTCAATTCAACAATGATTTCTAATAGGCATGCAGACCCATTTAGTTTGCTTCAAATTTATTTCTCAACATGCAGAAACCTTCCTAATGAGATAGTTAAGTTGAACTATTTATTCCTAAAGAGTACAATATACCTTGTCCTCAAAGAGTTTTATCAACTTTAACATTTTCAAAGAGCCCTATGAGGCTGCTCAATATGGTAGTTTTCCCCTGAAATTTCCTATTTGGAGGATGGCAAAACAGTCTAGGATCTTTCCCAGTCTACTGGTTGCTTGTATTCGTATCACAGCGTGGCTGGCTAAGAGGTAGAGACTGAATAATATGTAGATAGCCTTCAAGCCCAGCTGAGTGAGACAGCTTCATTTTCAGAAAGGAAACCAAATCATGAAAACCCTCCTAATGGTATGATTTATTCCACGGTTCTTTTAAGAAGGGACGTAATCCTCATGCACAGGACTCTTTATGGCCTTCTAGAGTTTTCTGCTCCAGCCACTGCTCTCTAGCCAGGTGACTTACTGCACTTGCTGCAGAACTGAAAGCATGAAGTCTCTGTCTACTTGCATAATTAGAGGTGGTGTTAATCTTCTCATTTCCGGCCAAATGGATCCGACCACACTTTCAACCTTGGTGGCTGCACGTCTTCTTGAACAATACCAGCTCGATTAATGGCTTGTTCCTTCTTGTACTCCTCCAGCCGCATTAAGGACCGGACGTAGATGGGGTAGAAGGTGGCGCCGATCAGGGAGATGAACCCACCGAAAATGAGAGCAGTGCGCAGGTTCCGGGACATGGCTCCGGATTCTCCGAGTGCCCGGGACTCTCTTAATTTTCTGACTTTTAGTTACAATTCCTTTGGAGCCACTTTTGGAGAGAAGATGTGTGTTTTCCTCACTTTTATCACTCATGTCCATATTCATTTCTAGTGTATTATACTGTCTACCACATGTACCCAACTTTGATAAGGTTCCTATGGGGTCATGTTGTCTGAGGTAGTGATTACTGTTATTTTCCTTTTGGTCACAAAGCAGTTTGGTGTATAGTGATAATTTTTCACAAATATTATTCCTATCACCTGCAGGGATTTAACTATTAATTTAAAATTAAACAGTACTTACAATTTCCTATAATAAGCCATAATAGAAAAGAAAAAGAACACATATGTGTAACTGAATCACTTTGCTGTCCGGTAAAAATTAACATTCTAAATCAACTATACTTCAGTAAATTTTTTAAAAATTAAATAATATTTAAAGATTTACAATATAAAATAAAATTAGTGAGAGTATGGATGAAATGTGATTGGCCACATCTGTAATTGTTGGGGCTGGATGAGGGGTACACGGAGATTCACTGTACTTTTCTCTATACCTGTGAGTATGCTTGAGAATTTCCACAATACACACAAAATATTGTGAGAATTAACAATAGTGTTAACAAAAAAGTTTATTACAAAAATAGCTGCCCCTTATTTCACCTTCTACCTATTCTCTATTCTTCAGTCCCTTCAATTCTTTTTGCCATTTCTTTGGACATTTATCTTTGTATTTTTTAACAATCCTTCTGGAGCTGTGTCTTGATTTATCGACATACTAAGTTAAGTATTTGGCACGCTTAATCTCCCCTCCCAAACAACCATTGCAGTGGTTAGCACCATGTCTGGATAAGCTGATTGTCAGGTTTCCACTATTATAATTATGTAAATATTTTAACTTCAGAGCCATGTAGTATACTCTGATTATGATTCTCTTCCTGCAAAACATTTCTTTTCCTCCTGAATATTATAATAGACTTGTTTTTATTGTTTAGTTTTCTATGTCTAGCATCCCACTCCAGTGGCTCTAAATACAACATTCCACATTTGTCAAATCTATACAGAAGCCTAAAATTACAACTTTTCCCCAGCTGTTCTTCCTCCTGGAGCTCTCCATCTCTGGCTTCCCACTGGACAGTGCCTTCCTGGGACTCCTTTTGACTGTATTCTGGGCATATCTGTCATCTACCTTCTATGCTGGATCTCCTTTTTCTGTATCCCATGTCTTCGGGGTCAATGCTTCTGCTTTGGTGAACCACATCCTCTGATAGCTTTTTGAGAATAAATGTATAGGAAGAGAATTTTTTGAGACTACGCATCCAAAAATGTCTTTGTTCTGCCTCACATGTGATTGACAGTTTGGCTGTCAAGCTGGAAATAGTTTATCTTTAGAATTCTGAAGGAATTATTCTTTTCAGAGACTTTGCTATTGAGAAGCCTGACGCTATGATGATGGCAATTCTCTGTATATTAACTTTTCCTGGAATTTTTTATTCATGTGAAATTTCATAGTAATGTGCAATGGTGCTTTCCTCATTATATGGAGAAGAGTCAGGTCCTGGCGTCTACTTGCTCTTGGTATAGATTTTGCACCGACCCCTCCCCCTACCTTTAACTCTACACCCATTCATTTGGTTTCCTCTAATTCCTAAGTCTTTCTAACATTCTGCTGTGCAAACTAGCTCACTTCTCATTAGCAGACCCCACTATAAGCATGTATTAATAAATTTCAGCTGTCACCATTTTGCTTAGTCAATTAACACTTCTCCATCTTTTTATTCTTCCAAAACTTTGTGATTTTGTCAACATTTCTTACACAGTTGTCTCTTCTGTTCCCTTTGCCCTTAATGGTACTCAAAAAAAAATTTTTTCCCTTACTGCCATTTTAGAGGAATTCTGAGGAGGTGCAAACATAAACCAAAAGAACAGTCTAAATCACTGTATTTAATAGAAAATCTTCCACAATATTTGATGAATGCCTCGTAAATGCTATTTTTATCACATTATAAAATTTCAGTGTTTTTATGTAATTATTATCCATATACTCATCTTTATCATTAAAGCTTCACATAGAACTTGCTTTTGATATAAACTTCCAAACTTGACATAGTACTAAGAAGTTGCTATTATCTAATTTTCTTTTTTTTTTTTTTGTATAACTGCTAAATTTTTGTATATTTTCTAAATAACTGAATCAAAATAGATCTGTTTGGCCAGGTCATTGGCCTAATAGCTAGTGATGTCCAATATAATATAAATGTATGTATTTAACACCTCACTACTGAAAGGGTGACCAGTACCACTGCCAGTATCTGGGAGCTTGTTAAGAAATGTGGACTCTCAGGCTCCACTCTATAAACTATTCAATCAGAATCTGTGTTTTAACTAGATCCCCAAGCAGTTCACAAACACATTAAAGTTGGAGAACTAGTCTAGTATTTCACCAGAGCCTGCTTCTCTCTCATGTCTCCACTCCCTGCTCCCACTTTCAGAAATACCCATGACATTTTCCTTTCAAATACCTTACAATCTGAGTATTATGAAAGTTACCTTTTCTATCCCTCTGCCATCCTCACGGGTCTGTCCCAGAGGGTCTCCTCCAAGTCTCTGCTCCTCAAAAAGGGAAAAGCCTTGAAAAGTACAGGCTGTTGGAGCCATGTTATTTGGGTTCATTTAAACTCTGACTCTACTCATTACTATATATGGGACCTTGGGCCAGCACACTGCGACACTGTGCCTCAGTTTTAGGTGTAGTATGAATAGCATTGTCATGCATGTTAGCTATTACCCTCTGAAATCAAGGCCTGAACAACTGAGTATTTAGGAATTTCTCCTCGTCTTCTGCTGATGGTGCTTCTATCACACGATGGTTTATTCATTTGGACTTTTGCTACTGAATCAACTAGTTCCACCTTCATCTGGGGATGATTTTATAAAATTTCCTGAATCAACAGATTCCCCAGGCTTTTTGGACTTGGAGTGTCCACCTGGTGAACATACATGAATCAATTTCCTGTTAGAAGCTTTAAGAATGAGGCAGCCATCTTCTTCAAGGTTCAACAATATTCTGAGAAAAGTGAGCACAGGGAACAATCCGGGAAGGAGACAGTTGAATGGAGAAAGCCAGAAGAATTTCAGCACTGGTGGGAGGAAAGGGGGAAATGGGGACATATACTGTCTAGTGGGGAGTTGTCTAGTAATGAACTTGATTTTCCCAACATTAAATATGATGTTAGCTGTAGGTTTTCCACAGAGGCACTTTATCAAATTTTCTTCTATTCCTAGTTTCCTCAGAGTTTTAAGTCATGAATCAGAGTTTAATCCTGTCAAATGTCTGTCTGCATGTATTGAAGTGATCATGAAGGATTTCCTTTATTTTGTTATTATGGTAGACTATAGTAACTGACTCTTCTAATTTTAAAATGACCCTGCATTCTGAGATAAACTCTACTTGGTCATAAGATATTATGTTCTTTATATAGTGCTGGATTCAACTAGCTAATAGTTCAATAATTTCTGTATCTATTGGTATGGCCACTTTCTTTCCTTGAAATGTCTTTGGCTTGTTTCGCTATTGGGGTAATACTTGTTTTCATTTTTTAAAAAAAATAGGGTAAGTATCCTGTTTGCCCCTATTTTCTGAAAATCTGTGTAGAATTAAAGCTTTTTACTCCTTAAATGTTTGCCAGAATTCACCAATAAAGCAAAGTGGACCTGGAGTTCTTTTGTATGAAAATTTCTGATAATTTCTTTAATATTAAAACTATTCACATTTTCTGTCTTGTATCAGTTCTAGTAAGCTGTATTTTTCAAGAAATTTGATGACTTTAATTTATTGGTTTAAATTTGTACATAATATTCCTTATTGTCCTTTTAACATCTGAAAGATCTAAATAACATTCTTGATTTCATTCCTGATAAGGATAATCTGTCTTTTAGGTTTTTCCATCACTTTGCTAGAGGTTTAATTTTATTAATCTTCTCAAAGACCAACTTTTGGCTTTGTTAACTGTATTACCTGTTTTCAATATCACTGATTTTTGCTCTTGCTTTTAATATTTCTTTCTTCTACTTACTTTGAATTTTATTGCTCATTTCCCCCCCTCTAGTCTGCTCTTTTAAATATATAAATATTTAAAGCTATAAAAGTAAGGAAGCAAGTACAATTTCACTGATTTGGCCTTTTGTTAGCTTATTTCTCTGGATTATTAAATCTTGAAAAAAAATTTCTAAAATTTTTATACGTAAATATTTTCAGGATAATCAGTAAATTCTACCATGGAGAGAGTATGCATGTAAACATAAAAAATGATGATAAGAATATACAAAGCCTAGTTAGCATTCCTGTTACATAACCCCTGGTTTTTCATTCCATTCCAAGCTGGATATGTGTTTATTCTAAAGATGCTTGAATTTTAAGAACTCTCAGTTCCTGTTTTGGATGCTATGTTGTAATTACCAATGACTCATTCACCAAGTTTTTGGATATAAATGAAGGTGAGGTATGACTTCAGTTAATTTTAATGCTTTGACTACACTAACTGCATCAGTGGTACACTGTAAAGATTAAATTTTCCTGTTA
Source organism: Cervus canadensis (assembly GCF_019320065.1). NCBI lineage: Eukaryota > Metazoa > Chordata > Mammalia > Artiodactyla > Cervidae > Cervus > Cervus canadensis. Next base: position 46,358,766 of record NC_057392.1, read on the forward strand.
TGAAGTATCTACATTTATGTAATAAGTCATCTTTAGTTATTGCTCATACAAGCTTTACATATATATATATGTATTTTTAAGCTTTTTATATTTATCTTTGGAGATCTATCTCCCTTTTAAATAATTCATTTTTGAGTTCTAGTTTTTAAATACTGAAAAGGGTAAATGCATACAGGTGGCGCAGTGGTAAAGAAATCTGCCTGCCAGTGCAGGAGATGTGGGTTCAATCCCTGGGTCAGGAAGACCCCCTGGAGAAGGAAATGGCAACCCACTCCAGTATTCTTGCCTGGGAAATCCCACAGACAGAGCCTGGTGGGCTACAGTCCATGGGGTCACAAAGAGTTAGACACGACTGAGTGAGCACACACGCACACACAATAGTACCGAAAATGATTTTCACCATAAAATTCCTTTAAGAGTTCTTTTTAAAGGAATTATTGTACTATCAAGTGAAACTTTTTCAAACTCAATCCGTTAAGATATTCCTACTTAAATATACATACAGCCAAATGAATTTTTGTGTATTTCAGAGATAATAAAATATTTTTGCTAATTTATCTCAAAACATAGGTATTAGTGACCTTCTCAAATTAGGTCAGGTAGTAGGAAAAAAACCTAATACTTTTTTTTGGTTGTGCTGGATCTTCAGTGTTGCTTGGACTTTCTCCTGTTGCAGTGAGCAGGCTTCTCATTGCAGTGGCTTCTCGTGTTGTGGAGCAAGGCTCTGGTACATGGGCTTTAGCAGCTGCAGCACAGGAGCTCATGAGTGGTGGCTCACAGGTCCAGAGCGGGGGCTCAGTAGTTGTGGCTCATGGACTTAGTTGCCCAAGCTATGTGGAATCTTCCCGGACCAAGGATCAAATCTGTGTTCCCTGCATTGGCAGGCAGATTCTTATCCATTTTACCACCAGGGAAGTCCTCTAATACATTTTCTATTTAGCATAAGGTTAGGTTGGAAGAAAAGGCTTTTGATTTTAAAGGCCAAATGGAAAGCTATTTTATTTTGTGAGCCAAGAGAGGATCCACTTCAGTGGGATGAAAAGTGTACCTATCAAGATGACTTTTGCTCCTGACAATTTAATCTTTTTTTTAAAAAAGGTAAACATTTAAAAATCATATATCATTTCAACATCTTATTTTTAAGAAACCCAACATTTTGGCATAAGACAAATTTATACAATTAAACTCTTCAAAACATAATATGGCATATATTATTTTTCCACAGGGCATCAGATACTAACAGATATAGACCACTTTGTTAAATAACAAAAATCATATGAAAATCAACACAGTATTTCATTTATTTACTGTATAAGTCTGGCAAACAGCACAAAAATTCAGCAACATTTCAAACATGTAAAAAAGTCAAATGTTGAACAGTACTGAAAAATTTTTTTACATAATTAGTAATAATGAGTACACATGTAGAGTTCTGCAAAGCTAGCAAATTCCAAGGGTGCTTGGCTTCTGAACATATACCACAAAAACACATACACAAAAGCACAATATAATTTATCTTTATAAAAATTAGAGCCAAGCAATAAAAAAGGATGATAATAATGAAGATAATAATACATATGTTCACTACATATATCTTATACATTGAAATGCTACATCTTGTACCCTGAAATGCCATGTGTAGAGAGCCAAGCAGAGTAAATTTAGGCTCATCACTGAGGTTAAGAATTATTTAAGAATTTAATGCTTGTATATGTAACATACTCAAAACTTTCTATATAGCAATTCCTAGATTATAACAATGTATTCCACTGAGAAGTTGAGTCTTCTTTGTTGGCAGTATAAAATTTTGACCATATCAAAATTCTGGTAAAACATACACTGAAGGCATTTGTCTAGTGTATGTAATGTTTGGGGGCATTAATGAATGTAGGAGAAATTCTTAGATTTCACACTAAATTTCAGCTGAGCTTTGTCAAACCAAACAGCTCAACTGTAAGGCAAGAAAAATTAACCCTCTGTGACAGATTAGTGGGCCTTACCAAATAAAGATAAGAATTCAGTCTTAGGGAAAGACTCCCTACAGAAGCAGATATGAAACAGTGGGCACTGAAACGAACTTCTAGAAATGACCTAACATCTTGATATTCAGACACTGGTTCAGAAGCGACAATCTGTTGGTATATTTTATCTAATTAACATTTTACAATCAGCACCAGTCCCCAAAACCTCAAATTATAATATTTAATCTTCATTAAAATACATCCTTTTGTGCTATATTAATATAATCAAATTAACGAAAGTTGAACTTACTCAACTTACTATATATTTTTGTGTATGCAGGGTAACAAATCTTTTTATTTACTTGTGCTTCTGTTTTGGGGTACTTTGATTGAAGAGAAATTCATTTCACAGGATTACATCTTGCTAAAGCATTCCTTAGCATTGGTCCAAACTTGAATTCCCTTTTAAAACAAACAAACCAAAAAAAAAAAGGCCCCAAAACCTTACAATGTGATTTTGGAAGGATTTTGAAAGGTCAAGTACTTGGCTTACTGGTATGTTAGGTTTCAACTTTTGGAATAATTAATAAGTACAACAAACAGAACACTTTTTCTGGCAATGGCAAATATAAGTCAAAGTGAAATACTTGTGAAAAAAGTAACAGAATCACTGTATGAGCCTGTCTTCAAAAAAGATACAGAACTCCTACTTCTTTTTGAAAGACTCATTTACTCATATCATATAGTCATATCATTTCTACTTATAAAGGAAACAAGTTTTGCAATATCTGAAACAAAAAAACCTATTAGTCTAACAATTAAATATTATTAATTTATTAACCTAATAACCAATATTCTGATAAAAAGTTATGAACTCCCTCTCAATGGTTACAGCAGGCTATTTAGCAAAAACTAACATGCTATTATATACCTAATAGGCTTAAACAAAAATGCATGTTTGTAAAAAATTTAATAGTAAAATCTAGACAGTGGTGGAAGGTATGTTTTCAACAAACAAGATATATATATATCCTGTTTATATATATATATTCTTTAATAACTGCTAATTTATGAAGAAATTTTAATACTTATACATTAAAGTTAATCAATATTTATTGAGGCTTTGAACAATAGGAAAAAAATTAATCTTTTTAGCTTTTTTTCCTCCCTGATGAAACACAAAAAGAAAAACAAAACTGCACAAGAATCCTTTAATGTCCCAGATTGACTTACTAAATGATTTACTGAGATAAAGCATGCTGAATCACTCAATAAATTGAGAAGCACTAGAGAAATGTAAAGCACCAGTACTGACTGGTGATCACATAGGCAGCTCTGGGGTTATGAAAATGAGGTTAAGGAATATTATACATTTTGTTCTTACAACATCATTTGAGAAAAATTTCCATCACTGCCAAAACACTTATTTTAACCAGAATAAGCTTCAGTATTCATACCTTATACGATAGGTATCAGTGACATGTTTATTAATACACACTTTCATGTGTATCTTTTCAAACTCATTTGTATATATACAATCATTTAAAAAATACACACTTTCCTCTTTCCCACAAAAACAGGATTGCATTATATGCACTAGTGTGTAGCCTGTTTTCCCATCTGCCGTTCTATTAGGACATCTCATTAGGACAGTACATGTGAGATCCATCTTATTAGGACAGTGCATGTGAGATCCATCTTATTAGGAGTCCTAGTGCATGTGAGATCTATCTTGCCTTTTCCAACAATGAATACTCCATTAGATACTACTTTATCTAAGCCCTAACGTTTAGACCATTTTTCAATGAAAGTATGTATCGCTGTTAGGAATGGTATTTTACTGCCCTGTTCAAGAATATCACATAACCATAGTAATGTTTTTAGTACACATTTTCAAATACAAGTAAAAATAGGGCATACAAATTTGGAACTTTAGATGAGTGGAGACTTGGTAATTAAGATTTTAACTATGACACTTCTTTCAAAATTAAGTAGAGAAACTGGGAAACATTCTGGAAGAGAAGAATGGACTTTAAAAATAAAAATGATATATACTTTGTTCCAAACAAGAAACTGATTTTAAAGAAATTTGCCGGCACTTCTGAATATACTCGTACCTTCAATGAAACCAAAACCTACCTTTTTGCACATACTGATCTGCATGACTGCGTAGCTTATGAGGGCCTCCTTTAAATCATGGTTCTTTTGTTCTTTGAAGCGTTCAATATCAGCCCAAGCATTTTTGACAAACTCTCTGAAATAAAAGGTATAGTCATCATCATTATTCTTATTTAAATTAAATAAACTACATATTATTAGTTCAAATAAACACTTCTCATCTGAGTTGGGTTTTTGTCTATAAAGTGAGAGAAAAAGCAGACAGTCATACACTCTTCTACATTTTAATAGTCTCTTTTACCACAAATTCCAGCTTCAAATTATTCCTATAAAACAGATGTAAATGGCTCCTTGAACCAATTTATAAGCCAACAGATGCCACATGGACTTACCTGCCTGGAGTCACTGCAAAACATACAGTCTTTTCAACAAGATGGATTATGTATCACATTTATCATGTATTTTCTTTAAATGACAACTAGAGTTTTAAAAATTCTGAGAGCCATTTATCTTTTTAACTCTGTTCATGAGTTAACTTTGACTTACTTGACACCAGCAGTTTCAAAAATTAACAAAACCACCTCCAAATCAGTGAAACTCTTGGTCTGCCTTGATCTACTCAACTGTCAGACAAAAACAACATGAAAAATGAGCCCAAAAGTCAATGGCAGATCTCTGAGAACTGAATTTCTGAAAATATTTATGGAATAATTATATTCTAAGTCATATGCAAGGTGCTGGGACACAAAGATGAAGGAGACACAATCACTGACTTTGAAGGGTTCGTAATTTAGCCAGAGACAGTCACACTGTACAAACTGCCGTGAGATAAAGGGCATTAACCAAGTGCTGTGACAGCCTGTGAGGATAACCGAAGGCTTAACAAAGGAAGCAGTTCAAGAGCTGGGCATTGCAGAATGATGAGGCTTTTAACTGACAGAAAAGAGTAGAGGAAATATGCAAAGGATAGAAATCATGTAAAGTGTAAGAAAATATTATGAAGTTTAAATACTTCCTTCTTCCTCTTTCCCCAACACTAACACAACTGTTTCTGTGTAACATGATTTTTGATTACTCAAATTTCTCAGGAATAGTCAATCACTGTATTTTAGAAGATTGAGGCTACATCCAGGAACTGATGAAGCTAGGAATCGTTATAAGCCACCTGCCACAGAGCCTAAAGTCTAGCCATGTTAAACATCCCAGCATTTTTACCTGCCTTCCAGATTTTTAGACTTAAGTTGTTGTTCTCCTTCCTTTATTTGTTCTTCTAGCATCTTTATTCTGGCTTCTCTCTGCTCTGGAGTTTCTTGACCGAAGAGCTTGGTAGTCATTCCCTTCAAAGAAAATGTTCTCACAGTCTAAAATGAAACAGAAACAGATGAATGGATAAATAACATCTGTACACTGAAATATTTTTCAGTCTTAAAAAGGAAGAAAATTCTGACACACGCTACAATATGGATGAACCTTGAGGACACTGTGCTAAGTAAAATAAGCCAGTCACAAAAAGACAAATACACAAGTCTACTTACATGAAGTATCCAGAGTAATATAACTTACAGAGACAGAAAGTGGAATGGTGACTGCCAAGGGCTAGGTGACGAGGGAAATTAATAGTTGATATTTAATAAGTAGAGAGTTTCAATTTTGCAAGATGAAAAGTTCTGCAGGTTGGCTGTACAACAATGGAAATGAACTTACTACTACTGAACTTGAAAAATGGTTAAAATAATAAATGCTATGTTCTGTATATTTTACCACAATTTTTTTTTAAAGAGGGCATAGTCATTTTCCCCCTACCTCAGACAGAACACCACAAACCATACAACCAAGAGGCTACTATTAAGGCTTATAATACTAGAAAATGTTGAAGAATCAAAAAAGGAAAAATTTTATCTACAAAGTGTCCAATAAAGAAGCAGCCATGGAAAAAAAACAAAAAAACAAAAAAAGAAAAATTTTAACTGAGCTTCTTCATCATATGGAAAACTTCCAGGTGAAATACTAGACAAGTTATTTATGTCAGCAGTCATATTTTTTCAATTATTCTGTGATCATAAAAAATGGATAAAATTCAACGGGCAACAATGAAAATAAACCAAAATGAAAAAACCATTTAAAATCTGCATAACTCACACTAAAACTTGGTTATCTATTAATAAAACAGAATGACTAAACCCAAACCTCAAACTTCACCATCTCTTCACTCTCTGGAATTTATTGAAGGAAACGCTTTTCCCTGCAAATGCAGGAGTAGAGAACCAAGCTCCCTGAAAATGGACTGGAAATTTCCCCTGGATTTTAAAAATAAATCAAGCCAGTGTGTATCTGCTTCATGGTCAAAGGTCCTTCCCCATGTATCTTTATGTGGGTAGCCCATAAGCACTTTTAAAAGTAAAGTGAAGTTGCTCAGTCGTATCTGACTCTTTGCAACCCCATGGACTGTAGCCTACCAGGCTTCTCCATCCATGGGATTTTCCAGGCAAGAATACTGGAGTGGGTTACCATTTCCTTCTCCAGGAGATCTTCCCAGCCCAGGGTTTGAACCCGGGTCTCCCACACTGCAGGGAGATGCTTTACCGTTCGAGCCAGCAGGGAAGTCAAGGACTTGTTAACCGTGAAATGACTTATAAACAGTGGCACTGTCACTGCTTCATTACTTCCAGACTGTGTGCTCTCACCATGGCAGCTTATTTATTCCAATGAAATAGCTGGACAATAGAAAGCTGATTATAAAAATTATCTAAGTCTAACATAGTAAGATACAAAATTTTCTTCACAAGTACTCACTGTAAGGATTCAAGAATAAAATACACAAAAAGTTCTCTGTTAGGAGAGAGGCACTGATTCTAACAGGGCAAAGTTTTTCAAAGTTAACTAAAATTTCTACAATGTAAGTGATAAAATTAAACCGTGCAAAGGTCATTATTTCAATCCCAAAGAATAATGGTTTTTTCCACTTAGACTTAATCAGAAAAGAGATGGTTCTTATTACACAGTGCAATCTGGCAAAATTTCTTGTAACGCTATATATGTTTTAATGGCTTGCTTTTTTTTAAGACTTAATTTTTTAAATTTAATTTTACTTTTTGGCCACCACAACGCAGCATGTAGGACCTTAGTTCCCTGACCATGGATTGAACTCGTGCTCCCTGCAATGAAAGCACATAGTCTTAACCACTGGACCATCAGGGAAGTCCCTAATGGCTTATGTCTTTTTATGTTAAGATCACAACCAAAAGAATTAAAAAGTTGTCCACAAATTACTCCCCTTTAAAAGCTACAGGCGTCCTGCAGCCCATTTATTTCACTTAAGGTTCGTTATAATAACACCAAAGACCCAAATGGAAAACAGCTCACCCCGGTTGCCAGTTCCTCACACTGCTGCTTCTTGGATGCTAGGTCCTGAGCAGCCATCTCTAAGTCATACTGCATAAGCTCATGTTTCCTGCACACAGCCCTAGGAAAAAAATTTAATTTTTGCCATTTAATTTTTGTGGCCTCTCTAATTATTAACATGTTAAATTTTCCCCCAGGGAGTAAAGTGGAGGCATTCACGTATTATGATCAGAAGTTTGATATATAGAATTTTTAAGCTTAAAATGTAGTAGCCCAACATTAAAAATTTAATTTAGCAGAACCTAAGCATAAAAATTTATAAATCAAAAAAGGTACAAGTTTTTATGCTTAGGTTCTGCTAAATTAAATTTTTATCACATACATTTTTTTTTTTTTTTTTTTACACATACATTTTTTAAAAAGCTTTTTTTGTACAGCACTGGAACTAATGCTATAATCTCACATAACAACTGAATATTGTTTAAAAAGATTATCTCAAAGTTTTCTATTTGGAAATGTCTATTAGTTTTCATTATCATAAAAGTAATCCATGCTCACTAAAAAACAAAAAAAAAAGATTCTAATACAGGAATGTACTAAGTAAGTTTCAAGAACACTTTCTTCTCCCTAGTTCTACTATCCAGACACAATTCATTTTAATAGGTGGTATATATTGTTCTAGACTTTAACTAGGCATTTCTGAACTATATACCAAGGACACGTTTCTTTATCAATATACATTCATCTTTTCTATAATCTTTAAGAGTTGCAAAGAATTCCATTGTGTTAAGCAACCTTCCTTTGGTAAGTTACTTGAAAATGCTTGGTGTGACCTCTACTACTCAAAGCTCTAGAAGGAAAAAGGCTAACAATGTGATGTTTTCATCCCAGCTACTGAACAGCCAAAGGAATATTGCTCTTCTGTTTTATTAACAGAATTCTTACACTGATTTTAAAAGTGGCAGGAAAATGATTCATTTTTCTAAACTGGAATATCTCCCAGAGAATTCTGTTTGGCCCTGTAGGAGATACCATCAAAAAACAGAAGACAAAGTCCTGACATTAAGAAATTTTACAATCTTACTAAGGAGATAAAATATGCAGGTATGGAAACATCACAGAATTTAAAGGTAATATACAATCTAATGACAGATCATGATAACACACACTCAATGTGTACTTTGCTTCCAATCTCCAAGCTGAAAAAAGCAGAAAGAACAACATACAGACAGACCTGAAGTCAGAGACTAACAGGTTTTATCAATATAATGTTTCAAATATAGTGAAAGTGTTAGTCGCTTAGTCATGTCCAACTCTTTGTGACCCCATGGACTGTAGCCCTCCAGACTCCTCTGTCCATGGGATTCTCCAGGGAAGAATACTGATAGGTTGCCATTTCCTTCTCCAGGGTATCTTTCCAACCCAGAGATCGAACTAAGGTCTCCTGCATTGCAGGCAGACACTTTACCATCTGACCACCAGGGATCAGAGTTGTCTTAAATTCCTATGTCTAGCACTCTGCAACAGATAGGAATACAGTGAGATCTCATTCAATATCTAGGGGAAGGAATTCATTTAAAAATCACCTTACTCTCTTTATTTTAGAGTAACAGATGAAGAGAGTGTTGACCAACCATAGGACTGCATCTGGAACATGTATTATACTTACCGCAATGCTTCTGCATAAAAAAGATACTCCTTTAACTGATCTGCATAATGTTCTTCATCTTCCAAAATATCATCAATAGAAGATGCATATCTGTTTAAAAAAATAACGTATATAGTAACTTTTATCAAGACACAAAATATTAATATTCTAAAGAAGGGCTATTCAAAGCATAGTCCACTGACCATTTGCTACCCATGAATGACCAAAGTACAAAAAATTAGAATAAGCATTTAGAAACATTTATAGCAACTTTTTAATTGAAGTATATTTGATTTGCAATACTATGTTAGTTTCAGGTATATAGCAAAGTGATTCAATTATATATTTATTTCTTTTATTTTCCATTATAGGTTATTACAAGATATTAAATATAGTGCCCTGTGCTATACAGTACGCCCTTGCTACTTATTTTATGTAGTTTGTGTCTGTTAATCCCACATTCCTAATTTATCCCTCCCCCCAACAGCAATCCTTAATTACCATGACAATTCTATGGAATTTTACCAAAATGTGTTTAGCAAGGGCTTGGTGACAAAGCCCTTGCTTTTTAAAAGAACAAAGCAAACAAAAAAATTGTCCTTCTTAAGGTAGCTTAATGAGCACTGAAGTATCTTTTGTTAAATGTAGTATAAAAAGGACTACAAAATCTGTAGAAAGAATAAGAATTTAGTATAATTGAAGAATTTAGTATCCCTGATAGCAACTACATAAAGTCAAAAAGCTATAGAAGGAACAGTTGAGCAAATAAAAGATCACAGAAAATTTTAGAAGTGTTATTTTACTCTAATTCTCAGTAGCAACCTCTGCTTTGATCTGGACAAGTCTCTCACAGTTGTGCCATTCTTGTTCTGAGTCTTCCTTTGCACAGAACTGTAGCGGCTCTCCACACTGCCTCTCCAAATCCTCAACACCTCTAGAAATCTCCCCAGACTCTGGTCCTTGTTCATCACTCTACTTCTGATCTCTTGTCAAAAACTGAGAACTTAAATCTTATCAAAGAAACGTCTCTTACAGGTGTATGCATCACTGAGTCCCTACACTGTTCACCTCAAACTATCAGAACACTGTTAATCGGCTATACTCCAATACGAAATAAAAAGTTTAAAAAAAAAAAAGAAATGTGTTGTGTTGGTTTTCTCTGATCACCAGGGCTTCCCTCGTGGCCCAGATGGTAAACAATCTGCTTGTAACGCAAGAGACCCAGGTTCAATCCCTGGGTTGGGAAGATCCCCTGGAGAAGGGAATGTCTACCCACTCCAGTATTCTTGCCTGGGCAATTAGATGGACAGAGTCCATGGGGTCAAAAAGAATTGGAGACAACTGAGCAACAACACTTTCTCTGATCACATTATAAATTCCCTAAGGACATGGGCTATGTCATTTATTATTTCTGTATGGTATAAGTAGCATTCTTTTTTCAAATTAATTCTGATTCCTTAGCATGGGCATAAAAGAAAAATATACTTTATGTCTCCAAGCCTGCTTCTACATGTAGTTAAGTAAACAAGTTTACTGAATTAAAAAATAAACAAAAAATCTAAGTTAATGCTCACTGAAAAGCAACATGCTTATAGTATTTATGAAAGTAGGCAAAATACATATTCTGTAAATATAAATTTACATTTGTGAGAGTGTGGACTTTGTCCTATGTGACTGAAAAATGTCTTGAGAATGTTGTTAAGAGTAGGAATAACTGTCTGTAGTTCATAAATCTACGATTCTGGAAAAGTTAATGTTAAGAAAACAAAAAAGAAGGTAAGCGGCTGGTGGCTTGAAGATAGGAAACACAGTGTGGAGAAAGAGGCAAGTGGTAAAGATGTTTTAGATATTAGTACTAAAATTAATTTTATTTAACATTTACATAAACCAAGTGAAGGGATAATCCCAAATTCCTGCAAATACTGAGACTGTCCTGTCAACAGAATGCATGAAGACAACAAAATAGTTGAAAAGCAGCTGGGCAGCTTAAACAATAATCCAAAGAAAAATGATATTTAAATAAAATAAATATTTTTGTCTCTCTGTTGATCAGCTATAGGAGTTCTTTATATATTTTGGTTGGAAATGTTTACTCCCGGTCTGTGGCTTGCCTCTTCACCATCTTAATGGGGTGTGTTTTTGTGTGTGTGGTAAAATGTAACGTAAAATTCACCTTTTTAACAATTTATTGATGTATATAGTTCAGTGGCTTTAAGTACTTTCATGCTGTTGTGCAACCATTACCAACATTCATCTCCAGAACTTATCTTCCCCAACTGACTGTACTCCTACATTACTTCCACTTACAACGGAATCTTTTGATAAGCCAAATTTTTAATTAATTTTTTTTGTTTTTTGGCACAGCATGTTAGGTAGCAGTTCCCTACCCAGGGCTCAAACCAGTGCTCCCTGCATTGGAAGCAGGGCGTCTTTACTGCTGGACGACCAGGGAGATCCCCAAATTTATAATTTTGAAAAACAATTTACCATTTTTAAAAGATTGTTTTTCCTTTCATGTCCTTTAAAAAAAATCTTTTGCTTACTCGAAGGCTGCTAAAATATTCTCCTATTTTCTACTAAAAGCTGTAGTTTAAGGTTTTATATTGATGTATATCATCCAAATTGAATTAGCGTTTATGTAAGATATGAGATATGGCTCAAGGTTCCTTTTTTTTAAATGATTCACTTTTTTAAAAAATTACTCATTTTCCACAGAAAAAATAAAATTTATACAGAAAAAATCCTGTTAACTGCAAATAAAGACAGTTTTCCATCTTCCTTTCTATGCTGGGTCTTGGTTGCTGCATGGGCTTTTCTCTATTTGCAGAGAGCGGGGGCTACTCTCCAGCTGCAGTGCATGGGCTTCTCGTTGCAGAGCACGGGCTCTAGGGAATGCATAGTTCGGTAGCTGCAGTACATCGGCTAAGAAGTTGTGGCTCCTGGGCTCTAGAGCACAGGCTCAGTAGTTGTGGTGCAGGGACTTAGCTGCCGTGTGGCATGTGGGCTCTTCCGGGAGCAGGGATTGAACCTGTGGCTCCTACACTGTCAGGAGGATTCTCTATTACTGATTCAAAAGGGAAGCCCTTAAGGTTTAGTTTTTTTTCCCATGAAGATATCCAGTTATTCTAGAATCATTTCTTGAAATGAGCTATGTAAATGTAGATCTATTTCTGAATTCTACCCTATTCCATGGATCTGTTTATCTCAATATTGCCTGATAACTATAGCTCTATAGTAAGTCTTGAAATCAGGTAACACATTCAACTTTGTCTTTTTTTTCAAGATTGTTTTGACTACTTCATGTTCTTTGAATTTCTATATACATTTTCGAATCAGCTTATCAATTTTTATTAAAAATCACTGGAGGTTTGATTGGGACTGTCATTTAGGAAGAATGCTCATATTAACACTACTGAGTCTTCCAATCTATGAACATGGTTTAATCTCCCCTTTTATTTAGGTATTTAGTTTCTCTCAGCAATGTTTATATAAAAAGTTTTAGAGGTGTAGAGGTCTTTCACACTATTATAAACAGCATTTTTAAGCTTTTATTTTCTAATTTTACTAGTATGCAAAAATGTTTTTTTTATATATTATGTATCATGCATTCTCATTAAACTCAGTTGTTAACTCTATAGTATTTTTGGTTGATTATTTTCTACAGAAAAATCCTGTTAACTGCCAATAAAGGCAGGACAGTTTTCCTTCTTCCTTTCTAAGACGTACGCCACTTACTTGATCTTCTTGCCTTACTGCACTGACCAGGATCTCTGCTACCACTTCCACCAGTAGTGGTGGAGCAGACAATCTTGCCTTATTTCTGATTTTAGGAGAAAACATCAATATTTCACTATTAAGTACAGTATTAGCTGTATGTTTTACACTGAGGAAATTCTTTATATTCCTAGTTTGATGAAAATGTTTACTGTGAATGGATGTTCAAATGCTTTCTACATACATTGAAAGGAACATCTGGATTTTCTTCTCTGTTCTGCTAACATGTGAACTGAACTGAAAGATTTTTGAATGCTAATCTTGCATTCCTGAGATAAACTTAAGTCAAATCTGTATACAGGAAGCACAATACAAATGCCAGTAACCTTTTTAAAACCAGAAGACTCACTAACACTTTTGCACTAAATGTCACCTCCAGTTCTACCTTAAATTCTCTGGGTACTTACACATCCATATGATGACCAGCACTCTGCAGTCCATCACCCATTTCTTTCTCTATGGCACTCCACTCACTATGAAGAAAGAGATAAAACCAAAACTATCATGAATTAGATATGCAATATTATTAAACAGAATCTTTTATGTTTTTTTCCTAGTTAGCTTTTAAATAGTATGATATCTATTTTATTTTTTTCCTGACAATTTATTTTATGTATGATATCTATTTTATTTTTTTCCTGACAATTTATTTTCCGTGACTCAAATATGCTCCTTTCCCCTGAAGTTTAACAACTAAATGCAAGTGAAGGCTTTAAAAATGCTAATTCAAAAGTTTATATCTGCAGTTAAGTACAAAGTTAGTATCATACAAAACAGTTTCTGCTTACAGACAGCTTTCTCAGCCTATTTAAATCAACCATGGAGCTTTCAGAAACTATGGATGCTTGTCCTGCTCTTGATCTACTTAATCAGAGTTTCTAGGATAGAGCTGAGGCATGTATATTTTTAAACTCTACATGAATGACTGTGATAACCACACATGATTACATGTCACTATCTTAATAGGTAACAGAAAAAGACAATTGTACAGAAATATTGGGTATACCATAAAACTTCAGTAACTTGCACTAAAGTTGCACAACAAAGTCTACTGGAACCACAGATGATTTTGTTACCATTTCAGTGAAATTCCTGAAATAAAAATTCCTTTTTATGAAAGATGTATATAATAAAGGGGGGAATAGATCTATAATCTTAAATACTAAGAGATGATATAATGTGATATATTTTCTTCTAGTTATTTTTACTTATTTTAATATGGCTGAGATCACGCAGTAGATGCAACTTTGGACCATGTTTTTTCTTGTTAACAGTATTTCCCCACATTATTAATTTGTTCTCAGCATTGTTTCAGTGGCAACCCTTAATTTTTTTAACCATTTTCTGAACCATTCAAGATTGTTTCCAATTTTTCTGCTATGTAAAGAATGTATAACAAACACCTTCAACTGCATAATATCATAAAAAAATTAGAACACTATGATTCTGTTAATCTGTAGTCTTTATAAATTGTTCTTGAAATATCAAGATTATATGCTTATAATACTAGAAAGGAAAACCCTCACATGGTTTTTAAAACTGTCAAGGAAGGAAAACAAACATAAATAAACATACCTCCTTCTGATAATTTTACTCATGTTTACTCTCAAAATAGTAATAGCACCAGTTAATCCTTTTTTAGTGCTGGCTGTTTACAATATGATTCTTTTTTTTTGGCTGTGCTACATCTTAACACTGATATTCAAATAAATTTCAGATGAATCCAAAATTTACAGAACCACAAAAATATAGAAGAAATGAAAAATGTATGCTTTATTATTCATAAGGGGGAGATCTTACTAAGATATACAAAAAGTCAGAGGCTATGACTTTATAAAGGAAAAAAAACTAATCACTTGCATGTCAACTGAATTTAACAGATTGAATATTTTTGTATATTAAAAGCCACATAAGAAAAGTCAAGAGACATATGACAAAGTGGGGAAAAAGTTGCAATCCATTTCACAAAGGTCTAATTCTCCTAAAAGATAAACAACTCCTGCAAATCAATTAAGAAAACAGGCTACCAGCCCAACAGGAAAAAACGGCCAAAGATACAGACAGTTTATAAAATTAAAAGAATAAAATAAAATAGAGGCTATTAATCATCAGGAAAAAAGTTTAACTTCATTCATAATTAGAGTAATACAAATTATAACTACAGTGAGAAGGCATTTTTCACCATCAGGCTGATAAAGACAAAAGTTCACTAAAAATTGTTTGGGTGAGGATCTGAGGAAATAGATATTAACATTTTGATGATGGGAGTTGAATATCTTCCATACAGGGAAATGTGGCAATATCTACCAACTCAATTATCCTTAGATCCAGTAACAACATTTGTAGAATTTTACCCTACGTATATACTCAATCATGTGTGAAATGACAGGAACATGAACATTAATTAAAGCATTGAATGCAACAGCAGATTAGAAATAATTATCAAGAAGAAACTGGTTAAATAAATTATGATGCTCCAGCTCAGTAAAGCCCAATACAGTTATTCGCTGGTAACAATATATCTAGGATAGCAGTTTTTAAGTTTAAAAAAGCAACATAAAAGAAGTGAACATAGCAATATATACAATATGCTCCCTCCTTTCCATGTTAAAAAAAAGGCGGGGGGGAGGGAGTAGAATGCATTTGTTTGTGTGTTAATATATACATTGACAGTGCTGCAATACATTTTACTGGAAGGATACACAAGTGACTCAGAAACTGCTGGTAGTTGCCTCAGAGGAAGAGACCTGGGAGGTTGGCAGGCAGGAGCAAAGAGACTTTTCACTATACAAGCTTTTGTTCCTATTGAATTTTGTATTATATGAATATATTACCTATTCAAACATGTTAAATGAATTATTTTTGACTACTTCAATCAAAAGGACAGAACATTAGGAAGGACAGTCTTTCTTACAAGGAGATATGGATAATAACTACTAAAATTTCACAACTAAAATAATTAACAAACAAAAATTCACAAAAGAAAAATCTCAAAAATTACCAACATATGCAAGTTACATATATAAGTAAACATTCTAATTTACACTAATATTACCCCAAGACTGAAAAACCCATCTTGCAAAAGCCTTAGAAATGATAAAGTGAAACAAAGAAAAAAAAAAAGAAAAAGAAAACCACCAACTCAATATGACAGTGATTTAAAAGGAATCTCCTCGGGCAATCTGCCAAGAAAATAAAAGACACTGCTCACTGCTTAAGAGGAGCTTATCTTTTATCTGCTCAATATATTAGATTCCTTTACTATTTTTTATTTAAAGAAAGGCTTTACAATAAAAAGTTTGAAGACTTAAAACTCCCTGGCAGTCCAGTGGCTAAGACTCTGCCGCTATATGGGGGTATAGGTTCGATCCCTGGTCAGGGAATTAAGAGCTTGCAGGAAAAGTCTGAAGACTACTACTATTGGACAGGATTTTAAAAATAAGCTTTTGGGACTTCCCTGGTGGTCCAGTGGTTAAGAATCTGTCTTTCAACATACAGAACGTGGGTTGGATCCCTGGTCAGGGAACTAAGATCCCACAGGCTGCAGGGCAACTAAGTCTGTGCGCCACAACTAGAAGGCACATACATCACAATGAAGACCCAGCCCAGCACAGAAAATAGATAAATAACAATTAAAAATTATCTTTTGCTTTGCAGACTCATATATATTCAAGAATTATAGTTCTTACACAAAAAGCTGATTAGAGCTAACTGGTGTTTATTATAAAAGTTTGTATAATGCATACCTGAAAACTCGCCCGTAATTCCCATGTACTTTATACACACCATATAGTCGATCTGCTACTCTCTGGAATAAATATTCAAAAGAAATTGCTATTAGTTATAAACAGTTCACTGTTTATAAGTCATAAACAGTTCACTGTTTATAAGTTATAAACAGATTACTAAAAATACATTTTATCTTCATTAAAAAATACAAATGTATACTTAGTACAACTTGAAAAATATGCAAAAAAAAAAAAAAGAGCTTAAATCTCCCAAAGTCTCATCATGGGGAAAAAAACTAATGTTGTCATCATATTTATGTAATTTTTTCATATATATATATATACACACATATATATGTTTTAATTAACATTTTAAATTTCCTATACCAAGAGTGCTAATATTTTTATCTAGCAGGTTAATATTATTTTTAATAGACACCAGTTAAAAAAACAGATGCATAAAATTTCACCTAGTGGTATATAAATTATATAGACAGTCCTTGTCAGGTACTCAGTTATCCCTAATTTTTTCTGTATTAAATAAGCATCCTCTTAGAGTACAGCTTTTTCCAAATTTCAGATTGCTTCCTTAAGATAAAAGTCCCCAAAGAGGGATCTACCAGGGAAGAGAATATAAACATTTTCAATTGTATTATTGATAGTTTTATACATAAATGATACACACATGCAATATTCCTGTGCTATTTTATCAAATTAATGCCTTCTAACCATTTAATAACAGTAGAATTACAGTTTAGCTCACTGAGATTAAAACACATACCACCCCATCATTCACACACATCTTGCAAAAGACAAAAAACACTGTGTGTGGTAATCTCCTTTCTTCAAAGTGTTATGGACATGAAATAGAAGACCAGAAGTCAATGTCACATAAAACTCTTTTAAAAAAATTTCTAGTATACAATTTCTCAATGTAAATCCTGAAGATGAACTGCCCCTCTAACTCCTTACTCAGTTCAGTTCAGTCCAGTCGCTCAGTCATGTCCGACTCTTTGCGACCACATGAACCACAGCATGCCAGGCCTCCCTGTCCATCACCAACTTCCAGAGTTTACCCAAACTCATGTCCATTGAGTCAGTGATGCCATCCAACCATCTCGTCGTCTGTCGTCCCCTTCTCCTCCTGCCCTCAATCTTTCCCAGCATCAGGGTCTTTTCAAATGAGTCAGCTCTTAGCATCAGGTGGCCAAATTCCTTACTCAAATATGAGTAATTTGAGGAAACAGGCATTAGCCATACAAATCTTAACTTGCTCAACACTTCAGCTTAAAAGTCAGTAAACTACACTGTAAAACTCGGAGCTGGTACAAGAGGATCATAAAGTGCTTTCCATCTCTCCTTGACCTGCTATGAAAAAACACATACCTGCTAGATGAGGGGGCAGCACACTACTGGTCTACATCTAGTTTCTGTGAAGTCTTACTAGAACAGTCATACTCACTCACATTAGCACTACCTATGGCTGCTTTCATAGCAGAGTTGAACAGCTTCAACAAGGGCCATATGACCCAAGCAGGTGAAAATAATTACTATCTGGCCTTTAGAAAAAGTTTGCCAACTCCTGTACTAGACTCCACTTCCAGTACAAAATTCACAGTCTTTACTATGCGTGAAATTTTTTAGGGTTGTCCGCAGACCTCTAAACTAGTTACTCTGGGACGTTATTTCCCAATTATTTTTTGAGAGTCCTACAGAGTGTTGACTGGTTGTTTAAATGGGTTCCATTGTTAAATAAATTTTGGAAACAGTGAGATTTAAAAGTTTAACAGGTTGTTGTGTTTTTTCTTTTCTGCCTGACTTTTTAGTTCTTTAACACTATATATGAATAAGGACTACTGAGAGGGCATGATTTGCAGTAGGGACCATCTAATAGGACTAGCATTCTGAAGAGGACAAAATGCCATTCTAAACCACTAACTTTTCTAGATTCTTGTACTTTTAAAAATCAAACCTCCTCCTGAAAGCTGAGCATTTTATCATCTACCTAAGATACTAAGCATGGAAAAGAGGGAAAGAATTTGTTAAATAACCACGTAAGTATAAAAACTACAGCAACTTAAATACAAAATACATATCCAAAATAAATGTGCAAGAAAAAGTTTTTGAATCCCAGGTGTTTAAAAGTTTTGTTTTTTTTCTTTAAATTTTATCACTCCATGCAGCTGATACAAAAAGAGCTTCAATCATAATAATTAGAGCTCTGGAAAATACTCTAGTCCACAGAGCATGACAAAAAGAGGCAAGAGTTCTCATATGCCAGAAAGATGAGCAACTACACAAGGAACCACTCTACTAGAGAATGAGGCAACACAGAGCCACTCAGCAGTTGTTACTGAATCAGCAGTAATGTTTCTGGTATCAACTACTCATGGAAGTAAATTGTGCTAGCCAACTAAAACACGAGATGACTAGTACCCAGATCATCAGGCAGTGAGAAAAAAGATGAAGCAAAGAAAAACTATAGACCAAAAATGAGCATTTCTACAGAAAAGTAAAGATAAAGATGGCCAGGAAATAAATTATGAATTATTAAAACCTATGGCTCAGTGGTAAAGAATTCACCTGCCAATGCAGGAGACGCAGATGGGGGTTCAATCCCTGGGTCAGGAAGGTCCCCCTGGGAAGGAAATGGCAACCCATTCCAGTATTCTTGCCTGGGAAGTTCCATGGACAGAGGAGCCTGGTGGGCTACAGTCCATGGCATCACAAAAGAGTCGGATGCAACACAGGGACTAAACAACAAAAGCAGATTAATTCAATGGTCACTGGTAATTAGGAATCATGGTGCCAGGGAGAAGGGGCTAGATCCAATGATTTAGTCTAGACTGTCACTCAATTTCAATTCTGTTGACAAGTCTTTCTTTTTGAAAACTGATCATCTTAACAACTGACAGGAGAGGACTGACACCTAGCAAATAATATGACAACAGAAGAAACTGACAGACTTATCATATCATCCTCCCCAGCTCTGAATCACTTGCAACTATGCTAAGAATGCCTTCCCTATCCATACTGAAGTAGTAGCAGATTAAATGTTAAAAAGGACATAAAGTTTTATGACAGTCTATTAAATGATCTTATTTTAAAAATCTGGACACATGGTTTTTCTTCTGAATTATCTCCTAAGGAGGCAATGATCATGAGATTTAAGACTCATGACACTACTGCTAAAATCTTTCCCAAAGGAGTTGTAAGACTTTATATTGCCATCACCGAATATTTCATAAACACTACATATTGCTATCTATACAAATGACTACAAGTTAAATGTTAAATAGTAGCTCAATAATTTCAGCTTACATAGTTAGCATATTAGTAAAGTTAAGCAATCCTCCTTCCCTTCTAAATTTGATTTCCCCTAGAGAGGCAGCAAATATGATTATAAGAAAAAAGGGATTTGCTTCCTAATCTATAAACTGGGGACAGTCACAGCACCTACTTTCAAAGGGCCACTGTCAGAATCAGGTAAAAATAACATACCATGGTTGGCTTATATACAACAGTAAAGATAATAAATATTAGATCAGTTCAGTTCAGTTCAGTCCACAGTCATGTCTGACTCTTTGCGACCCCATGGACTGCAGCACGCCAGGCCTGTCTATCACCTACTCCCGGAATTTACTCAAACTCATGTCCATCGAGTCGGTGATGCCATCCAACCATCTTCATCCTCTGTCATCCCCTTCTCCTCCTGCCTTCAATCTTTCCCAGCATCAGGGTCTTTTCCAAAGAATCAGTTCTTCGCATCAGGTGGCCAAAGTATTGGAGTTTCAGCTTCAGCATCAGTCCTTCCAATGAATATTTAGGACTGATTTCCTTTAGGATGAACTGGTTTGATTTCCTTGCAGTCCAAAGGACTCTCCAGAGTCTTCTCCAACACCACAGTTCAAAATATTAGATATTAGTATTTTCTCCTTTTGTTTTAGTTTATGAAACATGGATGATCTCATCCGAATATCACAACTCTATGAATAACACACTCATTCATGTAACAAAAATTTATGCAGTACCTATTGTGTACCAGGGCAGATACTCTCCAAGAAAACAAACTCTGAAAGGTCTCTAGATTTGCCTGAAGAACTTAGTAAACGGCAGACACAAGTGTTAACTCCAGCTCCTCTCAATTTAAGACTACCCACCCTTTCTGGTTGTTCTGTTTTAATATCTTAAATATTAACTCTTTAACCTGTAAGTCATTTATTTTTTACCTTTTCTATTAAGACTTTCATAAGAATTTTTCTCAACAGAAAAGATAGCCAAATAATTGTATTTTCTCTTTAATAAGTCATCATGTCTCCAACAGTGTCTAAAGCCTTCTTCTCTTGACACTGAATGTTACAAAAAGGCTCTCCCTGTGGCAATCTCTATGTTGTTTTCAGGATTCTGTCAGTGTTGGGCTCTAACCTTCCATTTTTAACTTTTATGTTACTGTCAATGACTAAATAGCCTTTTTCCTAATTCTAGAACAATCAAGATTTTAGCTATTCCATATTTTTTACTGGCATTTGTCTTATTTACACAGTCAAAATCTCAGTTTGACTCACAGATCAAGTGCTGTCTTTCTTTGAAGCGCTCAAGCAGTCTTTCAGGTCAATTAAGTTTCTGAAGCCTGTTTTCATAAAGTCTAGGGTAAATATCTAGACCCAGAATTCTCTTACTTGTGTATTACAAGCTCTTTGACGACAAGGTCATTTTCTTTAGACGTTCTTGTCATATATACATTAGTAACCAGTTCCCCTTGGCTGGTTATAGTTAAGTTCAAGAAGCAATTTATCTTACTGCTTTTCAAGATTTTTTTAAACATAAAACTGTCAGCACATACATTTATTTATTCATCCATTCAATGAATACACAGTGGGTACTATTTGAGTCAGACATTATTCTCAGGATTCCGCAGTGAGAAAACAAAGCTCCTGCTCTTGCGAGCTCACATATATACTAGTAGAGGAAATAATTAACAAGTTCAGAATGACAGAAAATGACAGAAACAATAGAAACCTGCACCACATTTTATATAGGATGCTCAGGAAAGATAATTTCTCTCAAGAGGTATCTGAACCAATAACTGAACAACAAAAAGAATAAGCCAAGAGAGGATCCTGGTGGTAGAGCATGGGGGAAGAATGGTACAGGCCCAGGAAACAGCAAATAAAAGACCAGAAACAAGCTTGGCATGGTTAAAAATAGTTAGAACAAGGCTAAAACGAAGTGCCGCAATGTTTAGTCACTAAGTCATGTTCTTTTGCAACCCCATGGACTATAGCCCACCAGGCTCCTCTGTCCATGGGATTTCCCAGGCAAGAATGTTGGAGTGGGTTGCCATTTCCTTCTCCAGGGGATCTTCCCAAACCAGGGATCGAACCCAAGTCACCTGCGCCTCTCCTGCATTAGCAGGCAGATTCTTTACCACTGAGCCAGGAGGGAAACCCTCAAAATGAAATGTACAAAGTACTGAAACAGCTGTGTGCGAGACTCAAAATTTTCTGTAACATCACTATTCCATTTTATCATGATCTCTAAAGATTAAGTATTAATCACATTCAAAAATATACTTTCAGCAGAAAGCCAAATATGATCACTGGATATCCTACCCTGACTGTGATAATTTTCTTACTTGCTTTATGAGGGCAATCACCCATACCTTCTTGCAGGCTAGATGATCTGCAGCACAGCTTCACAACAGTGACAGTTATTTCCTCCCTCCTCTAGATCTCATTCAAACTTATTCCCTACACTTTACAGATTTTCTGGGTTTTAACTGTTATACTTTGTTCAATTCACCACTCATCACTGATATTTCTGCAAAATCTGACTCTGGTTGGTTTTTCTGCCTTTTCCCTTTGTTTCTTCTGGATGTGAACAACTGCTTGAGAACCTCTCAATACCGGGAGCTGGTCATGTGACTGCTTTAACAGCGTGCCTCTGCCCACCCAAGACGCCCAGCACTGTCCAGCTTCCTGCGGCATGACACCTTCCACAGTGTGCCCCCTATTCCTTTGGTGGAAGGTCTTTAAGAAGGATACAGCTTTCATTCTCAGCCAGACCTCTATTTTAAGTAAATTCTCCAGGTTTTTTGACACAGAAGACAAAACAGTATGAAGGGTTCTTCCAGTCTTCTGGGGTGTCTCTGACCCCACCTTCACTTTCCATTAAGAACTGTTGCCTTATTTGTTTGGGTAACTTCAAAGCAACTAGAGGCCTAGAAATTTTATCTCATCAATTCACAAGTCCTTTTCAATACCCCATTCTTGACTCTACCCTAATAATTCTCATAGGTACCTTTTTCTTTTCCTACAAAGTATCTTACAATTTATATAAAGAGTCCTATAGGACTCTGGATGGTTACACAGATTGGGCCAATATGAGGATACTTCAAAAAGAGTGTTCCCTTACTTTATATTTTTATACTTTTTATGAAATCTTCAAACATACAGAAAGTAGAGAATAGTAGGATATACCCCATTTCCCAACACTTAACCGTCAACAATTATCATATGGCTAATTAAGTTGCATCTAAAATTGACCCCACTCTGCACCCTTTACCAGCAGACTCTTTCATTAAAACAAATCCCAGATAATATATTTCATTTCAAGGTGATTCCAATGAGTGTAAGATATGATCCTAGACCTGGTAACTCAGTGTCTTTCAAAGCCTTTAAGACCAGTTCTAAGGTTTACTCTAGGTTACCCCAAAGGACCAGAGTGGATGATACAACATTTTTCAGATACTACATTAATCCACCCAAAAATATATTTCTCCATGTCTATTACAGACAAACTCTACAGGTAAGTACAATCATCATTGGTTATTTCTAGTTCCTCATGTCATCATAGCAGACCATTACCCTACATAAGTTTATTTAGGATAATATAAGAGCACAGACACAGAATGACTTAATATTAACTATTTACCAACCTTAAAAAAAATCTTGAAAGAAAAAAAGAATATGTAGATCAAAGTCACACAATTATATTCCAATGCTAAAATGGCAGGCCCTTTCATAAATGTCAAAACAACCATATACTAAGGAAAAAACAATAAAAAACAAGAAACCATATAAAGACTACAGAGAAAACAATAGGTTAAAATTCTTTAAGTTATTTATGCCAGAAAAAATTTCACAATAAAAAAAAATGCAATTTAGATGAATAATACACCAAATTTGAATATAAAAATCAGTTATTCATCATAAATATCTTCCATTACTTAAAAACGTAATGATTAAATGAGAAGCACTTCCATAAAAACACCTGTCAAAAAGCTTCTGGTGACCACTTACAGCTCTGACTCGAAGGAGATGTGAGATGACAGATTGGAGTTCATCACTATAGTGTTTTAGTTCAATAAATCTCCTGAAACAGGAAACAAAACATCATTTTTTTCATGAAAAGCAGTCAAAAACTGAAAGACAAAACAGCAGTTCCTGAGAATAATGAGACTGACTCTATTTAACCATATGCTAGCCTTAAACATTTACACACTGATACAAACTCAAAAAGTTCTAAAATTACTACTACAATATTGTAAAGTAATTAGCCTCCAACTAATAAAAATAAATGAAAAAAAAAGAGCTCTAAAATTAAATAACCACATTTTCTTTAGATATTTTTAAAGCCAAGAAAAGATGTCATACTTTATAATTTATACCGTGGAACTGAGATAGAGATAAAATTTGTTGGTATGAAAAATTACTTGGGAAAAAAAGAAAACAGAAGAAAATGTATGGTGCTAAAAAAATCTTTTGGTACAAACATAAACTCATGATCTCTAACCCTAATCTTCATGCTGCTCAGTAATCTTTGTTTCTATAATCTAATATCTGCCATTCTCCATAACGACCTGAAACTTCAGGTAACACTGCTCTTCCAGCAATGTAACAGCTTACTTAACCGTCCTCAAAAACTTATTTCCTTGACATCATTGTTAATTTTTCCTTTTACTCTCTGGTCACTCCTAAAGTCTCCTTTGCAGGACTGACTTCCTTCACCCATCTCTTATACTGCCAACTTTAATGTGCAAAGGACTCCTAAAATATTTGCCAGAAACACAACTGAGGGCCTCAGTAAAAGAAGGCATGAGTAATCACCATAACTGTACACAGAGGCCCTAGTGGGACTCAGGAATCTGAATTTATAACAAACTCACTCACAGGGTTCAGATGCTGGTAATCCTCAGATTATACTATGGAAAACACCCTTCAAGTACTGGTTTCTTTAGAGTTCAGCCCTAGGTCCTTGCCCATATTACAACCAATCACTCGGTCTACATACTCTATGTGTGTCCATGCGTGCCAAGTCACTTCAGTTGTGACTGACTCTTTGCGACTCTATGGACTGTAGCCCACCAGGCTTCTCTGTCCATGGGATTCTCCGGGTAAGAATACTGGAGTTGGTTGTAATGCCCTCCTCCAGAGGATCTTCCTGACCCAGGGATCAAACCTGGGTCTCCTGCACTGGTAGGCGGGTTCTTTACCACTAGCGTAATGTGGGAAGCCTGTACTCTATGTGACTTATTCACAAAGCTTCACGATTATCATCTACATGCTGCTGAACTCCAAATATCTATCTCCAGCCCAAAGATCTCTCCTAAATGCTGTATCTATAATGCCAACTGGCTAGCAGATATTAGTAGCTGCTTACAAATCCAAAGTTCAACTTATCTTCCCCTATCCCATCAAATCTCTCTCCTCTGTATTCCCTAGCAGTTTAAAGAATGAAACCTAGGTGCCACCTGTATTTCCTTCTCCTCTCTTTCATCCCATACATTCTATTAATCACTTGGTTTACCTCCTAAATATCAGCCAAATACTGCCACAAGGAAGTAGAAGACTCAAGGTCCTCCTCCTCACTACTTTGAACAGTCTCAAGAAAAATATCCAACTAATAAAAATAAATGAAAAAAAAAAAAAGGAAAGAAAAATAAACATGCATGAAGGAGGTATTATTTTGGTATTCCCTCTGAAACTCTTCCTGGTTTTCTAGATTTTAAGAAAGAACAGAAAGAAAGTGTTTCAGTGATATAAACTATTTTAGTAATACTATGAATAATAACTAATCTACTGGGCCAGCTAGACCTAGAACAGAGATTCTATATATTAAAAATCTGTTACAACAATGACCGAAACAGATAATTCTCTAATCTAAAACTTAAGGCAAACAAATTCTATTACTAATTATATACTTTAACAAGAAATTAGGAGCAAATAACTGCCCTGGTTATGTTATTGGCCGTATCACATTTAAAATTCTACAATATGGATATTAAATAAAATTTAGCAAACTAGAAAAGATGGTAGGTCAGAAAAGGGAAGACAAACATACAATTGATATTTTTTATTACATTAAAAAACACCTGACTAACAGTAGCATTAAAATATTAAATTGCCTCATTTACATGCTCCTCTAACGAATGTACATTCACCAATGTTGTAAACTCTGCCGCTTACATTTTCCAAAGCTTTTTTTGGAGGGTGACATAATTTTAGTTCTTAGTCTAGACAACACTTCTTATATACTATGGATGTCTAACCTTTTAGTTCTTAATCTAGACAACACTTCTTATATACTATGGATGTCATAACCTTTATAAAAACCTCAGTGGAATCTTAAATGCATACTGTAAAGCAAATGTCTGTCTGAAAATGCTCCGTACTATGATACAACATTCTGGAAAAGGCAAAACTATGGAAACAGCAAAAAGATCAGTGGTTGCTAGGGTTATGGGAAGGAAGAGATAAAAAGGGAGAGCAAAGAGGATTTTTAGCACAGTGAAAATACTTTGCATAATACTATAATGATACATACATGTCATTGTACATGTGTCAAAATCCATACAATATATAACACCAAGGGTGAACCCTGATGTAAACTATGCACTTTGACAGGCATCATGATGAGTCAATGCAGGCTGATCAATCTTATCAGTCTGGTATCACGCTGGTAAGGGATAACAGGGGTGGCTGTGTGTATCCAGGAACAGCTGTGCAAGTGTAGGGGCAGAGGGGATATGGGAGCTCTGTATGATGTTTCACTTAGTTTTTCTAGGAACCTAAAACTACTCTAAGAAACAAAGTCTATTAAAAAAGTGAAAACCTCAGTGGTTACCATCACAATTTCCTAATTACCAAAACTTTAAAATATTAATATTTACATCTTATATTCAAAAGTTATATTAAAAAGTAGAGGCATTACTCTAATGTGTTATGGTTTATGAAAATCAGCATAACAGGATATTAGACTATGCAAACTTGGCCTTTGTCTGCTAAGAATGTACACTATGTAGAAGTTAAGGCTTGAAGGCCTGACGAGCGAACTTTTAACAGACCTCGTAAACTTGGTCTTTAAACTTTAAACTTTCCATACTTGGAAAAACCCCATCTACCTAAGCACATTTCTAATTGGAAAGTACAGCTGAACTAAGCTTCAGGCAAAGGTCCGTATGATGAAGAGCCTGAATTATCTGCCAAATTCAAAGAATGAGCAAAACCAAACCTTAAATACCTAGATTCCACCCTTTGGAAAGTTATTTCTGAATACACAGCTTCATTAATATAGAAATGCTCTCACAAACTCCAAACTAACATTAATGAAGTAGGTAACTGTCATATAGATATAGTTCCATGAAATTATTATACTAGTATGCATTTATTTATCAAGTTTTCTTGGCATTCAAAGTAGATAGTTTATTATTAAAATAGATAATATATTATCTTGAGTTTTGCACATATCTGACAAGCAAAGTCTAATAAGAAAACCTATTTTATATGAAATTAAAATTACTTTCCTCATTTTTCTGATACCTTCAATAATACTTAATAAATCCTTCCAGGAAAAAGCAGTGGTTTAACTTTCTAAAACTTCAGTTACTTACAACCTTAATCCAAATAAAATCATCAAATTTCAAAATCAGTTTTAGACTTTAAAAGGATTTCACTAATATGAATTGCTATTTAAAATATTTAGCAAATAAAGTGCATACATTCAGAAATGAAAAATTAAATAGACTGATAGGCACCATTCAAAACAACATTGTAACTGTTATTAAAACAAAACCTTACTTGTCTGGGTTTTTCACTCTGAATGTTGCATTAAGCGCTTTTAACCTGGAGTCTGCCTGGAAAAAATAATTTATTCACTTAATACAATTACATTTCAGAGTATAAATCCAAACAGTTTTATTTTCCCTTTAGAATTAAGCTATTCGAGTATACTTTTCTTCATATTATTTGTGTCAAACACATTAAACATATCCCAAAAAACACCTAGTAGGTTTTTTTTAAACACTGCAAAAATAATATTATAAATACATGACATTCAATGATATCAAAATAAAACAACTGTAAATACCAACAGGTGAGCAAGCATACAGCTCTGCATTATAATAACTCAGAATAGGTTGTGTCAAAAAGTAGTTTACTTTTTCTCTAAATCAAGAAGAACAATGATCTGTATATATAAACTAAATAAAATTATTGCTTTGAAGCCTGTGCATTACTGACGGATTCTCAGATGGAATCTAAACCAAATGTACACTGGTTTTTCTCCTTTTCATGATCAGTACTTTAGAAAAGAAAGAAATATGAAAATGCCTGTACTAAATTAAAACAAGCTACATTGACATCAAACTAATTCCTTTTTAGTTGACAGAAAACATTACAACACAACTCTTAAACAACCTTTACTTATTTCTAGATATTCTGACACAACTATTTAACTACCTTTACTTATTTCTGCTGCTGCTTAGTCGCTAAGTGGTGTCCAAAACTTTGCAATCCTGTGAACTACAGCCAGCCAGGCCCCTCTGTCCATGGGATTTCCCAGGCAAGAATACTGGAGTGGGTTGCCATTTCCTCCTCCAGAGGATTCTCCTGACCCAGGGATAGAGCTCACATCTCCTGTGTTGGCAGGCAGATTCTTTACCACCGAGCTACCTGGGAAACCCCTTCACTTCTACCTTATTTCAAAGGAGAGACAGAGGGATCAACACTAAATAAT
Source organism: Cervus canadensis (assembly GCF_019320065.1). Classification (NCBI taxonomy): domain Eukaryota; kingdom Metazoa; phylum Chordata; class Mammalia; order Artiodactyla; family Cervidae; genus Cervus; species Cervus canadensis. Next base: position 46,387,352 of record NC_057392.1, read on the forward strand.
AATTTCATTGTATAAACTTATACTTAATATACCCAAATCTTACCCTCTTTGTCTATGTCCTCATTTAAAATATATAAATAAATGTATTTTTTTCCCCTGACCAAGGCACAAAAAACATAGGATTCACAGAAGGTAGCTCAATCAGTTAACAATTTTATAACATGATTTGGTTTTGAAAATACCAATCATCCTGAACATTTTATATCATTCCAACTTACAAACCCTAATTACAAATACTCCCCAAATAATAAAACAAACAAACCAGAACAACTAAGGCTTCCCAGATTACATAGCTTTAAAAAAAAAAAAAAACTGCAATAAATACACCACTCCACAAATCCAGCATCCTAAAACTTTAGACCAAAAGCAATTCAAAGAGCTATCAAGAATATCTAAAGCTTAAGTTGTCATTGAATTCAGGGGATTCTCTTATTTCTAAAATGGGGTATATTTTAGGAATTTCCCTGGCGGTCCAGGGGTTAGGACTCCACACTTCCAATGTAGGGGGCACAGGTTGGATCCCTGGTTAAGAAATGAGGATCCCACACGCCGTGTGGCATGGCCCAAAAAAAAAAAAAAAGTTTTTAATAAATAAAAGGATATTTTACCAATTCTTGACATTTCTTACATCTGAAAGGCAAAGGAGCTAATGTATGTGAAAGTCCTTTCAATTACAGCATATAGAATTTAAGGCATATATTACTCCCTTGTGTTCTTTAAGTGATTTCAAATTACCAATGTGTTAATGATTTTATAGGTACAGGTAAATGAGATTCTTTAAATAAGGATGAAATTATATAAAACCCATCAGTAAAAATAGAAAATTTTCATGTGTATCTTCTTCTGAATCTCATACTGAATACCATCAATTTATTTTTTACTTTTAATATTACCAATTTACCACTATAGAAGGCAAATAAAATGTAAACTATCACCATCCTAACCTTGCTTATCAAACACTGTCAGGTCAGTCCACTATAATACCCCACTCAATCTGCTCATCATTTCACAAGATTCCATAAAAAGAGAAACTGCCTAAAATGTCATCAAATCAGAAACTTCTCCCCACAGCTAGATCTCTAAGTGAAAGTCACTCAGTCGTGTCTGACTCTGTGACCCCACGGACTATCCAGTCCATGGAATTCTCCAGGCCAGAATACTGGAGTGGGTAGCCTGTCCCTTCTCCAGGGGATCCTCCCAACCCAGGGATTGAACCCAGGTCTCCCACATTGCAGGAGGATTCTTTACCAGCTGAGCCACAAGGGAAGCCCTACCCAAGTCTGACAGGTTACCGTTCATCCATCTTATCAGATTCCCCACTAAATATCTAAAGAAGCCCTCATACCACTGTTTCACACCACCCTACTCTGTCTTCTTCACTACAGCATTGTCTGAAATCCCCTGGGTCGTTTGCTTGTTTCCTAGCTGTCCATGAAAATATAAGAGCCACAAGGAAAAACACAATGTGAATGGGGCCCCGAGAGCTGCACAACAGCCGCCATGGCACTACTTCAAACCGCATTTTCATTCCTGTATCCCCAGCACTTCCCAATGCCTGCCACAAGAAAAGCATGCAATAAGTACACTGGATGGATGGAAAAAAAACCCCGGCTATTCTACAGTCCCAACTTACTACCTTCCCATATTCTTTAACCCCCACCTCCCTTTCCCTTTCCAATTCCTATCACATATTATACTTCTCTTGTCCTAGACCTTGTCTTTCCTCTATTTCATTTTCAGATTCTTATCTTCCTCCAAACCTTACCTAGTAAACCATTACCAGCGTGTCCTGTCTCTAACATTCTTCTTCCTTGACCCGTTAGGCTGACTCCACTGCAGGCTTCTCATTAGTCAGGTCTCAGCTCAAATGTTCTCTTCAACCATGTGACCCAGTTTGCCCAGAACAGTACTGGTTTACACTTGCTGTCCTAACCTAATTATTAGCAGAGCCTCTTTTTATTCTCAAAACTGTCTCCATTTGAACAATAAATTATACTGTCATATCTCAAAATAACCCCTGGGGAAAAAATTCCAGCTGTCATATTCTCTCACAATGATAACTGTAACTTTCAAAGTATCTTAAATAGATGTAAATTTAAAGTCTTCAACTACTTCAGTATAAGCTCCATAAGAACATAAGAACATGGAGCTTATGAATGTTTCCAGCTTATTCACAGTTGGATCCACAGCACCTAGAAGAGTACCCAACAGTCTGTAGGTACCTAGCATCTGGAATCTTCAGATTTAGCAGAGATCCTAAAGGCTCAGATTTTGTCTCTGGCAGTTCCTGCTCCAAGCAACAAACAAGGTTCTAGATACTTCCCTAAATTCAGGGAAGTATAAATTCATTTAAGATTTAGGCATATGGATGACACTTACTTTCATGTAACTGGGTTAAAATGGTATTTCTTTAAATTAAAGTAACTAGTTAATATGTTCGTTACTCGAAAGAGAAACTCTGATCTCCCTTCAGTGAATTAACAAAAGTATCATATAGACATTCAAGAAAAACAAAGGAATGCCAATATACAACAGTGATGAAATATCTGTGTTAAATGAAGAACAAGAGTGGGAAGGTGGGGGGAGGGGAGAGAGTTCCCTAGTGGTCCAGTGGTTAGAACTCTGTGCTCTCACTGTCAAGGGTGTCCGTTGAACGTTTAACCCCTGGTTGGGGAATCAAGATCCCACAAGTCATGTAGCATGGCCAAAAAAAATAAAGCACGGACTTTTATAAAATTAAATTTTTACAATTATCTTGCTGAGTGTGATACTCTAAAAATATTTAAGAAAATGTAAACTCTTAGGCCCAAACTACAGATTAAACATGTCTAGAAGGGAGAAATTAAAGCTATTATTTCAATTTGATGATGACAAGCCGATAGCCAAGTTCAAGTATTCTTTTTTTAATTGCAGTATTATTGATCTATAACTCTATATTAGCTCCAGTCTGACTCAGAACAATCTCATTTTCACTGAAATATAGTTTCCAACATTCCTTTACCAACCATCTTTATATACATTAATTATATAAGTAGCTAGTGAAAAGATAAGTAATACAGGATGGTAATTAAGAAGGCCTGGACTTGAATTCAGCCTCTATCACTTATAACTATATGACCGTGGGTTAAGTCACTTTCTCAAGTTCCTGACCTAAAAAGCTGGGATAATACTGAACTAACCTCAAAGGTACTGAGGCAACTGCCAGCAAAAAAAAGCATAAACACTGTATCAGAGTACAGTGCTTAAGCACACAGTAAACATTTAATGTTAATGATATTCAGACAAAATGCTGCTTTTGGTTCTAAACTTTTTTTTCTTACCAATTTTGATAATCTTTTAAAATTATCTTCCTAAAAACATTCTTATCTGTCATCTTACAACAATGTTTGTCAAGTTTTGGGCCCATGGGAGTCAGGATGTCTGCAATGAACTCTAGGATTCAGTATTCTGAACAATCCCAACAAATTGAGACTCATGAAGCCAACTGACCACACTTGAAGAAACAGTGAATTTAAAAAAATTTTTTACATCAAAAAACTAGTTGCATGCTAAAAAGAAAAAACACTGAATTATAAGTACTCAGCCAGCAATTCAACCTTTTCTGGAAGCCTCAAAGTAACCACTATCAACAACTAATACTGAATCCACCTGTGATGCAATGAAGCCCGAGAGGCTACAAAGGTGTGTGGGGATTTGGCAGCATGCCACAGACCCCAGTACTGCAGTGTCTGACTCTCATATCACTGTTATACTTTACCAGCAGGCTCAGCTGTCAATTCTCACTATTGTCACAGTATGCCTATCTCCAGCAGTATTCACCTTTAGACCTTTAAAACTTTCTAGTAGGCTGCAGACTAAAAATAGTCAAGTTTGTTTGGATAACTACAATAAAATTAATTGGATACTATCTGAAAGGACCAAAGTATACCTGTAAGCACTGTAGTAAGTTATGTCATATCCATCTGAACATCTCAGAAGTCAGTTCTAAATCCCACCTTTTGACTGTGATCAGGTTAGTTATAACTACCAAATACACAACCTCTAGATAAGAGAAGTGAGTCTTTCTCTCTATATATGTATATGAAGTGAAGTGAAGTGGAGTGAAGTCACTCAGTCATGTCCGACTCTTTGCGACCCCGTGGACGGTAGCCCACCTGGCTCCTCTGTCCATGGGATTCTCCAGGCAAGAATACTGGAGTGGGTTGCCATTTCCTTCTCCAGGGGATCTTCCCAACCCAAGGATCGAACCCAGGTCTCCTGCATTGCAGGCAGACACTTTAACCTCTGAGCCACCAGGGAAGCTACATGCTTGAATGTATGCATGAATGTCCATGCATGTGTTAGTCCAAAAGGTTCCATTTCCTTGCAAGTTTTTCCAAATTCTCCCTATACAGTTTACCTCTAGTCCATTTCAATTTCTACTTTTCAAATTATTAATACTGTGTACAGAGTATTACCTTTCAAAGATTTTATAAAAGTGAAACTAGGATTTTACATAAGGCTACCCAAATATAAAACATTGTATCTAAACACTTAGGTAGCATCTTTTGACACACAAAATTCAAAGCACTCTGTAAACAGAAGAGTCTAAATGGATGAGGAAATTCATGAATTTTCTCAAGGCCACCCAGTTACGCCCAAAAACTGCGCTAAGGACAAACAACTGATAACCAGTTACTAAAATAATGACTAAAACAATGACTAAAAGTTTTTAAATTTTCTATTATATAAAGAGACATCACCAAAAAAAATATTTCAGTTTGTTCTTTTCTTTAATATTAGCTCCTAAGAAATCATGGACTGGTTCTCATAAAATTCTATCAAAATATAAACAATTTTTTAAAGTCAGAGTTATTTCAAATCACCTTTAAAATTCCATTATTCTTTTTTTGAGCACCATAGTGAGTTACAGCTAAGAAAATACTAATTTTCATGTTATCTGAAGTTTCAGATAACTCATAAGTTGAACCAGTAAGTTAAAATTGGTTTATGAAAAAATTAGACACTTAATTACATTTTCTGTGCAGAAAAAAATGTTTTCTCCTGTCTTTTTGTGTTAAAATTAAAATACCTATATGCAAATGTATAAATCTCTAGTTCTTAAAATTACTGTAAAGACATTCTGTTCTTGCTGCCTAAATCTACTGAACTTCTGTTATTGCAATATCATATGAACTGTTTATCAACTTATATATCAATTTATATTACTTTTTCTTCTTACCTATTCTGTTTACATAAGAGATGAAAACTTTTAAAAATTTGCAATGTTAAATTACTTTTGGAAACAAGAGGGAGGGGAGAGCAGAGCAGAGGGAGGGCAGTCATCTTATGACTGACACGCTCTTTAATTTTGAGGAAACAGTTCCATTCCCAAACACTAACTTCTAATGATCAAGTATGATAAGCAATCAAAATCTAATTAAACCTGTATCACTGATACAAAATGAATCCTATGCCCACTCAAAACTGGCCACCATGTCTCAGTATACAAAATAAGCGTGACTGATGGCTACTCTTTCAGCCTAAGATAGGAAAACCCAAGTTCAACCCTTTAGAAGTGTCTTTTCTATCTAACAGAGTAAGCAATTATGCAGGCACCACTGAGAGTGACAGTGATAAGGACAGAGGAAAGAAAAAAACATAAAAAGCATAATATGACTATACTGTGGGAAAAATCTATAGCTTATACCTAAATTATTGCTTCAAAATGTTCTTTCCCAAGAGAATTAAATTCATACATAAATATGCCCATTATAGTCTCACTATTAACAAAAATTACACCAATCAAAAATAAACTGCATTGCTTCTTTAAAAACTTTACCAGAGATATTAGATGTAAAGCCTATTTCCAACATTCACTCATACAACATTCACTTCCAATAAATAGCAGGTACCCACTAAGGCATGGCACTGTGCTAGAAATTGTTAACAGACATGACAAATTATTTCATACAATTATCCTTACCTTCAGCTGAAATCCAGTTTCATTTACTGTCTCTTTCCAGTTGCCTTCCTAAAAATTAAAGATAACTTTAGATATCACTGTAAAATAGCCCATAAGTAATATCCCAAATAAAATACCCATCGTTCTGTTCTTCTTTCATGGGAGATGGGGGAGAGGGGTTAAAAAAGAATTCTTTTCACTGCAAAATTACACATACAATCCAGAGTCCAAAAGATTACCAGAGACAGCCCCAAGATTTTATAGATCTGGGATTCAAAAAACTAAAGACTAACTTTGATACCATTTAAGTGATACCAAAAAGTACAATCTTTAGTATCTTTAAGTATAAAAATGTTAGCCAAAAGAATGATATAATACTTTGGAAATTCAAAACAAAACAAACCATGAAATACATATAACTTAACAAAGGGCAGCTCCAAGAGAATCCTTAAGAAGAAGCATTCCACAATTTAAAATTTTAAAAATCCCAAGTCAAATGAAATTTTTTAAAAGACTAAAGAAAAGAAAAATACCTGTGTTAAAAACAAATAGAAGATTTTGTCTCTACAAAGGATGGGATGTGAAGCAACTCTCAAGAGGAAGTTTTCTAAACCAATTCGTCGTCTTTCCACAAAATCCGGGTCCATGTTGTCAGCAGAGAGTTTATGCCAAACGAATTCTGCCTAGATAAACAAAACAATCATGAAGAATAGTCTCAATGCTAACTACTTCTAAACTACACCACCATTTCACTCCTTACCCTTTTTTCTGGTAGAGGTGGCACAACAATATGTGGATAGTAAACTAAAAGGTAGTTTCTCAACAACTCAAATTCACTATACCGCCTCCACAGTGAGTCTGTTAGGACACTCTGACCATCACTATGTTCAACTGACCTGAAAAAGACAGAATAAGATTTCTAGTGTTTTTTAAAAATACAAATGCATGCATACGACCTCCTTTAAAACTGATAACTCCATTTACTGAATGCTTATGAACCAGGAGGGCTATGAACCAGGCACTGAGAACTTTTCATGTATTATTTAACTCCTACAACAAACCTGGTGAAGCAGGGATTACTGTCCCCATTTCACAGATGAGAAAGCAACTGCACGGTATATGCTCTTCCTTCAATCACAAAGATTTGTGGGTAGAGCACTCAGATCCATCTGATTCCCAAGCCCTCACTCCTAACCACTTTCCTCCATTATAGAAAACCTATTTGAACTTGAGAGAAATAGTCATATTAGGAATATTCTTCTCAACAAAAGCCTCAATATAAAATAATTCAGTTAACATAATGGCTGGCTTTACAACATAGTAAAAGTCTGGCTTCACCAGTGCTTCATTAAAGAAAAAAGTACTTTTAACTGCCACAATGAAAGAACAACTCCTGCCACAATGAGAGAACAACATTCATGCCAAAGACCATGACACCAAAAAAACCCTCAGTTTAACATCATCAAAGAATCAGATGCATCCAAGTGCCAGAAAAGATCCACAAAAGTAAAATGTCAATTAACTCTGAAAGGGTGGCAAGAAGGGACGTAACAAGTCAATTCTAGTCTTATATTTAATATAAAGAGCTGCAGGCAATGCCATGAGTCATCCATATAAAAGTTCAATTTGGGGGAAAGCTGGGTAAAATCATAACAATAATATTTGAAATTATTTTGACTATTTATCATTTCTGCTAGCATAATGACTATTAGAAAACATTAGCCTTCTAAACATTATCGGAACCTTCCCATTTCCTAATAGAAAATAACTTACAGATCCTCCAAGAAACATGCATATAACCAAAATGTGCACTTGTGCATGTACAGTATAAAGGCAGAGGCTAAATCAGTCTCAGAATAAAGTCTTAAGAAAATGGATACACCATGCCATGCTCAACACAAGATGTTCATTGTTTTTATTATTTATATATTGTTTGCTAATTCACTGTATATTAATTAAAAAGGGAAACATAATATGAAATTCAAAATATACAAATGACTTTCATGGCAAGATATAGGATTATTAAATGATAATTCATTTTAAAGAGTTGACCTAATCATTAGCTGACTAAAATTGTTCTAATTCAGATTTTCAACTTCAGCTAAAAAAACATATCTTGGGTTAATATCAAGTTTCAAATTATTCAAAATTATTACCAACAGAGCCCAAATCTTGCTAAAAAGTAGATAAATATAGCCTATAGGCAGTATACCTAAAGGCTGTTAGAAGAGCTGCTACAAGTTGTTTTTGCTTTGTTTTATTTCAAAGGCCACAAAAAGAAGTCAGCGGAAGCTACCTAAGAGCATAGAGAAGACTTTCTTTGGACCACAAAACTACCCCATTTATCCAATCATTTAATAAATGTTTAATAGCACATAATTGGTTTCACTTGCAATATTTAAATTAAATTTAACCGTTTAAACCATTTAATATGACAAAGTATATAGGATCTTTAGCCCTGCTTTACAAATTAGAAGAATTAAGGAAAGACATCATATAGCTTCCCAAGACAAAGAGGCACTCTTACCTGTTAATACACACAATGTTCTTACCTATTTTAAAAGGGTTCATACTTAATGAACAGCAAAACATAAAAATCTCTGGAGAAATTAAAATCAATGACCTTAGCCTTATTAATCCTTAGCCCATTAAACTGTAACACGATAGGCAACTGCTAAACTGACTTTCTTCTTGAGTCCACAGAGTAGGTAGAAGAGCTATGTGATAAAGTTGAACTTTTAGTCAATGTCAAGGCTCAACAATATTCATAGTGTCGAAGATACTCTGCATAACACTGAATTACAGCAAGAATTCTACATGACCAAATTAATAAATTCCAGGGTTCTGTGGCTGAAGGTCAGTTATAGTGCTGACAAAATTATTTATAAACAATATCTAAAAACAGTAATTTTCAAAGTGGATGTGTATATGATATAGGATAGGCAAGACTTTAAGACAGGGAAAACACAAGTCATAAAGAAAAAAGATAAATTTGACTATCTTAAAATGTAAAGCTTTTGTATTTGAAAGATAAAACTATGGTCCATGGCTTATTTGCTTCAAAAACACTTGGAACTTAAGCTTAAAGTGTTAATTCCTGGACCCCACTCAAAATTCTGTAGCTTAACAAATTTTCCAACTGATTCCTATATATGTTAAAGTTTAAGAATCACTGTTTTAAAATAAATGAAATATAAGCGTGACAGTCAACTCAATATCCTTTTGTGTACCACATTATTCACTGATGATCCACTTAGATATTTATCCAGAGGCAAGCTATATCACTCACATATGGTCACTTCTAACTCCAACTTTTGAATTATAATTCTCTATTCATTTCAAAGTCAAGAGTAAACAACTATAATAAATAAAGAGTAAACAACTATAAATTATTCCAGATTACTGAAATCAAGAGGTTCTTCTAGCAGTAAAGCTAATCAACAGCTAATTTCATTGTTCAACTGGATGAAGAAACAGGCATATACTAAAAATATCCTTTTTAGTTTTAAATTTAAGAATTTACTTAAAAAGCTAGAGCCAATACAAATTTCTAAAGTATGATATTTTAAAATGGCTAATTAAACTTAAAAAAAAAAAAAACCCTCTCATGGGACCATACTTTTTTTAAATTAACTTAAAAGTCTCTGATACATATGCATGTATGTACACAGGCAGGATACTTCCCTGATCCACCGGGCAAGTCCCTCTACTTTTCTTTAAAAAATATGGACTATATTTTTTATTAATTTTTTTAATATTTTGGCCGCACTGCACAGCATGTGGGATCTAATTTCCCCAACCAGGGATCAAACCTGCACACCCTGCACTGGAAGCATGGAGTCTTAATGGACTACCAGGGAAGCCCCCCCTATTTGTTTTAACTGAAAAGTATTTCTTCTCAGCCCACACAAAGAAAAGAGCTTGTCGGTGTAGTCTTTATATAAACTATTTATAATAAGCAAAATTCCCAGGTGGTGCAGTGGTAAAGAATTCACCTGCCAATGCAGGAGATGCAAGAAATGTGGGTTCGATCCCTAGGTCAGGAAGAGGCCCTGGAGAAGGAAATGGCAACCCACTCCAGTATTCTTGCCTGGGAATCCCATGGACAGAGAAGCCTGGTGGGTCACAAAGAGTCAGACATGACTGCACACACACACACACACATCCTTTGCTTTTCTCTGGACAAAACAGTTCAATTCATTTAACTTTTTCCTTATGAAGTAAAAGACTTTTCTGGTGAGTTTTTTAAATAAATAAGTTTATTTATGGCTGAGCTGAGTCTTCCCTGCTGTGTGGGCTTTTCTCTAGTTGCGGTGCGCGGTGGCTTCTCTTGCTGGGGAGCACAGGCTCTAGGGGGCGGGCCTCAGTTGTGGCGCGTGGCCTCAGGAGTTGTGGCTCCCGAGCTCTCGAGCACAGACTCAACAGTTGTGACACATGAGCTTAGTTACTCTGAGGCATGTGGGGTCTTCCCAAACAGGGATGAACCTGTGTATCCCGCATGGACAGGCCTGTGATGTGGATGGGATCTGGATGTTACTTGACACTAAAGCAAGCACCAAGTAACATCCAGTAACCTTCGTTCTCCCTCCAAAACAAATACATTCAAATTTAGCTAGAGTACCAGAGTAAAAGAAAACCTGGTCACCTGTTAAAAAGTAAAGAAACAAAAAGACAATGACCTGTAAATAATTCCATTATACAACAGAATTTGCATCAACAGCTACCAAAGCTTTTTCTAACTTCAGACATAATTCTCATCACTCACCTTGTTTCAATGAGGTAAGCAGTATATGTTTCCTGCATGTTCATGGCATTTCTTCCGGTTCGCTTTTCTGCTTCTGAAACACTAATTTCTATCTTCTTCAATGAAAAATTACTTTCTGTCATCTGAATAAAAATAGAACAACAAAAAACATTTTAAATGATACTGAAAAAAAACCCAGCTATTATAATCAAATCCATTATTAGTACATATCTCAGGTTACTTTTTTTTTTATCTCTTGCATTACTAGTGGTTGCTAAACGACATCAGCAAATGATACGCCTCTTTTTATCAGCATGTAGCACATTAAACTTTTCCAGAAGCTATTTTAGCAAGTGCCATAGATTTAATTATTAAAATGTAGGCATGATTACAGGAGAAAAAAATTAAAATAAAAAGCATACCTACAGAAAAAGAGACAAAGATGTACAGAACAGACTTTTAGACTCTGTGGGAGAAGGCGAGGGTGGAATGTTCAGAGAGAACAGCATTGAAACAAGTATACTATCAAGGGTGAAACAGATCACCAGCCCAGGTTGGATGCATGAGACTGGTGCTCTGGGCTGGTGCACTGGGAAGACCCAGAGGGATGGGATGGAGAGGGAGGCTGGAGGGGGGATCGGGATGGGGAACACATGTAAATCCATGGCTGATTCATGTCAATGTATGGCAAAAACCACTACAATATTGTAAAGTAATTAGCCTCCAACAAATAAAAATAAATGGAAAAAAAAAAGGATACCTATCACTTAAATGACCAAGAATAAATCTATATAGAAATATATAAGAAAAAACTTAAAAACACTGTTTACAAGATGAATGGTCCTCAATACTGACATCTTTTTATTTTACCAGTCAAATCAAATATAAAATGCTGTATGACAAAAGGTGAGATTTTCAGCTTTCAGCTTTAAAAATTAAAGCTGAATTTTAAATTTTTTTAAAAAGAAGGAGCCATCACACATTTGATCATAAAATTTGCCTAAACGTTTTGGCAGTGGTTAACAGGCTCCACTGTGAGATAGCAGGTTTTTCTTTTTTGTAAATATTGTTTTTATTGATTTATTCATTTTTTATTGAAGTACAGTTGATTTACAATGTTGTTTTAATTCCTGGTATACAGCAAAGATATTCTTTAATATATATTCTTTTTCATTTTATTTGTGATTATAGTTTATTACAAGATAATGAACAGAGTTCCCTGTGCTATATACAGGACCCTGTCTATCTGAGATAGTAGGTTTTAAGAACAGGAAACTTCTTTCTTTTCCTGCTAGATCATCCCCAGGTCTGTATCAAACAACATCATTGGTGGTTCACAGGCTCTTTGTGCCACTGAAGAAAGAAAGTGAAAGTGAAGTCGTTCAGTCCTGTCCAACTCTTTGCAACCCCATGGACCTACCATGCTCCTCCATCCACGGGATTTTCCAAGCAAGAGTACTGGAGTGGGTTGCCATTTCCTTCTCCAGAGGATCTTCCCAACCCAGGGATCAAACCTGGGTCTCCCGCATTGTAGGCAGACGCTTTACTGTCTGAGTCACCAGCGAAGTCCTGCCACTGAAGAAGGGTCTTGAATACACCCAAACTAGCTCCAAGTTTAAACAAGAAAGACACAGTGAGGCCATGCGATAGCTGCTGTTCTTTTCTTTTTGTTCCCCTGCTTTTTTTTTCTCCCTTTCTCCCTGAACTTTCAAAGTTCAGAGGTGGGTTTTAATTAAAAAGTATTATATTGCACTACAACCGGGGGTGGTTTGTGAAGAAGAGATATAAGTAAAAAGATGGATATACCAACAAGTTAAAAGAAAAAGCGGTATGTAATAAAAATCCATGATGATACTTTACACAGAAAATTAAATCTGTATGCTATGAAGACAGAATAAGCTATGTGACAATACACAAAATTAAATCAGTGATGAATAAAGATGACATGCTTAGAAAGTACCCCAAAAGCGCTGAAGAATAATGGAGGAGGTAAAGATGCTAAAAGAAAATAAAGGACATAGAACTAAAAATGAACCCAAAACAAAACTACTCTGTTGCCAAACAAGACAAATTTTATAAAATGTAAATTTTATGTTCATGTAGTAAAAGAGAAAACTAGAGAAAAATCATTCAACTAAAAGAAAGCTCAAGAAATTACATAAGCATAAACCACTCAACATCAGGATTATGAAGTCCTCACTGGTTGAGATTATACATATAAAAAATTTTGGCCTACAGCCAAGCACTGATTTATCACCAAGTACTTCACTGAAAAATTCTCTGAATTCTAGAATCAGAAACTGATAAAACAAATTATTTCCCACCAAAAAGATAGTGCACATTAATCATAAATTTACCCCATTATGCTGTCCAAATAATTACACAGAAGGGAAAAATAAAAGTACAAAATCAACTATCATAAAAACTAAAGACAGGCACATAAAAATATCAGCAGAGATTGGTAGATGACATAAAATTGCTAATACTGTCATACTAAAGTACAAACAGTGCTATGAATAGCATAACTAATGTTAAAAGGACACGTTAAAAAGATTTAGAAATGGATAAACTTGATGACTGGAAGATGAGACTAGGAGTATGTTTTAAAGAGAGAGATAATATTTTATGTATTTACTTTTAAATTGAAGTACAGTTGATTTACAATGTTGTATTGGTGAAACACAATGTTTTAGATGTATTAAAAGTGGACTTCTCATCAGAGTAAAGAATATCATTAAAGAATGATGCTACACTCGTATCCTATACTTACATTCAAAGAATAGCATCCCAAATGTAGATGCTCGATAGGTGAATCACTACTTCCCACCTGACTTAAGACCAAATATATATAAAAGATGGACATGTTTAAAAGGCTGATGAAAAATAAAATAAAATAAAAGGCTGATGAAATTTTTTATTTCCAAGTCAATGAGCAAAAGTCAATCTGTGTGCATGTGTGCCAAGTCACTTCAGTCATGTCCAATTCTGCGAACCTATGGACTATAGCCCACCAGGCTCCTCCGTCCACGGAATATTCCAGGCAAGAATGTTAGAGTGGGGTGTCATTCCTTTCTCCAATGAACTTCCCAACCCAGGGATCAAACCTAGGCCTCCTGCATTGCAGGCAGATTCTTAACCATCTAAGCCACCAGGCAAGCCCCAAAATCAATCTACTATAAGTTTTAAAATATTGCAAGGACTTCCCTGGTGGCTCAGTGGATAAGAATCCATCTGCCAATGCAGAGCACACGGGTTCGATCCTTGGTCCAAGAAGATTCTACATGCTGCGGGGCAACTAGGCCTGTGTGCCACAACTACTGAGCCCACACTCTAGAGCCCTCAAATTGCAACTACTGAAACCCATGTGCCCTAAAGCCTGTGCTCTGCAACAAGAGAAACCACAGCAATGAGAAGCCTGAGAACCACAAGAAGAGAACAGCACCTGCTTGTCGCAACTAGAAGAAAGCCCATGCCCGCAATGAAAATCCAGTGCAGCCATAAATGAATAAATAATGCTGCAAACAGTGAAACAGTAAAAGCAAGCGTAAGACAGGTAACAGTGATAAAAGGAATGATAAGAAACTATTAATTCAATAACTGAATGATTACTGAGTACATACAATGTCAGTCATTAGGAATGGGAGATAACTGAGACAAAGTGCATGAGTTCAGTGGTTCAAAGTGCAGAGTTCAGTGGTTGAGTCTGCCTGAGGAATTCTCACCATTCAAAAAAGAGAAAATGATGAAAGATGATTTTTAAAAAAGGAAAACTAAGAACCAATGCTTAAATAATACTTCTTAAAGAAGGGATCAGAAGAAACAGAACAGAAATAATAATCACCAGTATAAAAAAAAGAAACCAACAAAAATTCTTTCTGGATTGAAAATATTTCTACAGCTCCAAATTTAAAAGCATGTGGTCCATGTATAATGAATTAGAAAATTAAACATCTTCAGCATAAAGGAAAAAAATCCTAAAAAGATTAAGGCAGGAAAATAAAAAGCACAATCACTGCCAAAGAATAAAGACCAGATTTGCCCTAGATTTCACAATAATATAAAGTCCAAATGACAAAGGAGCTCCATGCATATAGAATGCTTGAAATATTATAAAAGTACTAATACACTGTTCCTTTAAAGATAACTTTATCCAGAAGGGATTTTTGCAGTGGTTTTTTTTTTTTTAGAAACTGATGCTCTGTTCCTACAATTTATATGGAAATACAAAGAACCTAGAATAGCCAAAATAGTTTTGAAAAATAACAAGTTGCAGGATCTATACTATCTCGTTTCAAAATTTATTAAAACGCTAAACTAATCAAGACAGTGGGGGCACTGGCAGGATAGACATAGACATCAATGGATCAATGGAACAGAATTGAGAATTCAGAAATAAACCCTTACATTTAAGGTCAAATGATTTTAATAAACACACCAAGAGAATTCAACAGGGAGAGTCTTTTCAACACATAGTGCAGGGGCAACTGAGTAGCCACAGACCAAGGAAAAAACTCCAAAACTAGACCCTTTACTCACATTGTACACAGAAATTAACTCAAAATGGCTTACACATGCAGATGTAAAAGCAAAACCTGGGGAATTCCCTGGCAGTCCAGTGATTAGGATTCATATGCTTTCACCACCAAGGAGCCAGGTTCCATCCCTGGTCAGAGAACTAAGATCTCCTAAGCCACCTGGGGTAAGCTCAAAAAAAGACAAAGAAAACATGATCCTGGGATAAGCAAAGCGCTTAGATAAGCACAAAGGAAAAAGAAAAACCACCTGATCTCCTAGTCTTCATCAAAATTAAAAACTACTGCTAAACTTTTAAAGATATCATTAAGAAAAAGTAAAAAGCCACAGCCCAAGGGAAATATCTGCAAATCTCATTATTTGATTAAAAAAAAATATCCAGAATAACTGAACAACATGTGCTTAGGTGCTCAGTTATGTCCAACTCTGCGACCCCACGGACTACAGCCCACCAAGCTCCTCTGTCCATGGAATCTTCCAGGCAAGATGACTGGAGCAGGTTGCCATTTCCTACTCCAGAGGATCTTCCCAACCCAGGGATCAAACCTGTGTCTCCTGCACTGGCAGGCAGATTCTCTACCACTAAGCTACGTGGGAAGCACTCTCAATAAAAAGAAAAACCACTCAATTTTAATAAGCAAAAGATCTGAATAGAATTTCACCAAAAAAGATACGCAAATAGAAATAAGCACATGAAAAGATGTTCAACACCATCAGTCATTAAAAAAATGCAAATTAAAACCACTTCACATCCACTAGAATGGTTATAATCAGAAAGACAGACACTGCCAAGTGCTGGCAGGGATGTGGAGAAAAGTGAGCCTCATAATTGCTGGTGGTAATTTTTTTTTTTTTTATAAAGAAAAAGTTTATTTTCCTCACAAGAAGCACACAGACTATATACAGTACACACCAACAGAAGTAAAAACAAAAAAAAAAGTGCATTATGCATCTTCTACTGCAAATTCACAGTACAAAAGATACTGCCTTTTAAATATGTAATATAAAAAAACCAAGAAGAAAAACAATATATAATAAAAAAAAATCATTGATATCATAATGCAACACACTGGCACCCACTGGCAGCTTCTGAAAACCAAAGGGCAGGCTGTCTTGGGGGGGAGGGGAGCTCCTGACTGGGGAGGGCGCTCTGTACCTGCATGTTGTTGCAAAGAGCTCAGGACACCAAAAAAGAGGAAAATGGGGGGGTCAAGGTGGTAATAAAAAGTCTACTGAACAGAACAGCTGTGATGTGGGGAGGGTATAGGGGAGGGGCAGGGCTGTGGTCCAGAGAGTGCCCGAGCTGGTCGGCCTACCAATCCTGTCTTGTCTTTGCTTACTACGGGCCCTCGGCTGAAACAGCGCCTGCCTCGCCCGTAGGGACCGCCAGCCAGCACCGCTTCTAGCGATGCCCCTGGCCTGGCTGTGGGCAGGCGCGGGAGGCCGCCCAGCAGATCAGCCCAACTATGGGGCAGGCAAACTCCAGCCCCAGCGCCAACCACCGCGGACAAGGCAAAGTATCCAATCACACAAGGCGAAAGCGGAACGGCTGCCCATAAATACACAGTATTTGTAAACTGTTATTAAGGCACTCGATTGTAAAACAATGATTACAGTGTCGAGGAGGAGGGAGGGAGTGGCCATCTCCCTGCACGGCGCGGCTGACAGAGAACAGTGGAGGACGGGGGTCTGGCTCTAAAGGGTCCCGCAAGGGTCGCGGGGGTCTACTACAGGACAAAAAAATGAGGTGGTCACGTCCAGATCCACTGCACGGTGTTGCTCCAGACCATTCAAGGTGACCCGCTCCACAGCTTGGGTGACGAGGCATGTGTGTGGATGATGGGGAAGGGGAACGCACTTGATACTCTCGTTAAAGTGACAGATGTATAGACACAAATATATGTATCTATGCAGAACGATCTCACACACACAGGTATTCATCTGCAGAAAGAAAGTGAAGTCACTCAGTCGTGTCCAACTCTTTGCGACCCCATGGACTGTAGCCTACCACGTTCCCCCGGCCATGGGATTTTCCAGGCAAGAATACTGGAGTAGGTTGCCATTTCTTTCTCCATGCTGGTGGTAATGTTAAATGGTACAGCCACTCTGAAAAACAGTGGCAGTTTCTTATAACAAAAAGTTAAAACTTACCATATAACTCAGCAATTACACTGCTACAAATTTAACTCAAGAGAAATGTAAACATACATCCACACAAAGACTGAAACCTGAATATTCATCACAGCAATAATATTCATAATATAAAAGCTGAAAATAACCCAACTTGCATCAAATGGTGAATAAACAAAAAGGGATACATCCATACAACTGAACGTTATTCAGTAATAAAAAAAAAAAAAATCAGAAAAGTTCCAAAACTGGGTTGTAGTGATGGTGGTGCAATTCTGCAAATCCAACTCTGAGACCCCCATGGACTGTAGCCGGCCAGGCTCCTTTGTCGATGCAATTCTCCAGGCAAGGATACTAGAGTGGGTTGCCATTTCCTTCTCCAAGGGATCTTCCTGACCCATGGATCAAACCCAGGTCTTCTGCACTGCAGGAAGATTCTTTACCAACTGAGGCACCAGTGAAGCCCTTACTACAAATTACTGAATTTATATACTTACAGAGTGAATTTTATGGTGTATAAATCATATCTTAATAAAGTTTAAAAAATAAAACCCATGAGTCCATAATGAAAAAGACAAATAGAAACTTTGATGAGGAACAAGGTATTTTTGTAGTTTCAAAGTATGTCTTCACAAAACGAGATCAGATTTGTAGTTACCAGAGACAGTTCAGTTCAGTTCAGTCACTCAATTGCGTCCGACTCTTTGTGACCCCATGAACCACAGCACGCCAGGCCTCCCTGTCCATCACCAACTCCCGGAGTCCACCCAAACTCATGTCCATTGAGTTGGTGATGCCATCCAACCATCTCATCCTCTGTCATCCCCTTCTCCTCCTGCCCTCAATGTTTACCAACATCAGGGTCTTTTCCAACGAGTCAGCTCTTTCCATCAGGTGGCCAAAGTACTGGAGTTTCAGCTTCAACATCAGTCCTACCAATGAACACCCAGAACTGATCTCTTAGGATGGACTGGCTGGATCTCCTTGCAGTCCAAGGGACTCTCAAGAGTCTTCTCCAACACCACAGTTCAAAAGCATCAATTCTTCGGCACTCAGCTTTCTTTATAGTCCAATTCTCACATCCACACATGACTACTGGAAAAACCATAGCCTTGACTAGACGGACCTTTGTTGACAAAGTAATGTTTCTGCTTTTTAATATGCTGTCTAGGTTGGTCATACGGAGGAGGCAATGGCGACCCACTCCAGTACTCTTGCCTGGAAAATCCCATGGACAGAGGAGCCTGGTAGGCTGCAGTCCATGGGGTCGCAAAGAGTCAGACACAACTGAGCGACTTCAGTTTTCATTTTCACATTTCATGCATTGAGAAGGGAAATGGCAACCCACTCCAGTGTTCTGGCCCCGAGAATCCTGGGACTGGCATGGGGGGGGGGGGGGGGGGGGGCCTGTTGGGCTGCCAGGTATGGGGTCGCACAGAGTCAGACACGACTGAAGTGACAGCAGCAGCAGCAGGTTGGTCATAACTTTCCTTCCAAGGAGCAAGTGTCTTTTAATTTCATGGCTGCAGTCACCATCTGCAGTGATTTTGGAGCCCAGAAAAATAAAGTCAGCCACTGTTTCCACTGTTTCCCCATATATCTGCCATGAAGTGATGGGATCGGATTCCATGATCTTAGTTTTCTGAATGTTGAGCTTTAAGCCAACTTTTTCACTCTCCTCCTTCACTTTCATCAAGAGGCTCTTTAGTTCTTCTTCACTTTCTTCCATAAGCGTGGTGTCATCTGCATATCTGAGGTTATTGATATTTCTCCCAGCAATCTTGATTCCAGCCTGTGCTTCCTCCAGCCCAGTGTTTCTCATGATGTGCTCTGCATATAAGTTAAATAAGCAGGGTGACAATATACAGCCTTGACATACTCCTTTTCCTATTTGGAACTAGTCTGTTGTTCCATGTCCAGTTCTAACTGTTGCTTCCTGACCTGCATACAGGTTTCTCAAGAGGCAGGTCAGGTGGTCTGGTATTCCCATCTCTTTCAGAATTTTCCAGTTTATTGTGATCCACACAGTCAAAGGCTTTGGCATAGTCAATAAAGCAGAAAGCAGAGGCATGGGATGGGGAAAAAAGAAACTGGATGAAAGAATCAAAAGGTACAAAGTTATAAAGAGTCCTAGAGAATTAATGTACAACATGATAAATTAACACTGATGTATGTTATTTATAAGAATTGTTAAGAGAGTAAACCTTAAACATTCTCATCACAAGAAAAAAAATGTATTTTTTCTATTTCTTAATTTTGTTTCTATATGAGATGATGGACATTCATTTCATGATGAATGTAAGTCCAATCTTTATACTGTACACCTTAAACATATATAGTTCTGTATGCCAATTAGACCTCAATAAAACAGGAAGGGAAAAGAAAAAGTATGTCCCCACAAAGTTGATCACAGAAACTTTATACTGGAGAAGACTGGCAGAGAAAGTGATCAAACCTGAATCATGTGCAAGCTGGTAAGAAGCAATTAGAAGAACACAGCATCACATTAGTGGCAATTTCTGCCAAAGAAGCATAACCTGAATTTAACCACAAGAAAACATCAGGCAAACCCAAACTGAAGGGCATTCTACAAAAATAACTGGTTGCTAATATACAAAAAGGCCAAAGTCATGAAAGCAAAGACCAAGAAACACTTTCAGATTGGAGGAGACTAAAGAGACAATGCAACTAAATGTAATACTTGAGTCTGGACAGAATTATTTTGTTGTGAAGAACACTATTGGTACAACTGGCAAAACTTACATGAAGTCTGAGGATTAGATAAAATAATTTATCAATGCTTTTGATAGCAGCTCTGTGATTATATAGAATGTCCTATTTTGCCCTTGAAATATATACTAAATGTTCTGGGGATGAGATAAATTGCAGTTTATTCTCAAATATTTCAAGGGAAACAATTCTTTGTACTGTATTTGCTTATAAATTTGAGATCATTTCTATAAATTACTTTAAAAAATTTAATGGCCATTACATTTACATAAATAATATGTCTCAATTATGTCTTGGGGAAGAAAAAAAAAGACATGCCTTCAAAATCATTATAGAGGATAAAACCAAAGAAACTATGGTCCACAAAGGAAAATCCAAAAACAGAAACCAAAATAAGAAAGCATAAACTATAACAGAAAAAAATCAGCTAAAAATAGAGTCAGTTAAGATAATAAATTTAGGGGCTTCCCTGGTGGTCCAGTCTTTAAGAATTTGCTGTTCAATGCAGTGGGCACAGATTCAATCCCTGGTCAGGAAGCTAAGATCCTACAAACTTTGTGGCCAAAAAACATAAAACAAGTAATACTGTAACAAATTCAGTAAAGACTTTAAAAATACTCCACATCAAAAAAAATTTTTTTTAATAAAAAATAGATAATAAATGCAAATATCTTATTCCTCATGGTAAATATGGGGCTTCCCTGGTGGTTCAGCGGTAAAGAATCCACCTGCAATGCAGGAGACATAGGTTCAATTCCTGGATTGGATGATCCCTTGTAGAAGGAAATGGCAACCAACTCCAGCATTCCTGTCTGGGAAATTCCATGGTCACAGAAGCCTGGTGGGCTAAAGTCCCTGGGGTCAGAGTCAGCCATGACTGAGTTGAAACAATGCTTATGTATACAAGTACATGTGTACTGAGCATGATGTAAAATTTATTCTGCACCATAAGTTGCCTTCAAAAAATAACTGAGAGCGGCTGAAGTAGAAAGTGAAGAAAGCAATTATTGAGAATTATTTAATAATCTGCTATGTTGTGTGTGCTTAGTCACTCAGTCGTGTCCGACTCTTTGTGACCTCCTTGACGGTAGCCCACCAGGCTCCTCTATCCATGGGGATTCTCCAGGCAAGAATACTGGAGGGGGCTGCCACGCCCTCCTCCAGGGAATCTTCCCACCTCAGGAATTAAGGGGTCTACAGCACTGCAGGCAGATTCTTTACCAGCTGAGCTACCAGGGAAGCCCTAAACTGACAAATTCTGTAACTCTGCCTATACATTTCCTTTTTCATGTTATCTTTACCACAAATGTCTCAAGCCATCCTCCACTCACTTCTGGACTCCTCCACTCAGCTTTCTGCTACCAACCTGTGAAGGAACTAATAGTGTACAGGCATTTTTCAAGCAACAGTTGCTCAAGCACTCTTAGCCCCAGGAGTACTCAGAGGCCTAAAGAATCCTCCCTACAAAAGAAAGACACTCTGAATCCCTCAGGCAGCGGTTCTCTAAGCAAATGCTGTTAACTGCCAACTCAATGGAATCTTCCAGCCTAAAAAAAGCAGCATTTTTACCTCCATTCCCTTGCTACTTCCTCGCCAGGACTAATTACTACTCTCTTGAAGATTGCAGTCCTCCCTCATGTTTCATATTCTAAACTACTTTAAATAAAACTGACAATACTTAAAAAAAAAAAAAAAAAAAACATTCTTCCTTATAAGGAAAAAGTACAAAAAGAAAGGAAACTTCTAACCAGACACTGGAAAGGAAGAGGATGAGGACTCACAGAAACAAAAACAAGAGAGTAAGAGTTTACAACATAATTTAAAGAATGTTAAAATTAGTGATGTTTAAAACTGGAAAAGATTTGCAACCTTGGTAGTGCTTGTTTCCACTATCCCTCGGGGTAGCGCAACTGGCACAATTTACTCTCCAACCAAAATGTAGAGTCAAAAATAAGGCTGATGAGGCTTTTTGTCATTTCTGCACACTATCTGTATAGATATTTTTATGGTGAAAAAGTTATTGATAAATCAACACATTATTCAGAGCTCTTTTCTTCTTAAAATAACAACTTAAATCTTAATAAAACAAAAAATATTTAAGTATTGTATTTTACAATTTACAAGACTTTTTAATCTCTTTTTTTTTTTGGTTGCGGGGGCAGGGTATGAAGCTGCACTGAGTTAAAGCCAGGAGGACCTGGGCCCAAATCCCAGCCATGTCACCACTGTGTGCCTTTGGCCAAATCACTTCTCTCAGAGCCTCTGCTTCCTTATCTCTGTATGTCTTTTATGTCTTTTGGGAGTAATTTTGAAAATTAAGTGAAAAGTAGAGCCTCACAGTGTCTAGCACAAACAAATGTAACTTACCTGTCTGCCCAGACCACATTCCTATCTACCAGTAACAGTAGCAACGTGGCTATGGTTACTGCAATACTTCTCAACTGGGGATGGATTAGAGAGGAAGAGGGGATAGAAAGAGGAAAAGGAGTAGATCTTCTGAGACTGCAGACCTTTAGAAGGAGGGGACAACATATAGAGTGTATGTGAATGCATATGTGTGTGTTTATAAGCTCCAGGTGATTCTGAAATAATTGTCCAAATGGCTTGCATTTCTAAAAATTAGTAAATTATCTCTATAAATTACTAAATCATTGTTTGAGGAAATCCTTAAGTTTGGGCAATCTCGAATGGTCTCTTACGACACATATAAAAGTCAGGTAATATTACATAACTACAACTTTTCCTGTATGATGGCATCTTTGGGATTTCAAATATCTTAAACCAAACACAGGTTTTTTATTTTAAATGAGATACTTATAATCACTTAACACAAATGGATTTTATACTATAGTTGCAACTTTGTATTAGATAATCATCCAAAGGCTTTCACAAAAAAAATTACCAAAATGTTCAGTCATAATCAAAATTAAACTCCCGATGCAGCTAACAAAAGATAGGATTCTTACCCTTTGAAACAATCTAAAATTGCTTTAACACATATCCATATGGTTGGCAAATAAAGTCTGAAAATATTAAGTGCTGATAAGGATAGACAGCAGCAGGCACTACTGATGCGAATACAAACTGGTATGTTCACTCTAGAAAACAACTTGGCACTGCTTACTACACTCCAGTGCTACCCAGGTGGCACACTGCTCAAGAATCTGCCTGCCAGTGCAAGAGACCTGGGTTCAACCCCTGGGTCGGGAAATCCCTTGGAGCAGGAAACAGCAACCCACTCCAGTATTCTTGCCTAGAAAATTTGAGTGGGCTATATAGTCTCGCAAAGTCAAACATGACTGAATAGCTGAGCGTGTGCGCGCGCGCATACACACACACACACACACACACACACACACACACACACACACACACACACACACACACACACACACACACACACACACACACACACACACACAATTCTATGACTTATGCTACCACCCTATAATCCAGCAATTCCACTGTTAAGTTTATATATACTTGCACTATGTATTTCTTACATGTAAGAAGTTCATAGTAGTAGTAATCTTTCAGAAACAGCAAGAATCTTGAAACAACCCTAATGTCTGTAAAACGAGGAAAAGAGAAATCAACTGTAGAATACCTACAAAATGGTATACTATAGAGTCATGACTATAAAAACAAACTAAGTTACATTTTGGATGAATCCCCAAAACAGTATAAAGCAAAGAAAGGAAGTCATAGTAAAACTAGTCCGATTATGTAAATTTCAAAATGAAGTAAAACTAAGCAACATGTTGTTTAGGGACATTTACATTTATATATATATTTAAAGCTAGAGAATTGTTAATACAAAATTCAGAATAAAGATTACTTCTGTGGTCAAGGGAGCAGATGTAACACAGGAGAATATACACAGGTTTCAAAGAAACTGATTTTTATTTTGTGAGAATCTTCTCTGCATTAATTATATACTTCATGATAAAAGTTTTTTGTTTTTTTTTAAGAAACAGAAAAACTAAGTCACAAATGGAATCTGCATTAAAAAAGCAATTCACGGAAGAGTCAAGTTTATGGACTACAGCATACACACACTGCTCTCACATTTCATATAAGATACCTCTCCACAAATAATTCTATAATTTAGGAAGAAAATAAATGAAAAACTTAAAATTCACCCACAGAAGTCTTCATGCGATCCTATATACCTCGACATTTCCCCCAAGTAGGCAAAACCGTAAATTCCTAGCTAGTTAAATCTTTCTTAAATAGCTAGTGCTTAAGTGTTGAACTTCAACTAGTGTTGAAATTCCTAACTAGTTGTCTTTCTAGTTACAGTCAGCAAACAATTTTTAACTTTTCTTTATCCATTTATCACAAGGATGGGCAGTTTTGTATTTAGAACTTGTTTCAGAAAAAAAAGAATCAAAATGGATGAGCACTGCACAGGCTCATTAGGGTGGTCTGATGATAAGTACTCGACTGAGTTTCCGAATCACTTTATGTAACGTGGTCTACTCATCTTGCATTATGCGTGAAAACACTTTGGAATGAAAGCAATTACAAATATAAAATGATGCATTTTCTCCTTCCGTCAAGCAAATGAAAATCACTATCAAAGGGGCTTCACAAAGCCAATAGGATATCCATGACACATCTCCATTGGGAGATACAGCACTGACCCCAAGCGAGGAAATTACAAGTCAAGTAAGAATGTGGATGGGGGGAGGTTCAACAGGGAGGGGACCTACGTATACTTACGGCTGATTCACGTTCTCGTGTGGCAGAAACCAACACAATATAGTAAAGCAGTTTTATTATCCTCCAACTAAAAATACACTTAAAAACACACAAACAAACCAAAATCTTTTTCACTTGTACCTTTCCTTGACTCTAACACTTTATTCCATTTTCCGATGGGGGCATCAAGCCAAACACCCTCGCGCCCCAGACTTGCTCCTCAAGTCCCCCATTCTCTTCCTTCCCAAACAGCGCTGCCACCGCCCCCGGTTAAGCCTACTCCTCCGCACAACTCATAGATGCCAGAAACATCAGCGTTCCTCTTCGAGTCCAACCGCCCCGGGTTCCCGACCCTGAAACCGCACCTGCCTCAGCCTGGCGCTTTCCCGGCCCCGCGCCCGCGCCCGCCGAGCCGCGCCCACAGAACCCCTCCGCTCCCTCGGCCGCGCCCTCTCCACCCTTCCTGCGGTCCCGCAGCCCTGGCGCTCGCCCCCTACTCAGAACCCCCTTTTCCCATCGAGCCTCCCCCACTGACTGCACCCCGCTTCCCCGTCACAGCGGGGCCTCTCGGCCGAGCGAGCCCACCCGCGCGGTCAGCGTAAACCAGTCCATTCTGCCCTCTAGGCCGCGACCCAGGCCGGGGGGTCTCTGCCGCCCCTTCTCCTCACCGTGCCGTCCCCGGGGCTCTCGTCCCGGGCCCCCTTCGCTTCCTCACCGACCACGGACTCCAGCCCCGCGTCGGGGTGGCTCAGCGGCTCCAGCGGCGCCGGCTGCAAAAGCCGCTCAGGGTCGGGAGCTGCCTGCTCCATGGCTGCGGCTCAGCACAGCGGACACAGTGCGCCGGCGCCGCCTCGCCTGGGCCCGCCCACCCACGGCCGCCGGCCAGGCCCCGCCCCCTCGGCCTGCGCCCGCCCCGCCCCACCGCGCCTAGCTCGCGGCTGCGCAGGCTGAGAGCGCTCCTGGGTTAGGCCCGCAGTTGGGAATGGTACTTGGGAAGGGGGGGCCTGCGGGGAAAGTGGTCAGCTCCCGAGCCTGGAGACCCAGGAATCCGGGAGAACCGGTGGAGGAAGAGAAAGACAGAAAGGCAAGGGGAAGGTGAAAATAGGGTGGATGCTGGTACCACTCAGGTTGGTGATCACCTAAAGAAAACTTTGAAATCGGTAGAAATCCGAGGCTGTGATCTGACGTCGCCCTCTTGGCATTTATCTTGCCTGCCATCAGCGGTTCCTTTTTGGCCCCACCCCCACCCCCCAAACACGCTCCCGGAAAGATCAGAGCCGCGTAACTCACTAATTTTCAACAGGTTGAGTGACACAATCAGGAAAAAGTGAACACTTTTCAAGTGTTTGAGAAAAGCGAAGCGCTTAACTGAAGCTGTGTTTGAGTTCTATCTTCAAGTTTCTTGAAGCCCTGGTGATATCTGATAATTTTCTATAAACACTTCAGTTGAATTTTCGGAACCTGTTTTCTAGGGAAGCATTCACTATGATAACCTGACGGGAAACGCTCCCTGGGTGTACCAGACTGTGGTACTTTGTAGTACCTTGTATAGAAAGTCTGGTCATCCGTTTTTCAAGGAGAGAAACTGATCTTTCTGTCTAAATAACTTAGCTGTTCGAAGCGGTGACACGCAATTTCCTCCTCCTCCTGATACTTCTTTTGGCATGGTAGCGATTTTTCCCATTCATCCCTAAAACCTCAAGTTATGTCCAAGTGCTGATGTCACTTTGTCCATAAATCAGTTATGACCTTTCTCATACTTCTTTACAATTATTTATTTATGTCTGTCTGCCCCAATTGGACTTCAGACTCCTTTAAAGCAGGACCTTATTTTATTATTTTTTCTCTCTTACCAAGCCTAGGACATTTACCAATAAATGTTTAAAGGCATTTAGGACTTCCCTGGTGGTCCAGTGGTTAAGAATCCACCTTGCAATGCAAGGGACACAAATCCAATCCCTGATCCAGGAATATCCCACATGCCAGTGAGCAACAGAGCCTCTGTGCTGCAACTACTGAAGCCCATGTGCCTAGAGCCTTGATGAACAACAAGAGAAGCCACTAATGAGAAACCTGGGCACCACAAGGAGAGAAAGCCCATGTGCAGCAACAGGGACCCACTACAGCCAAATAAATAAGCAAAGCTTTAATGTTTCAAGGCATTTAAACAGTTTTTCAGGGAATATCCAGGCTAGGCATGTTCTTAGCTTCTATTTTTTTTTTTTTTTTTTTTGTGGCTTCACTGTGTGACTTGTGGAACCTTAATTTCTCCACCAAGGGTTGAACAACCCTAGCCCTTCACAGTGAGAGTGTTGAGTCCTAACCACTGGACCACCAAGAAATTTCCAGGAACCATTTTTAAATCAGAAGACTTTATTAATTTATTATAGGAGAAATAGATATATTTTCAGGGACAGATTTGTATCTGTTAATTTTTGTTGTTCAGTCGCTAAGTGGTGTTCGACTGAGACCCCGCCGACTGCAGCATGCCAGGCTCTTCTGTCCTTCACTGTCTCCAGAAATTTGCTCAGATTCATGTCCATTGAGTCAGTGTTGCTATCTAACCATCTCATTGTCTGCTGCCCCCTTCTTTTTCCTTCAGTCTCTCCAGGGTCTTTTCTAATGAGTCAGATCTTCTCATCAGGTGGCCAAAGTATTGGAGCTTCAGCTTCAGCATCAATTCTTTCAATGAATATACAGAGTTAATTTCCTTTAGGATTGACTGATTTGATC
Source organism: Cervus canadensis (assembly GCF_019320065.1). NCBI lineage: Eukaryota > Metazoa > Chordata > Mammalia > Artiodactyla > Cervidae > Cervus > Cervus canadensis. Next base: position 46,414,870 of record NC_057392.1, read on the forward strand.
TCCTTGCTGTCCAAAGGACTCTCAAGTGTCTACTCTAGCACCACAAAAAGCATCAGTTCTTTGGTGCTCAGCCTTCTTTATGGTCCAACTCTCACACCATATGTTACTATTGGAAAAAACATAGCTTTGATTATATGGACCTTTGTCTGTATCTGTTACACTGTGCCCTTTTCCCAGTTTTGAGATACCCAGGAAAGTAAGTCCTAGAGCCATTGAGATAATTGCTCTGGGCTGATGACTTGAGCATCTCACCTTGCAGTGAATAGTGTTAAAAAACCCTAATTCAACTGAGTAAACTTCGAAAGTCAAGCCCAGAGAATTGATGCTTTTGAAGTGTGGTGTTGGAGAAGACTCTTGTGAGTCTCTTGGACAGCAAGGAGATCAAACCAGATCAATCAGATCAAATCCTGAAAGAAATTAACCCTGAATATTCATTGGAAGGACTGGTGCTGAAGCTCCAATACTTTGACCATGTGATGCAAAGAGCTGACTCACTGGAAAAGAGCCTGATGCTGGGAAAGATCAAAGGCAGGAGAAGTGGAGGACAGAGGATGAGATGGTTGGATGGCATCACCGACTCAATGGACATGAGTTTGAGCAAGCTCCAGGAGATGGTTAAGGACAGGGAAGCCTGGCGTGCTGCAGTCCATGGGGTCACAAAGAGTCAGACACGACTGAATGACTGAACAACAACAAACTTTGAGGATCTTTTTGGCTTTATTCAACAATTCATGGATCAGGCATCATCCCATCTAAGCAGGGATAGGCACTCCAATGAGCTGTACAAAGTGGAAGACTTAGGAGGGAACAAGGGCAAGGAAGTTATACCAGCAAAAACTGAATTGTTTGTGGTAAGGACACCTTCCTTTCGAGGATCAGTTCAGTTCAGTCGCTCAGTCGTGTCCAACTCTTTGCGACCCCATGAATCACAGCACGCCAGGCCTCCCTGTCCATCACCAACTCCCAGAGTTTATTCAAACTCATGTCCATCGAGTCGGTGATGCCATCCAGCCATCTCATCCTCTGTCGTCCCTTCTCCTCCTGCTCCCAATCCCTCCCAGCATCAGGGTCTTTTCCAATGAGTCAACTCTTCACATCAGGTGGCCAAAGTATTGGAGTTTCAGCTTCAGCATCAGTCCTTCCAATGAACACCCAGGACTGATCTCCTTTAGGATGGACTGGTTGGATCTCCTTGCAGTCCAAGGGACTCTCAAGAGTCTTCTCCAACACCACAGTTCAAAAGCATCAATATTTTGGTGCTCAGCTTTCTTCACAGTCCAACTCTCACATCCATACATGACCACTGGAAAAACCATAGCCTTGACTAGATGGACCTTGTTGGCAAAGTAACGTCTCTGCTTTTTAATACGCTATCTAGGTTGGTCATAACTTTCCTTCCAAGGAGTAAGCGTCTTTTAATTTCATGGCTGCAGTCACCATCCACAGTGATTTTGGAGCCCCAAAAAACAAAGTCTGACACTGCTTCCATTGTTTCCCCATCTATTTCCCATAGAGTGATGGGACCAGATGCCATGATCTTAGTTTTCTGAATGCTGAGCTTTAAGCCAACTTTTTCACTCTCCTCTTTCACTTTCATCAAGAGGCTTTTTAGTTCCTCTTCACTTTCTGCCATAAGCGTGGTGTCATCTGCATATCTGAGGTTATTGATATTTCTCCCGGCAATCTTGATTCCAGCTTATGCTTCTTCCAGCCCAGCATTTCTCATGATGTACTCTGCAAATAAGTTAAATAAGCAGGATAGTAGTGTCTAAAGAACAAATTACCTCACTAGTGCTGACCAAGTAATTCCTGATTGACAAGTTTGATTCCATTTTGGGAAGAGCTGAAACTGTAATGAAGTTAAATATTAAGTCCCGTTTGATGACATGGGGCTAGCATAAGTGACCTGAGGTACCTTTCCTTTTTATGAAGGTAAAGTCACTACACTGGCTAAAGTCTAGAAGAGCCCAAGACTAGCTTGGTGGAGATTTCAGATACAGGTGTCCTCCATTCTTCTGATTCAGATAGGGGGATATCTATCCCAGCACTTCCCTCAGGGAGGGCCTGAATGGGAAAATCTCAGGAGCAGGGTTATCTAGGGTGGGGTAGTCACCTTCTATGTGGACACACTCCCCACCTCGTAGAGCCAGTGGAACTTCAGTTTCTTACATCTGAATAGTGAGATTTAAGCTCCCATTTTGTCATGGGTTTAACAAATATTTATTGAGCTCTGCTGTTAGCCTAGGAACCCCATTAAACACCCATTCTTGCTCCCCATCATCTGGTTCTCCCATCATCAGGGAGGTTCTGTGCTCCCCTCCCCAGGATTCTCCTCCTGTGTCTGGCCAACCTCTCAGGGTCTGTGAAGGTCATGTTCTTCTTCCTCTGAAACTATACTCTTCTTCTCCTTGACCAGCAACCAACCCCAACCCCTCCCATCTCTCATTTTAGTGTCATTGTGGGTGACATCTGCTTCATGTATTCTGAAGATGTATATTAGGCACATACAAACTTATGACTGTTGTGTATTTCTAGTGGAATTGATCTTTTATCATGGAGAAGTGTCTCTTTCTGTCTACTGATACTCTGTGCATTAAGGCCCATTTTATCTGATATCCATATGGCCACACCAGCTATGTGATGCTTATTGTTTTGTTTGCATGGTAGATCTTTTTCCATTTTGTTATCTTCAACCTATCTGTGTCTTTAAAGTGTTTCATATAGACAGTATAAGTGGGAGAGGGGAGCGGGGAGGAAGGCTGCATTTGTGAGAAAATTTAAATTACCATGAATCAGTTTAAAACATTAATGTCTTAGATAGAATCTTCTACTTGGAACTTCTGGTATCATTTGCCCCTTGCTGTGTGGACTGCCACAGGGGAACACTTTAAGTCACTAATCAGAGGTACCACCCTCCTGAGGGGGATCCTATCCTTCTTCAGCCAATCACCCTCAAAAAGCAGTGGTTCCCAGGGCAGCAAAGCAAAGGGAAAGCCATGCTGTGAATGAGAACACCCAGGAATAGAATGAAGTGAGGGCAGGACGCAGGAAAGAGAACAGTATCTGGGATCTTAACCTCTGCCTGAGAAGCAGCGTGTCAGAAAGGTGAACAAGAAACAGGCAAGAAACAGTTGTTGTGACTGATAACCTGTGGAGAGCTCTTCAGTTGTTTTCTCCTAAACTATTTTGCCCTTTTTATGGACATCTATAGAAAAACAGGGGACTTCCTGAATACTAGAAATAATTTTAAATAAGTAAATTTATACTGAATGTACTTTGCCCTGTCTTTATTCTTTTTCCTTTATTGTGTTCTGCTTCAGTTATTTCCACCAGTCTATCTTCCAGCTCATGTAACTGTTCTGCCTCACTTACTCTGCTGTTGATTCCCACCAGTGTATTTTTAATCTCAGTTATTGTGTTGTTGATTGTTGTTTTAATTTTTCTAGGTCCTTGTTAAACAAGACCTGTGTCTTCCTGATCCATGCCTCCATTTATCTTCTAGATTTTGGGTCATCTTTAGTATCATTACTTTGAATTCTTTTTCAGGTAGACTGCCTATTTCCTCTTCATTTGTTTGGTCTTATGGGTTTTTACCATTTTCCTTCATCTGCTGCATATTTCTCTGTCTTTCCATTTTGTTTAATTTACTGTGTTTGGGGTCTCCTTTCTGCAGACTGGAAGGTCATAGTTGCTCTGAATTGTCTGCCTGCCATGGGTGGGGTTGGACTAGTGCCTTGTGAAGGCTTCTTGTTTTGGGGGGACTTGTGCCCATGTTCTGATGGATGGGGCTGGATTTCATCTCTCTGGAAGGCAGTGCCATGGCCAGTAGTGTGTTTTGGGGTGTCTATGGGTTCAATATGGCTTTGGGCAGCCTGTCTGCTAATCTGCAGGGTTGTGATTCTGCTTTGCTGAAGGATTGGTGTGGGCATCCAGCACTGGAGTTTGCTGGATTTTGGGTGGAACATGGTCTTAGTGTTGAGATGGAGGCCTTTGGGAGGGCTCTTGCCTATTAATTTTCCATGCAGTTAGGAGTTCCCTGGTGGTCCAAAGTCCTGGAGTTGACTCTCCTGCCTCTGGGGTTCAGGCTCAACCCCTTACAGCAGCATCAAGACTTCACAGGGCACACAGCACAGAAGACAAAACACCTAGACTAATGGTGAAACAATTCTCAACATCCAAGATCACCCAAAAAGATTCACACACTTAAACAAAGCAGAGAAGAGCGAAGAAGGAGAAAAAAGGGGGAAAAAAGATCAAAAGAAAAGAGCGCAATCAAGTCAATAACCTAACTCCTAAGTGAAAACAGGTACTAAAAATTAGACTCTCAAAGATACAAAATTAAAAACAAAAATCAAAAACATGGAAAAAAATTAAACTCTCAAAATTATAAAATCAAAAACATCAAAAACAAAAAATATGTAATTTGTTTAAAAGATAAGGTGTTTTTATTTTTTAAGAAAAAATAGGTTACAAAAAATAAAAATTAAAGGAGTAATAAAGAACTGTATTAGGCCAATATGAGAAGAAGAGGGAAAAAGCAGGGGGGTGCAGAATACAGAGAGTGGCAGTGAGAGGAATGTTCAAGTGATTCTTGTTTTCCTGCTGCAGTCCATCTGCCTATTCAGAAAGTCTTCCAATATATCTTGGAAGGTCTCTGAACCTGTTGTGGGTGGTGTGGGGTCAGCTTAGACTCAGATCTTCCCTTGCTCAAGCTTGTACTTGGCTCTCAAAGTCTACAGTTGCCCCTAAAGCACACAACCTCAGATTAATTGCAGGCATTTAAACCTCTGCACTTGCCACTTCTGGGGCGGTTTCCTCTTCTTTCCTTTGCTCACAGACCTTGGTGTTCCACTTTGGTTTGGGGGTTGCCTCTTCTTCTAAGTCTCTCTCCAGTGTCTGTTCTCTGCCCAGACACGACACGAGGGGGCGAAAGTAGCCACTTATTAGGACTCACTTGCTCAGTTGTGCTGGGAAGAGGGAGGGGTACAGCAGATACTGCTGGGGTGTGTACGGAGTGCTTGTCATGGCTGGGCCCTGAGGGAGGTTGCCCAGTCTGGGGTGGGTCATGTGCTTCCCCAGGGGAGTTGGTTCCAGGTTGTGACATCCTTGGCAGAGCCAAGCCACTCAGGCTCTCAGGAAGATGTGGGTAGCGACGGGCATGTGTTCACAGCTTGATGGTAGTTGTGATCTGTGGGGTCAGTACTGAAGAGCTCCTGCCCCTGGCACTCATGCCTGCTTCTCTGCCTCTGGGACCTTAGATCGATAGATCAGAGTCCTTTGTTCTGTGAGCACATGGAGTTAGAGCATGGGGGCATTAGAGATTTCCCATGGAATAATCTTTTGCTTCTCTGGTGGTCCCACATATCTCCCCCTTAAGAAACTGAATATGTCCTACACATTTCAGGGCTTTCCTGGTGGCTCAGATGGTAAAGAATTTGTCTGCAATGCAGGAGACCCAGGTTCGAGATCCCCTAGAGAAGGGAATGGCAAGCCACTCCAGTATTCTTGCCTGGAGAATCCCATGGACAGAGGAGCCTGGTGGGCTGCATTCCATGGGGTCGCAGAGTTGGATACAACTGAGCGACTAACAAACACTGGTGGTCCCAGGGTTTTCCCTGGTCTGCTTCCTTTGTGTCATATTAGCCCCCTCAGAGTACCTTCATGGCAGTCAACCCCCGTTCCTCTCACTAAGGACCAATCCCGAGGCCTGAATCTCCACCCCCAGCCCCTGCTTGCCACAAGCGTGAGAGCCACGTGCGATCTCAGTGATGAAGTTTCTCCATTTTGCCTTCGGCGCATCTGTCTCGCTGTGCTTCCCTCTGAGGTTCTGAAGCTCCCCTCACCTGACCTTGCTTGTGAGGGGTTTTCCTAGTATACAGAAACCTTTTCTCCTTCATGACTCTGTCCCCAGGATGCAGGCCCCCATCCCAAATTCTTTGTCTCCTTTTTTGTCTTTTATCTTTTGCCCTACCTCATTCCGAGGAGATTGGCTTGCCTTTCTGTAAATCTGGGGTCTTCTGGCAGCGTTCCAAAGGTGTTCTGTGGGAACTGTTCCACATGCAGATGATATTTTGATACCTTTATTGGGGAGAAGGTGGTCTTCCCGTCCTATTCCTCCACCATCTTCTCTCCCTTTCTGCCCTGTGTTTAGACTGGTTGTTTTCTTGATGATATTTTTTTCATGAATTTTTTGATGATTTTTTCTCACATACTCATTAACCCCTTTCATTGAAGGCTGGCTTTTTTCTGTTCTGGCATGTCTCCCCTGGTTTACTAACATACTGTCTCCTCTTCTAGGCTAATGGGGGAGTGGGGAGTGTCTCACATCTCTATGTCCCCAGCACTCAGCATATAGGTCTCCTGAATTAATAAATGAGTGGGGGGTGGGACAGAGCATACAAGACCAAACAAGCAAACAAATAATAAGAAACCACACTTTTGCTTATTAAAGCCAGGTAGGTCTCCTGCCCACCCTACCTCTCATTGTACCAGTCAGGCCAAAAGAAAGTCCTTCCTCCTCCAGCCCATGTAGGCATTTCCTCATACCCGAATTCTCCCTAAAACTGCAAGGAAGGAAGTAGGTAAAAATGGTGATGGTGGAATGGTGGCCAGTGCTGCCTCCTTCCATATCCCTTCCCCAGTCCCAAGATGGGCCCTCCTCCCTAGCCCCTGCCCCATGGGCCTGGTCCTGTGAGGACCCCAGCTTGGTTCCTGAGAATCTTTTCCTTGAGATGGAGAGGCACAAAGCAGAGTTACCATGTCCCTTTATACGTCTGGGCCCTAAAGTCAGAGCTCTGCTTCTACCAGGGAGTGACTCTGAGCAGCCTTACCATCCTCACTTCTCCCCTTTGTTAGGCAGGAAAAACAGTGACATGGCAGAGATCTGAGTCAGCTGACTGGTTCCAGAAACCACCAACTTCAGCCCTAAGGGGAATGGGAGAGGAGGGGATTTTTTTTTCCTATATAAATAACCCAAACTGGAGATCATCGGTAAGGTATTATCTGAGAGATCCTCTAATCAACCCCTTCATTTTTCTGATGAGGGCCAGGAAGCCCAGAGAGCCAGTTAGACTTACACATATTCCTCACTAGTAGTAGTAGTGGTGTTGGTCGCTCAGTCATGCCCGACTCTTTGCAACCCCATGGACTGTAGCGCACCAGGCTCCTCTGTCCATAGAATTCTTCAGGCAAGAATACTGGAGTGGGTAGCTATTCTCTTCTCCATGGGATATTCCTGACCCAGGGATCAAACCCAGTCTCCTGCTTTGCAGACAGATTCTTTATTGAGAGCCACCAGAGAAGCCCATTGTCAGCATTAACAACCAGCTAATAGCAGAAGGTGGTTGGGATAGAGCTCACTGGCCCTAAACTCTGATTGAGGGGCAGAGAGTGCCTGGCTTAGCTTCTTCTAAAGGCCAAAGTAAGCCATTTCCTTGTCTGGAGGGATGGAGGAGAAGTTTTTTCTCTTCCACTTGAGTCAGAATGAGGTGCTGGGAAGACAACCACAGCTATCTATCAACACCAGTGAATAAATGAATAAATTGTGGTATATTCCAAACAATTCAGCAATAAAAAAGAATATACAAATCAACATGGATAAATAGCAGATAATTATGCTGAATGGAATAAGTCAGACCCCCCACCCCCAGCAAAAGACCATACTGTTTGATTCTGTTAACAAACCTGTGATACAAAGCAGTTAGTGATGTAATGGGTTGAATGATAACCTCCAAAATGATATGTCCATATCCCAATTCCTGGAACCTGTGAATGTTACCTTACTTAATAAAAGGTCTTTGCAGGTGTAATAAAGGATCCTGAGATGAGTTCACCATCCTGAATTATCCTGGTGGGCCTTAAATTCAATGTCAAGTGTCCTTACAATACAATACACCGATATAAGAAGTTCCCTGGAAACAGGAAAGAAGATGGGGAGAGGTGGAAAGGAAAGATTACAAAGAATTAGAGTCTACTTTCAGGAATGATAAATATTTTCATTATCATGACTGTGATACTGTTTCATGGATGGAGACGTATGTCAAAACTTATCAAATTGTATACTTTAAGTCCATTATACATTAACAGAACTGTTAAAAAGATGAAAGATCCATGGATCCAAAATGAGACTCCACTTGCAATATTTTGGCTTTTTGGAAGTAACATTGATATATGGTGCATTCTCAGGAAATTGATTATGAGAGAAAAGTACCATCATATGAAGAACAGCTAAATAACACCAGAATATTAAAATTGGGAGAATGAACATACATATAAATACAAATAGTAATCAAATATATTAAGTAATCAAATAATAATCAAAAGTAATCAAATATATTAAGTATTGTGACATACAAGTTAAAACATTCTCATCTTATATGAACTTCATCAGACTCGAGATCAATGATATCCTTGTAGTGAGACAGATTTTGGTTCAAATAACTTCCTAAAGTCAGTACCTGTCCACAGATATGATAGTGGTTGGAGGAGCTAGTTAGTGGGAGGCTACCTGTCTAGATGGACAGAGGAGCCTGGTAGGCTAGCCCATGAGGTTGTGAATGAGCCAGACGCAACTTAGCGACTAAAGAAGAACAACAATGTGTCTCAAGATCATAGAGTGGAAGCCTCTCTGACTTGTGTTTGATCTTATGTTTTTCATGATTTTTTATCCTCTCCAATTCCTCTTGTTTTTTCCCTCTTGTTTTGCTGGAGCATATACTTTAATAAAAGTTTCCAGAAAAGGAAATGCTGGCATAAAATTTTGAAATCTTTTTTTTTTTATAAGACATTATGATAACTTGTACTTTAACAAGGCTTCAATGTTCACATTCTAGATTCAGAATAAGCAATGGAGAGAACAGCTATTAATATTTATGCTTCTGTTGATCACTGTAGAACAAGATTCTTCCTAGAGTGTTAGTAAAATAGAAATTCTGAAATCTTGAATGTCAGATTTGTCTTTTGGCTGGGAGTAAAATTCTAGGCAAAATTGGAGGCATTACTCTTTTGCCTTTTAGCTTTAAGTGATGTTATTGAGAAGGCTGGTACTATTCTCTTTTTAGAATCTCTCTATCCTTGCCTCCATGTGTGCTAAGTTGCTTCAGTCATGTCTGACTTTGAGCAACTGTAAGGACTGTGCCTGCCAGGCTCCTCTGTTTGTTGGATTCTCCAGGCAAGGATACTGGAGTGGGGAAAAAACAAAAAACAAGAATACATGAGTGGGTTGCCATGCCCTCCTTCAGGGGATCTTCCCGACCCAGGGATGTTGGAACCCGCATCTCTTATGTCTCCTGCATTGGCAGGCAAGTTCTTTACCACTAGCACCACCTAGGACGCCCTCTGTATCCTTAATGAAATTTCACAGTGTGCTTTGGTTTGGGCTTTTGTTTTTTCCCTATTGTGCAGGGTATTCATGGCATTTTCAAATGAATTCACATCATTTACTTCTGGGAAATTTTTAAATATCATCCTTGCCATTGGTTTTCTTTCCCTGGAATCCCCACTAGTTACATATTAGACTTCCTAGACTGCATCTCCCATTTTCATATTATTTCTTTCCTATTGTCCATTATCTGTCCTTTTGTTCTATTTGCTGAGAGTTTTTTCTCACTTATCTTTTAGAACATCTATTGAGTGGTTAATTTGAACTATCATATTTTAAATTTCCAAGACCAGTGCCTGTTCTCTGAACAATCCATTTTAAAAATAGCATTTTGTTCATGTTTCATAGAAGCAAAATCATCTGTCCAAAGATTTAATTTTTTCTGAAGTTATTTCCCCAAACTTCCTAAATTATCACCTTCCTCTAATTTCTCTTCTCCTGTTTGCTTTGATCTCTTTTTTATTTATGTTGGAAGCTTTCCTGAAATGTGAGCTGAACCTTAGCTATTAAAATGAAGTGTGATGTTGTGTGTGTGTGTGTGTGTGTATATATATATATATATATGTATATATATATACATACACAGTGTGGGGAAACACAGATGTGTGTAGTGTGTTGGAGAGAGGGTAGAGAATTATGTTGAAGGAGTTGGTATATATACAGTGTGGAGGAACACAGATGTGTATAGTGTGTTGGAGAGAGGGTAGAGAATTAAGTTGAAGGAGTTGGTGACTTGGCTTTACTAACAGAGTTGTCAGCTGAGCTTTTTGTTGGTGGACCCTTTAAATTTATCATAGGACTTTTTGTTTTCTGGAGTTTTACTCCAGAAAATGTATCTTTTAATCTCTCACCTAAGGGTTTAAGTCTGACTGCCAATATTTTGGGAGTGGGATAGAGGAAGGGGCTGAAAGGTCTCACTTTTAAGTCTATAGACTTTAACTTGTTCCCTGTTTTTTCAGTTTAATAGTTTATTTGTGTTCTTGAATTGGGAACCTCTCTGGTTAAATCTCTCCGAGTCTTTTGTAGGGTGGAACAAGGGTAAGTCACCTGGATGCATTGTTCAGAGCTTTTTATGCAGACTTTGAACCAACCTTCTTTTTTTTTTTTTGAATCAACCTTCTTGATTTCGTCTCAATGCTCAACTCTGCCTTCCATATTACCGAGGTATCAGTGATGCTCTTCTGGGATTTGGAAAGACCAATACATAGCCTTGCCTGTGTCTTCATACCATTTTCAGGAATTAAGTTTTAGTTTCTTCCCTCATCTAAGTCTGTGAGGATACAGAGAGTTTTGCCACATCTGAGTCCAGTGCATCAAGCAGCTCTAAAAGGAATACTCAGCAGGTGTTTGTTGAATGAATGAAACTCTAGCTAAGTGACCTGAAGTGAGCACCAAACTTTCTGAGCAATAATTTCTTCATCTCTACAGTATGAACACCCATCCCTGAGTTTCCAACTTCACAGGGTTGTTTGAACATTAAGTGAAGATGCTTTGTAAGAATTTCCTTTGCAATTTGGTTTTTGGACCAAATTGGGATTTTTGTTGTTGTTGCTGCTGTTTATGCCACTAGAATATATTTATTAAAATTTTCATGTGTATGAGCTTTGTCTTTTTTATCCCCCATATGGTAGAATCTGGAGAAGGGAATGGCAGTCCACTCCAGTATTCTTGCCTGCAAAATTCCATGGACAGAGAAGCCTGGCGGGCTGTAGTCCATGGGGTCGCAGAGTCGAACATGACTGAGTGACTAACACACACATGGTAGAATCATCTTATATTCACTTTTCTACTATCTCTGGTGAATCATCACTCAGTTTCCAGTCACTGTAGCAGCTAAAAAGAATCCCTCCGACGTGTAGATTATGGAATAATCACACCAATTTGCCTTTCTACGGGAACACATTGAATAGAAGTTAGCTTTCATCTTAAGGCAATATTTTTAACAAAATTTCAGACTTACCAAATTAATTAGTAAATCTTAAGAATCCATCTAGACAGCATATCAAAAAGCAGAGACATTACTTTGCCAACAAAGGTCCATCCAGTTAAGGCTATGGTTTTTCCAGTGGTCATGTATGGATGTGAGAGTTGAACTATAAAGAAAGCTGAGCGTCAAAGAACTGATGCTTTTGAACTGTGGTGTTGGAGAAGACTCTTGAGAGTCCCTTGGACTGCAAGGAGATCCAACCAGTCCATCCGAAAGGAAATCAGTCCTGAATATTCATTGGAAGGTCTGATGCTGAAGCTGAAACTCCAATACCTTGGTCACCTGATGCGAAGAGCTGACTCATTTGAAAAGACCCTGATGCCGGGAAAGATTGAGGGCAGGAGGAGAAGGAGACGACAGAGGATGAGATGGTTGGATGGCATCACCGACTCAATGGACATGAATTTGAGTAAACTCCGGGAGTTCGTGATAGACAGGGAGGCCTGGCGTGCCACAGTTCATGGAGTCGCAAAGAGTCAGAAACGACTGAGCGACTGAACTAAACTGAAGAATCCATCTGTAGAAGTTGGTTCATCAAGTACCAGATATTTACAGTAAGAGTAACATATGAGGATTATGGAGTGAGGAACTCAATACTTTTTTTCTTATTTTTAGTGACAAGTAGGTATTAAAGTTGATGGTTACTACATGACTACCGGAAAAACCATAGGAAAAAAATAAATAAATAAAGTTGATGGTTACAACTTGCAGAGTTCAGTGAATCAATATACAACTGCCATACCTCACCCAATACACAACCTAAAAGTAAGAATACCTACTTTTTGTCACTTCCAGTCTTGGACTTCTTAACATACAATTTCTCATAGCCAGAAGGAAAGTGTACATTGTGTACATTTAAAACTTTGGCCCAAAAGATAGACACAATTGCTACAAAAACTGCTCCCCTGGCCAATTAACAAGGCATAGACTAAAAGAACAAAACAAAAACCAAAAAAGGCCTCTACCTCTTGTTAGGTGAGTAAGCTGCAGTATATGTCAAGAAAAGGACAGGGACTTAACTCCTGGTACAGTGGATAAGAATCTGCCTGGCGATGCAGGGGACACGGGTTTGATCCCTGGTCTGGGAAGATCCTACATCCTGCAGAACAACTAAGCTTCTGTGCCACAACCACTGAGTCTGAGCTCCAGAGCCCACAAGCAGCAGCCCACATGCTCAACTACTGAGGACCATGCATCTAGAGCCTGTGCTCTGCAACAAGAGAAGTCACTGCAATGAGAAGCCCAGGCATCAAAATGAGTAGTAGCCCCCACTTGCCCCAAGGAGAGAAAGTTCATGCACAGCCATGAAGATTGAGAGAAACCAAAAATAAATAAATAAATAAATATTTTTAAAAGGGACTCATAGGTTATTATTATTTTTTTAAAAGGACAAGGTAAAACAGTTAGCCTAAAGTGGTATTACTTCACTTCTGTCAACATGGGGAGATTTCAGTTACTTTAAATGTATTTTGAACAAGAATTTTAAAAATCCTATTTCATTAATTCTTAAAATGGTTCAAAAATTCAAAGAAATAAATGAGCATTCAAATGGTTCAAAGAACAAAACAAAAACTTCTATTCCAATTTACTTAAGTAGTAAAATTAAAATATTTCATTAAAAATAAAAACACAACTAAGTTTACTCCCTTATCTTCCCAAAAGATTCCTGAAGGTAAGGATTTCAAATCAATGTCCTGGGCTTCCTTGGTGGCTCAGTAGTAAAGAATCTACCTGCCAATGTAGGAGATGTGGGTTTGATCCCTGATTCGGGAAGATCCCACACGCCGTGAAGCAACTAAGCCCCTGTGCCACAACTTTGCGCCTGCATTAGAGCCTGGGAGCTGCAACCACTGAAGCCTGGACACCCTAACGCCCGTGCTCTGCAACAAGAGAGGCCACTGCAAACCACGACTAGAGAGTAACCCCTGCTCTCTGCAACTAGTGAAAAACCCATGCAGCAATGAAGATCCAGGACAGACAAAAATAAATAAATTATTGAAAAAATAAAAATCAACATCATTATACACGTGTGTGTATATATACACATATATACATACAGCTGACTCATTTTGCTGTACAGCAGAAACACTGTAAAACAACTAATTCCAATAAAAAAATAAAATATGGAGAAGGAAATGGCAACCCACCCCAGTAATCTTGCCTGGAAAACGCTATGGACAGAGGAGCCTGGCAGGCTACAGTCCATGGCATTGCAAGAGTCAGACACAACTTAGCGACTAAACCATCTACTACTACCACAAAGTGAATATATGCCTAAAGATAACATGTGAAAAGGATATTTGCCATATCCTAGCTAGTTTCTTTGGGGGAGGGTGGGAGTCAAGGAAGACAGGTTATTTTTTCTTCAACTTCCATTTTATACTTAATGACCATTATTTTTACTAGTACTGTAAAACTATGAAAAATTAATAAAATACTAGAAGTTTTGTGTAAAAATAAATTAAAAAATAAATGCCCTTCTCAAATGAATGGAGAAATAACTCCAACTTTCTATTTCTCTCCACTCATAAAATAGACAAAGGCATCACTGTTGTCCAGTTTTATTATTTTTTAATCTTTCCAACACATGAACTTTAATTCATTTTGAGATTTTTTTCAGTGCATTTCACAGCAAAAATGAACAAGGGAATCATTAAAATGGTTGTACATAAACCAATTATTTTCTTACAATTTACAATTTGTTGAAAAAATTATTTTACTGTTTTCATCCTATTAACCCCCTTCAATAAAACACAATTTATCAGCGCACAAAGCTTAAACATCTTATGTTGATGCAACAGATACAGCCACCTACAACGGCTGATGAATAATAGGTATATGTTACACACACTGATTGGAAGACCACATCAGGAGAAACAGAGTAAGGCACCACTCTTGGAAAATTAAGGTAGCTTGCAGTAAAACAACTGTTGAGTACCATAAGTAGGTGCTCAATAAATACTTGAATGAATGATGAAAGCCATAATTAGCACTATTCTTTTGTCAGTAATTCTTCAACCTCAATAAAATACTTAAAAAAAAAAGATCTGTACCTGAATACAACTTCCTGATACCTTTTTTCCTGGTATCTTTTTTATTTCATACTCTTTCGTTAGCATTTGAGTTTCCTTGAAAAGAAAACAAAACCATACTATACATACATTTAGTCACATATTCAAATTCTGAATTACTGACAAATAGGAATAGTTATTTTAAATTTTGAGTGAACGGAGGTAAAATAAAGCATACTTATCCAGAGGGATAGCACATAATACTGGATATTAACCTACAAATGAAAAAAAAGGTAAGGAAAACAGTAACAGCTTTATTTTTAAATATTTGCTAGGTTCTTTAATGCCTCAGTTCTTGAGAAAGGCCAAAATCTCATCATATTGACATGAACACATTTAAAAAAATTGTCTCTCAAGTATAATATTTAATAAAACTAGGTATTGAAAAATGTTCTGCAATTTTTCAAGTCAATGTTGTTTTCAAGTATATTAAAATGCTCAGAAGAAAAAATTCTCCATGGTTATAATTCTAATCAATTTATAAATATACTTTTTAAAAGAGAGTTCCAACAGAGGTGGATAATGGATAAGTTCCTCAGACACAGGCACACAGTCTCTTTGAAGGAACAGAATGCCTTGTTATGACAACCTGGTTGATTTTTTTTTTTTAACACTGATTTCAGGCACAATGGCTGAAGCCACTTCTGGGTCATCTTCTTCCTCCTCTTGGTTTGTTCTAAGAGTAGCGAATACTTCAGCTACTAACAGAAAGCAAAGCACAAACTCTAAAAGAGACTTCAATTTTCACTATAAAGAAATTAAAATCACTGAGTTCTCATTGTGTTTATCTGCTGCCCCCATGCAAAAACAGGGGATTCAAACTTAGCTTCTGGAGCAGAAACTGGATAAGAGATTATTCATCTAATAATTCAGGTGAAAGGTTTTCAGATGATATTGCTCACGTCACATGAACAGCTTGGTGAGAAGTCCATCGTGCTTCTTCCACACTTTGGTCTTGCTACAGTTCTATGGTGCCCTAATCGGTACATTCGTGTGTAATTAGTTTCAGTCTGTGCAATCAGGAAGCAGTTCACTCAGTGCAATGACTCCATACTGGGAGGGTTTAGGGTAAACAGAGAAGTTCATTTAGTTGAGTCTTAGATAGTATGTGTCACTCTGCTGGTTGTGTTGTTGGAATTATTTTCCAAAGGGGTTTGTGATAAACCCAGCCATCTCCCTGAAACAAGCAGAAAAACAAATTAAAGGACCATTCCTCTAGTATTTTCAGAATCAGTAACCAAAACTAGATGCCATGCTTTTATTGAAATGGAATTCTATTTTCACATTTAAACACAAGAGTTTTTAAAGAAAAGATCTCTTTTGCTTAAGACATCAAAAAGTATGTGTGGTTTAGCTAGGATTAGGTGAGAAGTTCTGGTCTGGAAAGACCTAGTTTGTGCTCCATGTGGAAGTCATCTGTAGCAACTCTGCTACTTTTGCCAAGATGCTTCAAACTGAGCCTCACCCACAGAGTGACAGGTAGCATGTGGAACACGGAAAACGGCCACCAACATACTAACTGTTCTCTACATGGCAAATGGCATCTAGTAGCTGAGTATTGTTTTCTAGTTCTTTCCTGACTCTATCCCTTAGCTTTCCCTGGTTCCTGTGAACAGAAGGTTACCAAAAGGAGATAAAGTTAGTCAAAGAGTTTACTAAAGACAGGAGAAGACCAAGTGAGGGAAAAAGTGATGTCAAGAATGCATGAAGCAGAATACTGGGGTAAAAGCCAAGCTGAGTAAAAGTTGAGGGGTAAAAGTTGAGGGGTAAAAGTTGAGGTCACAGTAGCTAAGACTGAAATTTAGTGCTTCTGCAATGAGGTTATTAAGTCAGTCAGATTTGAACCTCTGTCCATAATCCCTATATCGACTTCAATATATTTGCATTAAATTTTAAAAAATATATTTACAATACCCTGTTCCAAAAATGACTTATGGTCAGCAATTATGTGGCTCATACTGACAAGACTCTCTCCTTGACTAAACTTTAAAAGTTAAGACTCTTTTGTCTCTAGTTTTGCCTAAGCCTTCTAGGCCTGCTGAACTCAGTTTTAGCCAAAAAAATCCCGATGAACCAGTTTATCAAGAATCCTCTCATTTTTGATATCCAATGAAGTTCCTCTCCTCCCACCTTCTAACTAATCACGGGCCTCCCTCGATCCATCATCACTGACATCTGACCAAGGCCTCCTGGTAATTTTCCATCTACTCCCTCATCCTACATGCTCGCTATAAACTCCTACTTACCCCATATTCAGCATTGAATTCAATCTTTCTCCTCTATTGCAATATTCTTTAATTTTTCTATTTTTTAAATTTTTTATTTTTCCACTTATTTTTTATTAGTTGGAGGTTAATTACTTTACAATATTGTAGTGGTTTTTGCCATACATTGACATGAATCAGCCATGGATTTACATGTGTTCCCCATCCTGAACCCCCCTCCCACCTCCTTCCCCATCCCATCCCTCTGGGTCTTCCCAGTGCACCAGTCCTGAGCACTTGTCTCATGCATCCAACCTGGACTGGCGATCTGTTTCACACTTGATAATATACATGTTTCGATGCTGTTCTTTCAGATCATCCCACCCTCGCCTTCTCCCATAGAGTACAAAAGTCTGTTCTATACACCTGTGTCTCTTTCTCTGTCTTGCATATAGGGTTATTGTTACCATCTTTCTAAATTCCATATATATGCGTTAGTATACTGTATTGATGTTTATCTTTCTGGCTTACTTCACTCTGTATAATGGGTTCCAGTTTTATCCATCTCATTAGAACTGATTATTGCAATATTCTGATGTCATTTAATCACATTACAGAATGCTAGGTTTACAAGTTAACCTGTGCCATCTGATCATCTCATTTCAAAGAAAAAATGGAGGCTCTGAGAAGTGAAATGGGCAGCCCAACTTCACCCAGGAAGGGACAGAGTTCTTTCCAGTACAACTTCTGTATATCTACCTACACTTAAAAAATAATACTTTTATTTATTTATTTATTTTTGGCTGTGATAGGTCTTTGTTGCTACATGGGCTTTTCCCCAATTGTGGTGCACAGGCTTCTGATTGTGGTGGCTTCTCTTGCTGTGGCATTCGGGGTCTAGGATGCGTGGACTTCAGTAGTTGCAGCACGTGGGCTCAGCAGCTGTGGTTCCCAGGCTCTCGAGCACAGGCTCAACGGCTGTGGTGCACAGGCTAAGCTGCTCTGTGACATGTGGGATCTTCCCAGATCAGAGATAGAACCTGTGTCTCCTGCATTGGCAGGTGGATTCTTTACCACTGAGCCACCACGGAAGTTTAGCACCTGCCTACATTTTACAGATGAGGAAACTGAAGTGAGAAACGGTAAATAAACTATCCAAGGTATGAGCTGCGGTAGAAACTTAGACATCTGACTCCAGTGTGGCCCACTATTCTGTAAAAGCCTTCCTGCTTGCATTTATACACATCTCAAGAAATTTTAAACATCCATTTAAGAGGATACAACCAACAGATCCTGATGGATGTGTAAAATCACAGAAGGGAGGAAACAGATCTAATTTATTTTCTTGGGCTTGAAAATCACTGCAGACAGTGCCTGCTGCCATGAAATAAAAAAATGCTTGCTCCTTGGAAGATAAGCTATGACAAACCTAGACAGCATATTAAAAAGCAGAGACATCCCTGGAGAAGGGAATGGCAACCCACTCCAGTATTCTTGGCTGGAAAATCCCACAGACAGAGGAGCATAATGGGCTATAGTCCATGGCATCACAAAGAGTTGGAAAAAAAAAAAAAAAGCAGAGACATCACTTTGCCAACAAAGGTCCATAGAGTCAAAGCTATGGTTTTTCCAGTAGTCATGTACAGATATGAGAGTTGGACCATAAAAGAAGGCTGAGCACCAAAGAATTGATGCTCTTAAACTGTTGTGCTGGAGAAGACTCTTGAGAGTCCCTTGGACAGCAAAGAGATAAAAACCAGTCAATTCTAAAGGAAATCAGTCCTGAATATTCATTGGAAGGACTGATGCTGAAGCTAAAGCTCCAATACTTTGGCCACCTGTTGTGAAGAGCTGACTCATAGAAAAGACCCTGATGCTGGAAAAGATTGAGGGCAGGAGGAGAAGGGGACAACAGAGGACGAGATGGTTGGATGGCATCACTGATTCAATGGACATGAATTTGAGCACACTCCAAGAGACAGTAAAGGATAGGGAAGCCTTCTGTGCTGCAGTCCATAGGGTCACAAAGAGTTGGACATGACTAAGCAACTAAACAATGACAAAGAAGATCTAGTAAACTAAATGTCAATGAGAAATGGTTAGGAAAAGAGGGTGGGTATTACCAAATGATTCTAGAAACACTTAAGTTTCACCTATAATTTCTCAGGTTACTCTCTCTCCTTGTTCTATACCAAAAGACTCTTCCATACTCCATCTAAAGCCAATTTCAAACTGGTCTGTAATTGGTCTCACAGCAATAATGAAAGTACCAAACAAATGAAAAAGCTCTTGTTACTCATAACAATATGGATGAAACACCTACTATGTATCTAGCATTCTGCCTAGGACCACAGGAAGACAAAATAGGCTTTTCAGTAACATGACTTTTCTTAGCAAAGAGCCATACCTGAAGGCAAGAGCTCCAAAGTTGTTATGAACCTTGGGGTACCAGCTTCAGCTATCTCATCAGCCTCATTTGACTCTGCAGTGCTTCTTACAGCACAAGCCATGGTCCTGTCACACACAGGATGTGACTTGACTGTTCCATGAGATTCAGTTCAGCTCAGTTCAGTCGCTCAGTCATGTCTGACTCTTTGCAACCCCATGGACTGCAGCACGCCAGATCTCCCTGTCCACCACCAACTTTCGGAGTTTACTCAAATTCATGTCCATTGAGTCAGTGATGCCATCCAACCATCTCATCCTGTGTCGTCCCCTTCTCCTCCCACCTTCAATCTTTCCCAGCATCAGGGTCTTTTCAAATGAGTCAGCTCTTCGCAAAAGGTGGTCAAAGTATTGGAGTTTCAGCTTCAATATCAGTACTTCCAATGAATATTCAGGACTGATTTCCTTTCAGATGGACTGGTTGGATTTCCTTGCAGTCCAAGGGACTCTCAAGAGTCTTCTCCAACACCACAGTTCAAAAGCATCAATTCTTCTACATTCAGCTTTCTTTATAGTCCAACTCTCACATCCATACATGACCACTGGAAAAACCACAGTTTTGAACAGACAGACCTTTGTTGGCAAAGTAATGTCTCTGCTTTTTAATATGCTGTCTAGGTTGGTCATAACTTTCCTTCCAAGGAGTAAGCATCTTTTAATTTTATGGCTGCAGTCACCATCTGCAGTGATTTTGGAGCCCCAAAAAATAGTCTGTCACTGTATCCCCATCTATTTGCCATGAAGAGATGGGACCAGATGCCATGATCTTAGTTTTCTGAATGTTGAGCTTTAAGCCAACTTTTTCACTCTCCTCTTTCACTTTCATCAAGAGGCTCTTTAGTTCTTCATTCCTTTCTGCCATAAGGGTGGTGTCATCTGCAAATCTGTGGTTATTGATATTTCTCCTGGCAATCTTGATTCCAGCTTGTGCTTCATCCAGTTCAGCATTTCTCATGATGTACTCTGCATATAAGTTAAATAAGCAGGGTGACAAAATACAGCCTTGATGTACTCCTTTTCCTATTTGGAACCAGTCTGTCATTCCATGTCTCGTTCTAGCTGTTGCTTCTTGACCAGCATACAGATTTCTCAGGAGGAAAGTCAGATGGTCGATATTCCTATCTCTTTAAGAATCTTCCACAGCTTGTTGTAATCCACACAGTCAAAGGCTTTGGCATAGTCAATAAAGTAGAAGTAGGTGTTTTTCTGGAACTCTCTTGTTGTTTCAATGATCCAATGGATGTTGGCAATTTGATTTTGGGTTCCTCTGCCTTTTCTAAAACCAGCTTGAACATCTGGAAGTTCATGGTTCACATACTGTTGAGGCCTGGCTTGGAGAATTTTGAGCATTACTTTACTAGCATGTGGGATGAGTGCAATTGTGTGGTAGTTAAACATTCTTTGGCATTGCATTTCTTTGGGATTGGAATGAAAACTGACCTTTCCAGTCCTGTGGCCACTGCTGAGTTTTCCAAATTTGCTGGCATACTGAGTGCAGCACTTTCACAGCATCATCTTTGCGGATCTGAAAGAGCTCAACTGGAATTCCATCACCTCCACTAGCTTTGTTCGTAGTGATGCTTCCTAAGGCCCACTTGACTTCGCATTCTAGGATGCCTGGCTCTAGGTGAGTGATCACACCATCGTGATTATCTGGGTTGTGAAGACCTTTTTTGTTTAGTTTTTCTGTGTACTCTTGCCACCTCTTCTTAATATCTTCTACTTCTGTTAGGTCCATACCATTTCTGTCCTTTACTATGCCCCTCGCTATTCTTTGGAACTCTGCATTCAGATGGGTATACCTTTCCTTTTCTCCTTTGCTTTCACTTCTCTTCTTCTCCATGAGCTTAGGCAATCAATATTTGTCATAAAATCTTACCTATCTATTTTGTACCACTGTGCCATGGCACACCATTTAGAAAGTCATCTTATATCTTACCACCTAAAGGGGCCCAAATATGAGTCAGCATCTCCAATCTACTGTTCCATCAGGCAGCTAGTTAAGATTACTTAGGTGGAAAGAAAATCAGTATTTTACTGGAAATTGCTGTATCTTGCTACCACTTTCTACACCTGTCTATTCAACATTACAAAATGTAATAAAGGTATTAAGTGGTAGGCTCTTAATAATAATCTGTCAAATAAAGAATGAATGAGAAGTAGCATGTTTCCATGTCATGTTAGTTGAAAGATACAGGAGGGCCTGTCTTTTAAATTTGGTTGCATCTTTTACCATTACAATTTCTTGCTCTTAGCCAATAGAGTTCATTTTTAATGATTAATAGAAGTCTTCCCTTAGAAAATTTTTCCTGTGTTTGGTATATCTGCTTTCTTAGTGAGCTTGAAATGAAAAAAATCCAAGGTTACCAAACTTTAATTTTGCAGAGTAATTACAATGGTTTTATTTTTCCATATAAAAAGATACAGAAAGGACTTTCCCTTCAATTCCTATCCATGAAAACAGTTGGTATTTATATCAGATATCCAAAGATGAGAAAAATTAAAGCAATGAAATTACTATAATAAACTATGTGCTTTTTAGAGTAGTAGCTATCCAAAAGTCACATTCAAATGATTTTTCCAGAGTTTCTCTTGACAGACCAAATGAAATTCAATGAGTTTCCTTAGACTTGGCTGTGGACAAGAAAACTTTTTTTTTTTTAAGAAAACTTTTTTTGGCATTGGCTCTGGTCCATTATTCACCTTACTCTGAGTTCTACCAGAAAGTAATAAACAAAATAAAATAAAACCTTTAAATTTAGAAAAGACTTAAGAAATCATTTAGTCTTAACTGCAAAACCAGTGAACTGAACTCTTCTATATAAGCTTTGGTCTCTTATATGAGCTTAGTGATAGGAACACATTACTATAAAATGTACATTTGTTATTATTGGGTATTTTTATTGATAAACAATTCTTTCTTATGTCAAGCTCAAAATGTGCTTCGTAGATTTAGGCCTAGCTCTAGTCTGCTATCCAAGTTGACAAAAAACTTCCATGTGAAAGCCTATTTATACTTGAAGAAAGCTATAATGAACAGCCCCAATTTTCTGTTTTCAGTCTAAACACTCACCATTTCATTCTTTTATTCTTAAGCATTGTAAAGATTCTAGCCACTTCACTATCCTCTGTGTGGCCAATTAAGTTTTTCATGTATCCCTTAAAATGTGATCTTTGGAAGTGAAAAAAGTTTCACTGTTGTGGCACAATGGCAACAAACTTTTAATTGTGTATTCATTATTGAGATTAAAGATTAATATTAGTATTTTGTGGTGAATTTAAATCCCCAAATCTATTTCTGAACTGCTGGTAAACTATTCTATTTGACAAATTGTCAAAAAGTCACAAAAAGCTCATGGTTAAGCTGGACTATTTTCAGAAACAAAGATATGTAAGTGTTAACAAGTCAAAAAAGCCTACTAAGGTAAAGTTCTCATTATGTAGATAATGAGTTTTAGTCTGAAGGCATATAGGACATATACCTCTTTAATAAAATATTTGGTTTTCCAAGGTGTGCCTGTTTCAGTACGATGCCTTTCTTCAGTCCTCTGACGTTCTTCCAGGGTACGTTTATGCTCTGTGGCTTTATCGATTTCGGAGTCCCTCAGAGAGTCTGTCACATTTTTCCACAATCGCCTGAAAACAGAAAGCCACATGCTTTACAAACATTCTTCAAAAAAAGAAACAAAAAACAGAATGGATACCCTCAAAATTAACAGTAATTTTAATAAATTACATTTCTTGAATCATATCTATAATTTCACACATGAGTTATAAGAATACATCCTGTGTTGCTGATGTTAATGTCCAAGATGCTGCTGTTTCTGCTTCTTTTTAAATTAAAAATAATGTATTTTTTCCCAAGTTATATAACCAAGATTTTATTTTAAAGAAACTTAGGAAATAAGAAGCAAAAAGAGAAATATATATTTAAAAAACTGAAACAGAAGACACCATTTCTGCTTCTGGACATGATGAAATAAGGGGCACCAGATCTACCCTCCCACTTTTAATCAGCTAGGAAACTAGACAAAAATATATAAACAATGGTTTTCAGATACTGAACAAAAGGCAGCACAGGACAGTGATTCCTGAGAGCAGGCAAACAAATGAGGGGAACCCTAGGAGTGCTCCAACTAGTTAGAGAGCATTTGCAGGCACAGCACAGGGAAGGGGAAACTCAACAGACTCCAAGCAAAAGAAAACTGCCAAGACAATTCTTGGGGAAAGTATAGTCTGTTCAACAAATGGTGCTGAAAAAACTGGATATCCATGTGCAAAAATGTGACCTTAGACTCTCATGTCACAACGAAACTAAGAAGATATGAGAAAATCTTTGAGACTTTGGGTTAGGCAAAGATTTCTTAACTACAACACCAAAACCATAATCTATAAAAGAAAACACTGATAGTCTCACCTCATCAAAATAAAAACTTATTACTGAAAAAAACACCATTAAGAAAATGGAAAGACGAGCAATAGATAAGGAGACAATATTTACGAAACATATACCCAACAAAGGAATTGTGTCTAGAATTTACAAAGAACTCCTATAACACAATAAGACAACAAACAGTTCAATTTAAAAAATGGGCAAATTTTATAAGTACACATTTCAACAAAAAAGATATACAAAGGGCTAACTAGCACATAAAGACATGTTCAACATCATTAGCCATTAAGGAAATACAAATTAAAATCACAATGAGATACTATTTCAGACCAGCTCAAATGGGTACATTAAATAAGATAGGCAATAACAAATGTTGATGAGGATGAGAACTGGAACCCTCATATGTTCCCAGCAGAAATGGAAAATGGTGCAGCCATTTTGGAAAATAGTTAGGCAGTTATGTGAAAAGTTAGACATAAAACCCACACAAACCAGCAATTCCACTCTGAGGTGTTTTACCCGAGAGACATGAAAACATGTCCACAAAAGATTTGCACAAGAATGTTCACAGTGGTGTGTGCATGCTAAGTCGCTTCAGTCCTATCTCTCTGTGACCCATGGACTGTAGCCCGCCAAGGTCTTCTGTCCATGGGATTCTCCAGCCAAGAATACTGGAGCGGGTTGCCATGCCCTTCTCCAGGGGATCTTCCCAACCCAGGGATCAAACCCAGGTCTCCCACATTGCAGGCACATTCTTTACCATTTCAGCTATCCCAGAAGCCAAACCAGGAGTAAAACAATGGTTTAATGCTCATTTTTATAAGCAGACTTTTGTTTTAATATAGCAACATCTATCTGTTTTTGTCTATGGCTATTTTAATGCTACAACAGCTGAACTGAGCTGTGGTAGAGCCTATCTAGTCCATCAAGCTTAAGATATTCATTCTGAGATCAAACCAGTCAATCCTAAAAGAAATCAATCCTGAAAATTCATTGGAAGGACTGATGCTGAAGTTGAAGCTGCAGTACTTTGGCCACCTGATGCAAAGAACTGACTCACTGGAAAAGAGCCTGATGCTGGGAAAGACTGAAGGTAAGAGAAGGGGATGACAGAGGATGTGATGGTTGGATGGTGTTACCAACTTGATGGACCTGAGTTTGAGAAGCTCCAGGAGTTGGTGATGGACAGGGAAGCCTGGCATGCTGCAGTCCATGGGGTCACAAAGAGTTGGACACGACTCAGTGACTGAACTGAACAGAGCCTTTAACAAAAGAAGTTTGCTGACCCTTCTAACTTCTATTTTAAGAAACTATAAAAAGAGCAAATGATGCACAAAATAAACATAAAAAAGGAAATAAGAGCAGAAATCAATTAAAAAGAAAACAGAAATATAGAGAGACATCAATGAAACCAAAAACTAGTTCTTTGAGTAAAATTAATGAACCTTTAATCACATTAATCAGGAAAAGAATCATGAATACAAGGAATGAGTGTGACATCACCACTATAGAGCCTACAAACATTAAAAAATAAGCACATATTATAAAATACATGTCAATAAATTTGAAAAATTGAACCAACTCTTTGAAAGAATGTATGACAAAACCCACTGGAAAAAAAAAAAAATACCAAAGTTTGCTCATGAAGTAGATAACCTCAATAGCCCTAGGTACTAAAGATATTAAATTTATGGTTAAAAATTTTCTCCCAAAGAAAACAAAAGGCCAATAGCCCCCAGGAATGCAGACAAAAAAAATCTATTATACAAGTTTAGCAAAGAGAATCTCTTAAACACCTGGTTCAATAATAGCCAGATTCTTATATCTGCTTCTACATTCAATCTATTGTGATAAGCATTGTTTTAGTCAAAGTATATAAAGAAAATATGGCCTCACACAGATATATAGTTAGTAAAGAGAAGGGATTTTAATAGCTATTCCAAATAACTCAATTCTTTATTATTATATTAAGATTCAGAAAGTGGTAGTTCTTAAAAGATTAGTTGCAATGTGGAAACTGAAAAATGTCAATGAATTTTTCATACTCTAATACATGAAAATCCATTGGTCTAATTTGTACCTTCAATGGAATTTTTATCCATGCATAATTTTGTAATATCATACAAAATATCACTGGAAAATATCATGCAGTGATCATCTGAAAAAATTATCTTCCAGATGTTGACATATTTTATGACGTCATATTTTTAAAAATCACCTTCATTAGTTTCACCACCAATTTCATCATGGGTTTACTAGGGAAGCTTTCAATTCATTGTGACAGATGAAAGTTTTCTAAAATTTTGATATTTGCCTTTAAAAGCTTCATTTTTTTCCTCAAGTTTTACTAAGATACAATCGACATACAGCTCTGTATAAGTTTTAAGAGTATAGCATAATGATGTGATTTACATATATTGTGAAATGATTACCACAATAAGTTAAGATTCATCCTCTCATATAGAAACAAAAGCAGAGAAACAATTTTTTTTTCTTCCTTGTGATGAGAACTCTTAGGATCTATTCTCTCAACCAATTTCAAATATACCTAACAGCAGTGTTAACCAGAATCATCATGAGGTACGTTACATCCCCAGTACTTATTTATCTTATAACTGGAGGTTTGTATGTTTTGACTACCTTCATCCAATTCCTTCACTCCCTACCCCACATTTCTGGTAACCACAATCTGGCTTCCTTTCTATGAATTTTTTTAAAAAGTTTTGTTGAAATATATAGTTGATATATAACATTGTGTTAGTTTCAGGTATACAACATAATAATTTAGTATTTGTATTACTACGAATGGTCACCACAATAAGTCTAGTCAACCTCCATCACCATACATAATTACCAAAAACATTTTCTTCTTGTGATGAAGACTTTTAAGAACTACTTTCTTAGCAACTTTCAATTATCCAATACAGCTATAATTAACTATAGCCACTATGCTGGAGAAGGAAATAGCAACCCACTCCAGTATTCTTGCCTGGAGAATCCTGTGGACGGAAGAGCCTGGTAGCCTACAGTCCACAGGGTCGCAGAGTCAGACACGACTGAGCAACTTCATTATGCTGTACATTATGTCCTCATGACATTTATTTTAAAACTGGAATTTGTACCTTTTGACCTACTTCATTCATTTCACTCACTGCCCAGGTGCCCACCTCTGGCATTTTGGCAATAATGCCAATCGCTGTTTTCTGTATCTGTGAGCTATTTTTTTTTTAAGATTCCACATATAAGTAAGATCATACAGTATTTGTCTTTACATATCTGACATTTCACTTGGCATAATGTTCTCAAGATCCACTTATGTTGTCTCAAATGGCAAGATTTCCTTCTTTTTATGGTTGAATACTACTCCCAATTATAAAAATACTGGGAGTATTATTATACAATAAAAAAAATACTACCAATTGTATAAATGAGACCATTGAGTATTTGCTCTTTCTCTTGACACTTCATATAATGTCCTCAAAGTCCATCCATGTTATCACAAATGATGGGATTCCTTTCCTTTTTAGGACTGAATAATATTCCATTATAAATACACATCACAACTTGCTTATCCATTTATCTGTCAATGGATGGTTAGGTTGTTTCCATTTAAATTTTATTATTAGCAAAAAAATTATTGCCAATTGTTTTCCTTTAAGTGCCATGTTCACAGCATTCATTTACAAGAAAAATGTCTGCCCAATATTAAAATGATAACAGTCTTAGTTTGTCTGTCAATCACCTAAGTAAAAATGGTGCTTCAAGAAAGGGTAATCTGCTTGTAACTCCATCAGTTGCACAAGTTCTCTTCCTTCAGATAATCAGTGTACTTTATCATCTAGCACAAATGCTTTATGTATACTCCAAATGTATCATGCAGAATATTTTTTAAAAAGACAGGTAGTCAATGTTCCAGATCTAAAAAAACTAATAATCTGTACTGCTTTTAAAGGACATTTTAAAAAGAAAATGGCTTTGAAAAAATTGCCATGTAGAAAAGAAAAAAAACTGCAGGGCAGTAAGGAACACATGATTACTTTTACAGTTTGATATCACTGCCTTGAACGGTGCTAAGGCCCAGCAGTGCTACCCACCACTGCTTTTGTACCACGAATGCAAGTGAAAACAGAATGAAAAAGGCAAATAGTATTTTAGCATTATTAAGAAAGCTTTCTCAACTTGCAAACCCCTGGTACAAATATCAAGGGCACCAGGGGTCCACAAACCAAACCTTGATGCATGCTCCTAAATAAATTCTAAATAATCATAAATAAGAATTTTTTTTTCAGTCACTACTGTTTTATTTTTTGACCCAACCTGAGTTTTTGCTTAATAGGTACTAAATCTCTTTACACATCTGCTTATAAATGGTTTGGTTCCATTTATGTGACCTTAAGATGGTTAATGCTTCCTTATATTTGATACAGTAATACTTACATGTGATATAAAATTTAAACAGTACAAAAGGGCATTCTGTGAAGAGTAAGTCTGTTTCTTATCAGAGAGATGAATAAGTGGTTCAGTTGTGTCTGACTCTTTGTGACCCCAGGGACTGCAGCCTACCTGACTCCTTTGTCCACGGAATTTTCCAGGCAAGAATACTGGATTGGGTTGCCATTTCCTCCTCCAGAGAATCTTCCTGACCCAAGGATCTCCTTGGGTCTCCCAAGGAGCTCCTACATCTCCTGCATCTCCTTCATTGGCAGGCAGATTCTTCACCGTTGCACCACCTGGAAAGCCTAGACCCCAGTATTCCTCTTTGGAAGCAACTACTGCCAATACATTCTGGAGACTACCTTATTAACACATATAGAGCCACTTCATTTACTTTAAAAAAAAATTATATAATCGCTGCATGGGCTTTTCTCTAGGTGCGGCAAGCGAGAGCTACTCTCTAGTTGTGGTGCCCAGGATTCTCATTGCCGTGGCTTCTCTTGTTGTGGAGTATGGGCTCTAGAGCACGCGGGCTTCGGTATTTGTGGCTCCTGGGCTCTCCAGTGCAGACTCAATAGTTCTGGCCCATGGACTCAGTTGCTCTGCAGAATGTGAGATCTTCACAGACCAGGGATTGAACCTATTATCTCCTGCACTGGCAGGAAGATTTTTTGCCACTGAGCAATCAGGGAAGCCCCATTTCATTTATCTTTTTCTTTTTTTCTTAATATGTATTTTTATTTATTTATTTAGTTGGTGTGACGGGTCTTTGTTGCAGCACATTGGATCTTTGATCTTAGTTGTGGCATGTGAACTCTCAGTTGTGGCATGTGGGATCTAGTTCCCTGACTGGGGACTGAACCGAGGCCCCTGCATTTGGAGCATGGAGTCACTGAACCACCAGGGAAGTCCCCCATTTCATTTAAAGGTCTATGACATATATTTCCAAAATACCTTCTAGGAAGATTGTATCAGTTTACCTCTCTAACCAACAATATGAAAATGTCTATTCACTTTTCCCCAAAAGAGATACCATTTAAAAAAATTTTTGTATTTCTTTGAATTCTAATTATAATGAACAATTTTTCATTTTCTTAGTGGGTATTGTTTTCTTCTATTTTTGTGAACTACCTCTTTATGTCTTTGCCCATTTTCCTACTAGGGTACCCATCTTTTTATTAATAACTTGTAAGAGCTTGTATGACAAAGACAGTGATGCTTTAACCACTAAAAGTTAATATTTTTGTCTAGTTTACAAATGTTTTATTTTTACTAAAATGTGACTATGTATACATAATGTCATAGCTGGTACAGTGTTTACAGTGTTTACAAACATGAGATCAGGCCAACACTTTCAATTTACAGATGAGGAAGCTTATCTAAAGTGGTGAAGTGACTTGCCAAGGGTTAGAAATTAGTGAAAAGGTTTAAATTAAGATCTAGGCTTTCTGACTCTTTCCTGATGGATGCAAGGATGACACACCTGGATTCAAATGGATCCTGCTTCTCCAAAGGTCTTACTCTTTTCTTCGTCACTGCCAACTTAGTCAAATCCACGTATTTTGTCTCTCCACTGCTGTAAGCAAACTCAAGAATGCTATTCCATTCCCCTTGTACTCTGCATACAACAGTGTTGGTGATGTTGTGCTTTACTTCACCTGTAACCCTAGAAACAGGCAGGGAAAAAAAAAAAGCTTTAATAAGTAATACTGTGCTTGTTTCTTAGGGATTTTAAAACCCCAAGAATGTACTTTGTGAATTCTCTTTAAAACAGTTACACAATTCACTTCAGTCTGTTGGTGCCAAAGTGAGAGTCTCTGTAAATCCATGATAGTTTCCGAGATAATTTTTTCAAATATATTAATTTAATTTTAGAAAGAATACTGGGAATCAAACTAGAGACTTACCATAAATGATCACAAAGTACGATATTTTAATTTCTGCTACAAACAACTATTATAACATTAAAACTAAGCAGGAATATGAAAAATAATGACATTCTTTTTTTATTACAGTCAAAAATGTTAAAACACTAGGGGCAGGGTAAAAACGTTACAACACTATAGCTTATTCAACATTTAAAAAAAAAAAAACTAGTCCTATTTATTTAAAAAATTAAAGTCCCTAGATTTCCCTGGTAGTGCAGTGGATAAAAATCCGTCTGCTGATGCAGGAGACATAGCTTCAACCTCTGGTCCAGGAAGATTCCACATGCCACAGAGCGACTAAGCTTGTGCACCACAACTCCTAAAACCTATGGGCCCTAGAGCCTGTGCTCTGCAACAACAGAAGCTGCTGAAATGAGGAGACTATGCACCACAACGAAGAGTAGTCCCAACTTGTTGCAACTAGGAAAAAACACACACAAAGCAATGAAGACCCAGCGCATCCAAAAATAAATAAATGAATAACTAATTTTTAAATTAAAAAAAGTTCAGAAAATTTGAATTCTGGATATATAAATTCTATATAAAATCACATAAGCTTAATTTTAAGTTAAATACAGAAATCAGATAATAAGAGATAGAAAAAATAAGATATATTAAAATTTTTATAATTCTCTTAAAAAGAACACTGGCATACAAAAATTATTGCCAGCAACACAAAACTCTAAGAGTGCTCAAGCACTACTGTTGAAAGTTTAATGAAGGGTTATCTGGCTGGTTTATCAACAGAAAGATAGGATGCAGCTCAAATGAAGGTTGGGATAGAAAACAGGTCTAATTTTTTTAATGAAGTACTCTATGTTCACTGTTGGACACAAACAACAGGGTACAATTAGACAAAGATTGAGATTGAGATTGAGACAAAGATTGAGAACGCAAAGAATAGTGGGCAAATACTAGGGTCTGGTCAGTGTACCAGGGATTATGGTTTATCTGGATTCAAAAGGGAATCTAAAGGACCCAAGGCCATGTTCAGGTGATAGCTCAGGAACCCAAAGTAGCATTTGTCAGATATAAGTCAAGGGCCTGGGAACCAGAAGGATATGGTTGAATTTAGGGAATCCATAGCTTTTAATCAGGAGAAGTGAATGGCCTACAAATTCAAAACTTGAGGCAGAGGTACAGGAGCCAATGGGCTTCCTGATGGCTCAGTGATCAAGTACCTGCTTGCAGTACAGAAGACACTGAGTCGATCTCTGGGTCAGGAAGATCCCCTGGAGAAGGAAATGGCAACCCATTCCAGCACTGTCACCTAGGAAATCTCGTGGAGAGGAGCCTGCCAGGATCCACGGGGTTCAAGGCGGGGGGCAAAAGGGTCAGACACAACTCCGTGACTAAACGACAACAACATCAACAACAGCACAGGAGCCAATAAGCAAATGAACCAGATCTTAGAGATGAAGGTGTACTAGGGGTTTGGAATCTAAAAGCAGACCAAACATCAAAAATCAAAAGTTAGAAAAAAATAAAAACTTAGGCATAATTATAGCTAATTAGACACAAAGAACACCAACTCTGCTAGATTACAGCATTAGTGGGAACTCTGGGTTATAATTCAAAGCATATGAACTTAAATAACTATGCTGCTAAGGGGTTTTCCCTGATTTTTGTGACATCCATGTTTCTTCTCTGATCCTACCAGCCAACATTGTTTCCTTCCTTGAAAATGTATATCTAACCAAACAGGATATAAAGAGATGGCACTAAACACTTACCTCTTCCATCTTACAATCAGACACACCCAAAACTATATTCTGCAAACTGAGGGGTAATAATCCATTTCTCACTTGATCTTTCTTTTATTGCCACAATCCCTCAAGTTATCATTATCTCTGTCACAAGCCTTTCCACTTAAAACATAACAAGCCCTAGGTCCCTATTTAAGCGTGCTGGGTTACACGGAGTCTTTGCTGCTTACTGCAGTTACTGCAAGATCATCATGACAAGAAATGGGGCAGGAAACAAGAACTGTACATGATAGAGATAGGTCATGCATGCATGCATGCTAAGTCGCTTCAGTTGTGCCCTACTCTGTGCAGCTCTATGGACGTCAGCCTGCCAGGCTCCTCTGTCCAGGGGATTCTCCAAGCAAGAATACTGAAGTGGGTTGCCATGCCCTCCTCCAGGGAAATCTTCCCAACCCAGGGATTGAACCTGTCTCTTATGTCTCCTACATTGGCAGGTGGGTTCTTTACCACTAGCGCCAACTGGGAAGCCCATAGAATACTAGAAAATCACTGGATATATTAACTTGGCTTCATACAGGAAACTTTTATTTAAAGACTGAAAGTCAAAACTTCAGCTTTGGGTTTTATTGATACGTATATAAGAAACACCACATGAAAGATAATTATATTTTATGCAGAACAACTACAGGACACGTTGTCCTATCATGTTATTCAATGCTACTACATGAGAATACTCATCCTTTCCCATCACCATACTTATTATAATAACAGACTTTATTTTTAACTGTCTGTTATACATAAGTTTTTCCTAAAAGCCTTACAAATGCTTTCCAAAGATAGGGTCCTGAATTCTAATACCAGAATGTCTAAGCTTCTTGACATATTGAGTGCCACTGTGAGTTTTCCAAATTTGCGGGCCACAGGACTGGAAACAGTCAGTTTTCATTCCAATCCCAAAGAAGGGCAATGCCAAAGAATGTTCAAACTACAATACAATTGCGCTCATTTCACATGCCAGCAAGATAATGCTCAAAATTCCTCAAGGTAGGCTTCAACAATATGTAAACAGAGAACTTGCAGATGTACAAGTTGGATTTAGAAAAGGCAGCAGGACCAGAAATTAAATTGCCAACATCCTTTAGATCATAGAAAAAGCAAGGGAATTAAAAAAAAACCATCTGCTTCATTTGACTACACTAAAGCCTCTGACAGCATGGATCACAACAAACTGTGGAAAATTCTGAAAGAGATTCAAATACCAGACCACCTTACCTGTCTCCTGAGAAACTTGTATGCAGGACAAGAAGCAACAGTTAGAACTGGACATGGAACAATAGACTGGTTCCAAATTGAGAAAGGAGAATGTCAAGGTCGTATACTGTCACCTTGCTTATGTAACTTATATGCAGAGTACATCATGTGAAATCCCAGGCTGGATGACTCACAAGCTGGAATCAAGGTGGCTGGGAGAAATATCAACAACCTTAGATATGCAGGTGATACCACTCTAATGGTAGAAAGCAAAGAGGAACTAAAGAGCCTCTTGATGAGGGTGAAAGAATGAAATGAAAAAATTGGCTTAAAACTCAACATTTAAATAGCTAAGATCATGGCATATGGTCCCAAAACTTCATGGCAAACAGATGGGGAAAAGTGGAAACAGTGACAGATTTTATTTTCTTGGGCTCCAAAATCACTGTGGACTGTGACTGCAGCCATGAAATTAAAAGATGCTCACTCCTTGGAAGAAAAGCTATGATAACCTAGACAGTGTATTAAAAAGCAGAGACCTCACTTTGATGACAAAGGTCCATATATGGACTGTGGAAGTGTAGTCAAAGCTATGGTTTTTCTGTAGTCATGTACGGACATGAGAGTTGGACCATAAAGAAGACTGAGTACTGAAGAATTGATGCTTTCAAACTGTGAGGCTGGAGAAGACTCTTTAGAATCCCCTGGACAGCAAGGAGATCAAAGAAGTCAATCCTAACAGAAACCAACCCTGAGTATTCACTGGAAGGACTGATGCTGAAGCTGAAGTTCCAATACTTTGGCCACCTGATGTGAAAAGCCAACTTGTTGGAAAAGACCCTGGTGCTGGGAAAGACTGAGGGCAAGAGGAGAAGGGTACAGAGGATGAGATAGTTAGATGGCATCACCAACTCAATGGACAAGTTTGAGGAAACCCTGGGAGACAGAGAAGGACAGGAAAGCCTGGTGTGCTACAGTTCATGGGGCCACAAAGAGCCAGACACAACTTAGCAACTGAAAAACAAAAGCTTCTTGAAGGCAAGAGTTTTTTATCTTTTCTATATCTTCAGTGTGCCACTGAGCAGTTAGCTGACACAATCTTAATGACATTATACCACTACATATATTTAAAAATGGAAAATAGGATCAGGATATGGACAAGGGCATGAGGAACAGTTAACTAGGCCTGCTTGGCTTCATCAGAGATAGCTGTGGAAAATGAGGAAGTAAGGAAAGGCAAGTGGAAGACAATATATTTATACCAAATGCAGATAGCAGATAATGTGTCTGCTTGATTGCAGAGAGCAGTAAAAAACTAGGCTATGTCTGAGGAGGGAAGCATGGCTAATACAAAAGAGAGCCTAAGTTAAAATATTCTGTAAAATCAAAGAAGAAAAGATATCAAAATAGAGAAACCTGTTTTTAATATTAATCTTTTAAATGAGAAATTAAGTGAAATCATTGGTTTTAAGGGAAATCACAGTGGAAAAAAATGAGGAAACTCTAGAGTCAACCAAAAGTATACTTCTAGGTAACAAAAAGACCCAATGCTTATGGCCTTGTGGACCCATTAAAAGGTATGAAAGGAGAAGAGAAGCCAACTTAAGTAAAAAATTAAAAGAAATAAGATGGCAAATAAATGACTGATCATTAACAAACCAAGGATATTTACCTAAAATTATTAGAAATCTTTAAAAAGTCAAAGTATGAACACCAGGTATCAAAAGCCAGTAAGGCTTTTGAAATTCTTGGTTTTGGATACTCCGTCCCTCTTAGGAACCCAGATGTCAAGATAAGAGAAGCTCTAGTAATGTGGAAAGGCCACATGCAGTCCCCCTGAATTACAGCCCCAGCTGAGGCCCTGGTCAACAGCCAGCTCTCCTGCTTCCCATGTGACTGAGCTGCTTTCGATACTCAGCTGGTTCAAGCCTGTAGGTAACTGAAGCCACAATCAAGACCCAACTACAACCACATGAAAGATGCCATGTGAGAATCACCTAACTGAGCACAGCCAACCCGCAGAACTGTAAAGATAATAATAAATCGCTGTTTAAGCACTAAATTTTAGAGAGGTTTATTACAAGCGATAGATAACTAGGCCATCATCCAAAGTTATCTTAGATATACTGGCTTCCCCTGTACCAGTCAGTTACTCCTTGAAGTCTGTCCATTCTGAATGCCTAACTGGTCTCCCAACTTCTAATGTCCCCTCACACACCCCTAATCTAATCTTTATCTGCCACCAAATTGATCTTTATTGATGGGAAGCATATCACTTCCAGATACAACATTGCTCATATTGGATTCTTAACAAAAAATGTATAACCTGAACCTAAAATAAAAAACAAACCCAAATTAAAGAAAGGCATTTTATAAAACCGGCCTGTATTGTTCAAAAATGTCAATGTCATAAGTGACAAAGAAAGGCTGAAGAAATATTGCCAATTAAGTGAGACTAAAGGGATGTAACAAGAAAATGTAATGCATGATCCTGGGTCAGGAGAGAATACATCGCTAATTATCAGGCCAATTAAAAAAAATTTAATACAGATTATACATTAGATAATGGTATTGTATCAATTTACATTTCCTGAATTTGACAACATTCATAGTTATGTTGGTTTCCCTGGTGGTTAGACAGTAAAGAATCTGCCTGCGATGCAGGACACCCAGGTTCAATCCCTGGGTTGTGAAGATCCCCTGGAGAAGGGAATGGCTACCCAGTCCAGTATTCTTGCCTGGAGAATATCATGGCACAGTGATTATGTAAGAGCATTTTCCTGTTCTTGGGAAACTCTGGCTAAAATACATGGGGTAAAGTGTCATGATGTTTTTCACTCTCAAATGTTTCAGGAATAATAATAATAATAAAACAACAATGACAATAAAGTATGTGTGTATAAATATACAGAGATTTTGACAAGGCTGTTGTAACAAAATGTTACCAACTGGAAATGTAGGCAAAGGGGACATGAGAATTTTTATAAGTCTTTTGTGGGTTTGAAGTGATTACAAAAGAAAAGATAAAAATAAGTAAAATAAACAAAATGTATCATTAAATGTTTGAAAGTTTCATTGGCTCCCACTGCCTTCAGAACAAATATTGAATTTGTCAACAAAAATATCACTAAAGATAATATGATAGGAATTTTAAATCATAAAAGGAAGCTTGAATGTGCCCTATCTTTTAAAGTCCCTCTAACTTTTTTTTTTTTTTTTTTTTTCCCCTCTAACTTTTAAAATAGATTTTGTATCAACAAAATTGTGGCTACAAAGTAGTTAAATAAATGAAACTATTTTTTGTGTAGAAGGTCTATGAAAACTACATATAGAGAAAAAAGGAACTATAAAATTGGCCACCTTTCCTCCCACTTGCCAACCTGAATGTCAATCCCGTAGATTTGCTCTCTGGAGCTGCCCTTGGAGATTCAGCCATTGGTGGGCGTCAGGTTTGTCAGCACATCTCTGCTTTGCGTGTTTACTGCCTGCTCCTAGCAGGGAATACTGAGTGAGACAGACAACAGCTGAGTTTTTAAAAATGCAGATACAGGAAGTCAAAGGACATGATTATGGGCTTCATCAGGAAGCGTGGGTATTGCTGAGTGTTAGAGTTCACAGAGCAGAGAAGCCTTATGATAAATAATTATTTCAAAAGAAGTCCACAGTCATTATCTACTCATTATAGACATGGGAGAACTCACCCTGGAGAAAAACCTTTATTAGTCATTCATATGTTAAATGGCACAAGAGAAAACGAAAAAGAGGAAAATTATATGAATACAAATGCTATGAAGCAACTCTCTATAATCATTCACTCCTTAAACCACACAAAAGAGTCCATACCAAAACCCTGTATGAATGCGATCTGTGTGGGAAAGTCTTTCATCACTACTTGACTCAGGTAATACAAGATAATTTACACTGGAGAAGGACCCTACAAATGTAGTAATTGTAGTAAATGGCCAGTAAATGTAGAGTTTAGCCAAAGCTCTACCTTAACTGACATCAAAGAACTCTTAGGAGGAAATGCTATTTTTGAAATCAGTGTAGGAGACCCTTTAGCTGGAGCTCTGGCCTCAATGTACAGAAGACAACCCATATTGGGGAGTGATCCTGCATACATAACGAATGGGAAGAAGTCTTTAACAGGAGACTCTTGAGTACCAGAGAATTCATAGAGCAGATACAAGTTCAATTAAATGAATGTGGGAAATTCTTTATTCATTGAGCAACACTTGTAAAACGTGAGAATTCACTGAAGAACAACAGTTCGAATAATATGAATAAAAGAAAGTTTTCAATAACTATCTATTAAAAACCTTATAATATTAAATATCTCTCCCTGGAGGAATTCTATGCATACAGTCAATGTGTAGGTGTAACTCTCAATTTATTAAACATGAAAAGAGTGCACAACAGCTGTTTTTAAACTTCTGAAAGGTTATCCTAGAGGAAAAAGGGAGTATCAATTGTACAAAGCTCCAAAAATATCAAGTCCGAGGACTCATATAGAAGTTAACCAGTAGCAGATCAAAACATCATTGGGAAAAGCTATATAATCTGACAGGGTGGGCAAAACTGTATCTTTAAGAAGAAAGAAACTCACACTTACTATATTTCTCTCACATTATATACAAAAATAAACTCAAAATGACTTAAAGACCTAAAGCCATAAAACTTCTAGAGAAGAACATAGGAGAAACACTTTTTAACATAACTTGTAGCAATATTTTCTTGGATTAGTACAAGAAACAGAAGCAAAAATAAATGAATGGGAACTAATTAAATTTAAAAGCTTTTGCACAACAAATGAAACCATCAACAAAATGAAAAGAAAAACTATGGAATGTGAGAAAATATCTGAAAGTGATTTGATCAATAAGGGGTTGACACCACAACACTGTATAGCAATTAGCCTCCAATAAAAAAGGAGGGGGGGTTAACATCCAAAATACACAAACACCTCATACAACTCAGTATCAAAAAAAGCCAAACAACCCAACCAAAAAATGGGCAAAACACCTAAATAGACAGTTTTCCAAAGATGGCATATAGATGGCTAATATGAACATGAAAAGATGCTCAATACTGCTAACCATTAGAGAAATGCAAATCAAAAAACAGTAAGATATTACCTCACCCTTGTCAGAATCACTATCATATCAGAAAGTCTCCAAGTATCCAAAGAAACACAAACAAAAAAACCCCAGAAGAATACCTAAGTGAAGTGGAGACAGGCAATCTACTGAAAAAAGAATTCAAAGTAAGGACAGTAAAGATGACCCAAGACCTCAGAAAAAGAAGAGAGGCACAGACTAAGAAGACAGAAGAAATGTTTAACAAAGAACTGGAAGATATAAAGGACTAACAGAGTTGAACACCACAGTAACTGAAATGAAAAATACACTAGAAGGACTCAATAGCAGAACAAATGAGGCAGAAGCACAGATAAGTGAGCTGGAAGACAGAGTAGTGGAAATCACTGCTGCAGAACAGAATAAAGATAAAATAATGAAAAGAAATGAAGGCAGTTTAAGAGACCTCTGGACAACATTACATGCACCAACATTCACATAATAGAGGTCCCAGAAGGAGAAGGGTCCCAGAAGAGAACAGGGCTTCCCTGGTGGTTCAGACAGTAAAGAATCTGCCTGCAATACAGGAGACCTGGGTTCGATCCCTGGGTTGGGAAGATTCCCTGGAGGAGGGCATGGCAATCCACTCCAGTATTCTTGCCTGGAGAATCCCTGGGGACAGAGGAGCCTGGTGGGGTCACAAAGAGTCGGACACAACAGGGACTAAACACAGCACAACACAGAAGGAGAAGAGAGAGAAAAGGCCTGAGAAAATACTTGAAGAGATTACAGTTGAATACTTCCCTAATGTGGGAAAGGAAATAGCCACCCAAGTCCAGGAAGCAGAGAGAGTCCCATACAGGATAAACCCAAGGAGGAACACACTGAGATACATATTAATCAAACTGACAAAAATTAAAGACAAAGAGAAAATATGAAAAGCAACAAGAGAAAAGCAACAAATAACATTCAAGGGAATCTCAATATGTTTATCAGCAAATTTTTTCCAGTAGAAGCTCTGCAAGCCAGGATATATTGTACCTCTGCAGGCACAATACATTAAAGTGATGAGAAGGAAAAACCTACAGCCAAGAAAACTCTACCTAGCAAGGCTCTTGTTCAGAGCTTTACAGAAAAGCAAAGGCTAAGAGTATTCAGCACCACCAAATCAGCTTTACAATAATTGCTGAAGGAACTTCTCTAGGCAGAAAAGAAAAGGCTACAACTAGAAACAAACAAAAAAAATTATGAATGGGAAAGTGAAAGTGAAAGTCACTCAGTCGTGTCCAACTCTTTGCGACCCCATGGACTATACAGACCACGGGCTTCTCCAGGCCAGAATACTGGAGTGGGTAGCCGTCCCCTTCTCCATGGGATCTTCCCAACCCAGGGATCGAACCCAGGTCTCCCACATTGCAGGTGGATTCTTTACTAGCTGAGCCACCAGGGAAGTTATGAAGGGGAAAGCTCACCAGTAAACATACAGGAAAGGCAGGAAATCATCCACAAAATGTGAACCACAATAATACCTTCTCTGAGGATAAAGGACAACTATTCTGATAATCTCCAGTGGTTCTGTTTGAGTGATTTTTTTTTTTTCTTTTTAATTCTGTGCTTCAGTATTTTGAAATTTGTATTTTTTAAGGCCCATTCAATGCCTGGGAATCAATAAATCTTTCCACTTCTAAGACTGTTCAGTCCCAGCTGTCTGGTGAAGAAGTAAAACAGCTAATACACACTGAAAATTTACACATGACCGAAGCTAGTGCATTCTGGTATATCCATGTAAGAAAATTTTTTGCAATAATAAAGTCAAATTTTCATTCCTTACAATCCAACAATTCCACTCCTAGATATCTATCAAACATAAATTCATGCATTCACTAATGTTCTATTTGAAATGGCCCAAAATCATCTTACATACTTTTATATATTATTGTTCAATACAAACTGTAGAAAAAGAAAACTATCTGTACTTCAGAATAATCAGAATAGACATCAAAAGCTAAAACAAAGAATATTCTTTTGAGGATCCTGTTAGAAAACTTGTCTTCATGAAGTTGGATGATCTGGACGAGTGCTAAAGAGACCAACAAGCCATTAAAGGAGTATAATAACTGGCCCATTCCTAAATGGAATCAGAACAAAGCCATTATTCAGTATTGGTGCTTGAAGATATTGACTTCCATCATTGTGCTTCTTGAATTATTCTTTATAGATTAGTAGATATATTTTCTTCCTAATTTGTAGCAATATTACCTCTACTGAAGTCTCGGTCCAAGTCTGAATCCCTTTAAAAGCAGAAATTGGACCAGAAGCAACATACCATTTGTTAGGAGTTCTAGTTTATTAGAGTAGATAGATCTGTTACTATTTTTAAAATCAGATCATAATTTTCAGAATTCCTTCAAAGATGAAATATATTAAAAAAAAAAAAAACATGAATAGAAATCCAACCCCATTTCACAAAAAACAAAGAAGAAAATGAATGAGTTATAATACAAGATTAAACTGACAGCCTAAGAGCCAGATATCACTAAAATATTCTTACCGGTGCAGTTTGCCACCATAAAATGGCTTAGTATGAAAAGTGATGCTGGCAGAGTACCCAGTTTTTGCACAGTTGACATTGACTTTGCCACCCAGTTCTACCCAAGGAACAGTTAAAATTGACCGGGCATATGCACAAGGCAGAGAAAACGTATACTCTTCTCCGTGCTCCAGCAGACTGAGGATACCTGAATGTGAAAACATGAAGGTGGATAATACGTTTAAAAAGCAACAAAAAAAGATAGCTATGTAAAATCCGTATTAGGATTTTTTTCTGCCTGGTAAAAGAACATCATAATTTTGCTTAATTTTCTTTTCACTTTGCATGAAATTGGCTTCATTTACAATTACATTTGACAACAATTCATGGTAACAGTTAATCAAGGTTACTTTCACTATGACTTTAGCATCCCTTTGGGGTTCAAGGAACAAAATTCCCTCTAATGCTCCTAAAAATAAAATAAAACTTCAAGTCAGAATTTAAGTCCATGCTAGACTGTATCATCATAAGACCTGATCTTTAGCTAGTATTAATAACTTTCAAAGTAGCTTTTAGAATAACTAAATATCTAACATAACACAGACCTTAATCTCAAACGACATGGGGGGAGTTCTTCATTCTATTCTATGCATATTAAGATAGAAAAAAGTTATTTTATGATATAAACTAATGTCATCATAATAATTTTGCTTGCCAAATTCTGAAATATTTAAGGCAAAGCTACAAGAGTTAGAAATGGCAGTTTTCAAACAATATTCTAATGGGGCTTGTTCTATATTAAATGATAGTATATTAAAAGATGACTTTAAAAAACATATAAAGAGAGCTACAGGCAAAAAAAGGGAATTACATTAATGAATAATCAATCTATCACAGATGATTAAGAGACACTGAGGAGACTTGAGCTAATTACATTACTAACCTAAGCTCATTACCTAGTTCACCATCAAAATAAACACCAAACTGGATATGTACTGCTAGTTTGAACTCTGAGGGTATCTCTCTCTTAATAAATGCTCATGAAGTACTGTGTTCTTAATGTTCACAAAAAAGGGCAAAAATTATATTTTCATACAGTCAAAATTTTAGGACACACAAATAGACTGAGTTCTAAAGCAGTCTACATAAAGCAACAGCAACTACTTTTTGTATTGTTCTTAGTAGTTTTTGCACAGGGCAATAATAAATTGAGCCAT
This sequence comes from Cervus canadensis, assembly GCF_019320065.1. Classification (NCBI taxonomy): domain Eukaryota; kingdom Metazoa; phylum Chordata; class Mammalia; order Artiodactyla; family Cervidae; genus Cervus; species Cervus canadensis. Next base: position 46,456,490 of record NC_057392.1, read on the forward strand.
AGGAAAAGAAACATGGTTTTGTATATATTTATATATAATGGGAGCTATCAGAGACATACTATAACATACTTGGTTATTCAAGTATTTGACAATAACTGGATTAATTCTAAGTTGGAAAGGATATCATGTTCTTTTCTAAAAACATTTGGCCTTACAAACTGGATTCAGGATCTTTTATTTCTAGGAATATAGTTAGCAAGAGTTAACATTCATTATGGAATTTAAGCTCCAAGAAATATGTAATTAGTGAATAGGAAAATAAGACTAGCTAGGATAACTGAAATTCAAAGAATTCTAAAATCTCATTTATCTAATAATTAAACACATTTTCCTCCTACTTTAAAGAAAATCAGAGCTACTAACAGGAGCAAAATAAACTGTCAGAAGTTCCATTCTCTGATTTAATTTACCTTCTGTTGAGGGTGCCAAAGGTAATTTAATTTTAAAAAGGCAAATCTATGAATATATAACCAGCACTTAAATAATAATAAAAAAAATATCATACCACCTTCTCATTTAACATGTGGTTAAGATATTAATGCTTTTCCTCATTTCTTGAGGTATTTCCTTTCTTAGAGTGGGAGAAGCTACGAGATACTTTCTGTCTCATGAACTGGTAAGAGTAACTGCCCTTGGGGAGAGTGTGTCAAAGAATGAGGGTCTAAATCTGACTATGCCTTAATTTCTATGATTCTGGACACATTCCATCACTACCAGACTTCAGGTTTTTCATCTCTAAAACAAGTAAACTGCTTTGTGAAGAGCCTAAGGTTAATGTGATATACCTTATACCTGGAGTGAGCCAACTCTTTTTTTTTTTAAACTAATACAATATCTTACTAGGTTATAAAAAATTTAATTAGTTTGAAATATTACTTGGAAACTGACTCATAGCACAATAGGTGTTAAAGATGAGGAATGCCTGTAAAGGGAATAAAATATTTTCTTCAGGGCTAAAACACCACAGTCTCAAAATATTAGGGTCCCAGGCTTAACTACACCATGCTTACAGTGTCAGCTTATATCACACAAGTGTTCCTCTGACATTAAAATGGCAGAGTTTTTTCCTGCCATTATATTTTCATTAACTCTGAAAAGATTTCTGTGGAGAGTTGTCTGTTGTTGTTAATCTGTTTTTTGTATTCTTAGCCAAAAAACACTGTATTTAATTGTTATAATAATTTGTGCTGGAGTAGATTTAAAGGTTGGCAGTATATTTTAAAATATTTTATGAATATTTCCTATGATATATAAAAGACACAGACACACATTTGCCTAGAAAATATTTCTTGAGTGCTATTTATAAGAAAAACATGTTTTATGTTTTAAAGCATTATCAAAAACTTGAGAAAATATTCACTGCAAAAAAGGAGGACACAACTACATAGAGAGAATCCTAATTTTATAAAACTGAAAGTATGAACATACACACACAGAAAAAATACAAAATACTAGCTAAATTTATCTATCTCTGAATGGAGGGATTAGACATACATTTTCTCCTTGACACTTTTCTAAGTTTACTAAATTTTCTATAATAAAAATAATTTACATTTAAAATCAGGAAAAAAATTGCCAAAAAATTTTTATTTGATAGATTCACCCTCTCCCCTCTACCAACATTCTGAAACATACTAGGAATTAGGGGGAAAAGTAGTACACATACAGTTCAAATTTACAGTTGATATTTATCTAGCTTCCCCCAATTTAAGGTTATGGTTTGATATGAAAAATTGGATAATAATTTTTTCTACTTACCTTCCCCAACCATTGTCACGCCTATTGACATGCCTAAGAATTTGCTCTTAGTCCAGACGTGTGCATTTACACACATCTTCCTCTCTGCACATTCTGCATAAAATCCTGAGACTGGAGGATGATGGGAAACCTGCTCGGCAACAAATCTGACCATGTAACAGTCTGAACCCATCTGGTTCAAAGCCTCCTCTGATGGAGGTGCATGATTTGTGATGGCCTGGGTAGAAGAGCTGTTAATGACACTGGATGCTACCTCGCTTTTGGGCATCCTCCAGGAACAGTGAAACGTTTCTCCAATGATAGGATTGTATGGTTTCTTAGCAATGGCTCCCTTACGGCCTTCGTGAAATGAGGTAAGGTAGTACTCAACAAAACGAATCATCCTGTCCTCAGCTGTAGTTCCATTAGTGATGGCTATAAATAGGTCTGGATGAGACATAAAGTCTGCATACATTTCCAACAAGGAACGCTTCTCTAGGATAAATGTAGGAAGCACCACCTAAAACAACAACAATAACAACAACAAATCAACCAAAGAGGGCAGTACAAAAAAACAGTAATAAATACTTTCAGAGAATTGAGATGATATTATACACATGAAACAAGAATGCTTTTTGAAAAAGAAAATTCAGAAAAAATTAGAACATGATAGGAAAAATTAAAATTTAAGAGAAGGGTTAGAAGATAAAGGTGAGGACCTTCCTGGTCTGGTCCTCTATTCTAAGAGATTTCTGCTTCTTTCAAGTCTGTTTCTTTATTTTGTTCTTTATATTCCTAATTAGAGATCTTCTCAAAGACCTGATACATCTGTAGAGAATGATTCTTATTTCCCAGAAAATATTTCATTCTAGATGGGTATTAAAAGCAGAGTCACAAAAGAAAAGTAATTTGTCTCAGTAAAAAATAAGCCTGCTATACTTTGAGGAAACCAAAATTGAAAAAGACACATGTACCCCAATGTGCATTGCAACACCATTTACAAGAGCTAGGACATGGATGCAACCTAGATGTCTATCAACAGATGAATGGATAAAGAAGTTGTGGTACATATATACAATGGAATATTACTCAGCCATAAAAAGGGGTGCATCTGAGTCAGTTCTAATGAGGCAGACGAACCCGGAGCTTATTATACAGAGTGAAGTAAGTCAGAAAGAGAAAAACACGGTATATTAATGCATATACATGGAATCTAGAAAGATGGTACTGGTGAACCTAGTCACGGGGCAGCAGTGGGCATGCAGACATAAAGAAGAGACTCATGGACACAGAATGGAAGAAGAGGGTGGGACTAATGGAGAGAATAGCATGGAAACATATACACTACCAGTCAGTCAAGGGGAATCTGCTGTGTGACCCAGGGAGCTCAAACCAGGGCTCTGTAACGACCTAGAGGGGTGGGGTGGGGAGGGAGGTGGGAGGGAGGTTCAAGAGGGAGGGAACATTATGTGTACCTACGACTGACTCATGTTAAAGTATGGCAGGAACAAGGGCAATGTTATGAATCAATTATCCTTCAATTAAAAATAAGTTAATTAAAAAATATAAGCATGCTTAAAAGGAAATAGCCTTTCCAAACTGTTAAGGTCAAACAATCAATTCAGGACTTCAAAAGGGTCAACTAAAAAAAACCAACCACTTCAAATTCCTAGATTGGATAAAAGTATCATAAGGGGAAAGACATAAGGGAAGAGAATGGTAATTTACATTTAATTTTAAGCACAAGAAGACTAATTCTAAGAAAAGAGCTTTTGATCCTTAAAGCCATTAAATAGAAGGAAGATTAAACATTTTATTTAAAGCAGAATTGGAGAAGCACTGAAACTGGCTCAACTCTGTGACAAAACAATCTGGCAACATTTTTTCAAGAGCCTGAAGATTTCATATCCATTTAGCTTAGTAATGATTCTTCCAAGAATCTTGTCTTAGGAAGTAATACAAATGAAAGAGGGAAATGTGAAAATAAAATTAAAACAGTCTACGTTTTTAACTCTGTACTGTGTTCAATTGTGTCCAACTCTTTGCAACCCTGTGGAATATAGCCCACCAGACTCTTCTATCTATAGGGATTTCTCCAGGCAAGAATAATGGAATGGGTTTGGAGAAGAAGCTATGCCCTTCTCCAGGAGATCTTCCCAGCCCAGGGATCGAACCCAGGTCTCCCACATTGCAAGCAGATTCTTGACTAGCTGAGCTACAGGGAGGCCCAAGAATACTCTGGGTCTAGTTAAATGACATGATAAAGGGGTACGAAGTAACCCTCTATAAATTAAATGATTGATACTAAGACACTTTCCAATCTAGCCCTCTTTTCCTCCCTAACTCCTACTTGCTTTACCTATCAAGCAAGAGTTAGAAGAATTTTCTTCTGGGGGAATTCGATTAACCCTAGAGGAAAAATCTAAATGATACTAACATCAGGTTCCCCAACAATTCAGATTACTGTGTTGAAAAGCACAGGCTCCACTCACATGTTCAAAACTTAAAATTAGGTTTTTAGTTCCCCTGGTCCCATCACTTCATGGCAAATAGATGGGGAAACAGTGGAAACAATGGCTGATTTTATTTTTCTGGGCTCCAAAATCACTGCAGATGGGGACTGCAGCCATGAAATTAAAAGATGCTTACTCCTTGGAAGGAAAGTTATGACCAACCTAGACAGCATATTAAAAAGCAGAGACATTACTTTGCCAACAAAGGTCCATCTAGTCAAGGCTATGGTTTTTCCGGTGGTCATGTATGGATGTGAGAGTTGGACTATAAAGAAAGCTGAATGTAGAAGAATTGATGCTTTTGAACTGTGGTGTTGGAGAAGACTCTTGAGAGTCCCTTGGACTGCAAGGAGATCCAACCTAAAGGAGATCAGTCCTGGGTGTTCATTGGAGGGACTGATGTTGAAGCTGAAACTCCAATACTTTGGCCACCTGATGTGAAGAGCTAACTCACTTGAAAAGACCCTGATGCTGGGAAAAATTGAGGGCGGGAGGAGAAGGGCACAACAGAGGTTGAGATGGTTGGATGGCATCACTGACTCTATGGACATGGGTTTGGGTAAACTCCGGGAGTTGGTGATGGACAGGGAGGCCTGGCGTGCTGTGGTTCATGGGGTTGCAAAGAGTCAGACACGACTGAGCGACTGAACTGAACTTATACTTAAACATGAGGGGAAATCCAAGAAACACCAGATCTCTAAGAATACCTCTCATAAGAAATATAAAGAAAATATACAGCCAAGATTGTACTCACTATTCACTTTCCTCTAAGTAACACTGTTACGGGATACATATATAGGTGGTAAAACTATAAATGAAAGTAGGGGGATGATTAACACAAAAGACAAGTTAAGTGGTTATATCTAGGAAAAAACAGAAGACTACAACTGGAAAGGGCACTCAGAGAGCTTCCAAGATCTGGCAATGTTCTGTAACTTAATCAGAGGTGGGTACACAGGTATTTATTTTACCAGTGTTTTCTGAACTCTTTCTATGCACTCTAGTCAGTCTTCTGTGTGTACAGTACACTTCACGAAAAAAAAGATATTAACTGAAAAAAAGGGAAATATTGTAAAATTGGATATAAAATATAATTATATAAAGAAAAACTGGAAGGAAATCACAATAAGTAACATCTGTGTTGTTAGGATGGTAGAATTATAGATTTTTTTCCTTTTATTTTTCAAAAACTTTCTTTGAAAAGTTTATACTAAATTCATGACACTATTTTTAAAAGAACAAAATAATGGGAAAAATGGCTATTACTTATTCACAATATGCAAGTAAGGGCCTTCTTTGTGGCTGTAGTCACAATACCTAACAGTGTCTGGAATATAAGGTGGCTCGATAACTCTTTGCTGTCTCAGTGTCACTGTTAGATAGGAGGTGTACGTGACTGCAGTTCAGTTACCAGGTTCTTTAACGTTGTTCAAAAAGTACCATTCTTTTAAACGTATATAAATTCTAAAAGACACAAGTACCTCAATGTTCACTGGGGCACTATTTACAATAGTCAGGACATGGAAGCGACCTACATGTCCATCAACAGATGAATAAAGAAGTTGTGGTACATATACACAATGGAATATTAGCCATAAAAAGGAATGAAATTGAGTCAGCTCTAGTGAGGTGGATGAACCTAGAGCCTATGACACAGAGTGAAGTAAGGAAGACAAAAACAAATATTGAATATTAACTCATATATATAGAACCTAGAAAGATGGTACTGACGAACCTATTTGTAGGGCAGCGATAGAGATACAGACATAGAGAATAGACTTGTGGACACAGAGGGGAAGGAGAGTATGGGATGAATTGAGAAAGTAGCATTGAAACATACACATTTCTGTATGTAAAACAGATAGCAAGTGGGACACAGGGAGCTCAACCCAGTGCTCTGTGACAACTCTGAGAGTTACAATGGGGTGGGAGGTGGAAGGGAAGCCATATACCTATGGCTGATTTATGTTGATGTATGGCAGAAACCAACACAACATTGTAAAGCAGTTATCCTCCGATTAAAAATACATAAATATAAAATTTTAAAAATAAAAAATAAATATTATATGTGTGCTAAGTCACTTCAGTCATGTCCAACTCTTTGCCACCCCATGGACTATAATTTGTGATCAGTTAATGATTTTATATATAAATAAAATATATATTTTTTCAATTAACAATGCACAAATGTGGACAAACTACATTGAATTCATCATCTATGTTAAAAGAGAATGTATCATCTGGATTATTACTACAGCACATTCTTTTCAAATGTTCTAATGCCTCATAAACCCCAACATTGTTCTTATGACTTAAAACCTAAATTTACTAGAAGACAGCAAATACCACAATAACCAAATAAATCTATACCTAATGCTCATTTTAACCAATTTTAAAACTAGTCTTTTCTGAACCACTAATACGAAAATATTTCTAGAATAAAAATGATACCCAGTTGAAATACTAAGATTAGATGAAAGATGAATTGTTAGAATGGCTTTCTTTATCTATTCCTAAAATATCTGCTTCTTAGTAGGTTATTAATTGAATCAACTTACTTACAAACTCTCTTATAATTACTATAAGTCGAAGTAAAGAAATATATTTTTTTATTTTGAAATGCTTCAAAGTGAATGCTAAAGGCAAAATGCTTTTTATTTAAGTTACATTTTCAGGTAAGTAATTCACTGGAATCAAACAACCTTTTAAATTACACTTTTACTACCTCACAGGCATTGAAAACCTCAATTCAAAATATATATCCTGAAGTCAATTTTGAAATTCCACACTAACGCAAAGTAGTGTCAGTAGTGATTCAAAATATGTAATTCCACAGTAGTAAATGTCTAACATACATAAGTTTTGAACCTTATTGGCTTTCTAAATCAATGTCATGGGTTAATTGTTAAAACAAATTAAGGCACACTCATTAGATAAACTGGGAAAGGAGAAGATGGGCCTAAAATTAAAAACTATACATCAGTGCTTCTCAAACTTTAATGCATATGTATGTATTTCCTGAAACGCAGATTCTGTTTCTCTAACTTTGAGATTGGGGCCAAGATTATACATTTCTAACAAGTTCTCAGGTGATGGTGATGATACTGACTTTCAGATTTATTTCTTCTTTCAGTTATAAGGCATAACTGACAAATAAAACCATAAGTTATTTAAAGTGTACATTGTAGTGATTTGATATACACATATATAGTGAAAGGGGGCTTCCCTGGTAGCTCAGCTGGTAAAGAATTCACCTGCAGTGCAGGAGATCCTGGTTTGATTCCTGGGTTAGGAAGTTCCCCTGAAGAAGGGTAGGCTACCCACTCCAGTCATTCTTGGGCTTCCCTGGTGGCTCAGATGGTAAAGAATTTGCCTGCAATGTGGGAGACCTGGGTTCAATCTCTGGTTAGGAAGATCCCTTGGAGGAGGGCACGGCAACCCACTCCAGTATTCTTGCCTGGAGAATCCCCATGGACAGAGGAGCCTTGCAGGCTACAGTCCATGGGGTCGCAGAGAGTCGGACACGACTGAGCATAAGCACAGCACACAGTAAAAGGACTCCCACCATCAAATTAATTCAGGCCACATTTTTAAAGTAGCAAGCCTGCAGACCAGGGGTATGCAAACTATGGCCTTCAGGTCAAATCTGGCTTCCTGTTTGTGTAATATAGTTTTGCTGAAATACATCCATCCAATCCAACATATTGGGCTGGCCAAAGGGTTTGTTCTGTAAGGTATTACCCAGAAAAACCCAAATGAACTTTTTGGTCAACCCAGTATTATCCACAGCTGCTTTTACACTTCACAGGCTGGGTTGAATACTGCTGATCCTTAAACAATATGGGTTTGAAATGCAGGTCAAAATACATGGATTTTTTTTCCAATAAATATACAAAAATATATATGCAGAACATCATGTGCAAGACTTGTATTGAGGTGGATAGTCTACACTTACACAGGCTTAAGAGGAGTAATACATAATATAAAATGAATATGTTAGTTTTCTTACTGTTTCATAACTTTGCTTTCAAAGAACTATATTACCATAACTATCACACCTCTCTCATACTGCAAGAAACTGTATTATCACAGGTATGTTGGATTTTTTAAAAATGTAATGTTTCCTATATCATGAATATGACTGTAATACCTTATGTCACAAAAATTTTATAACAATTTATTCATTAGTATATAGGCTAGGCTACCATGAAGCTTACTGCACTAGGATACAATAAAACAATCATGTTGCTGTTTCATCATTATCAATGCATAAATTATTATACCTGTAAATAAACATGAATGTTTTTCACGTTCTTTTCATTTTTGATGTCTACTATTAGTAACACATATAAACAAAAGTTGTGCTGAGTATTTATGTTATTGGTAAGGCTCCCAGAAAATAAATTAGTACCTAAGTTTTGACAGAATCAAAAATTACATGCGGATTTTCAACTACATGAGGGGCTGGTGTCCCTAACCCCTATATATATAGTTACAACTATGTATCAACTATAGTTACAACAGAGATCTATGCCCACATAGCAAAAAACATCTACTATCTGATCCTTTACAGAAAATGTTTGCTGACCTCTGTTACAGAGAATACCTAAAATGTACTATCAAACATGGGAAGTAAGAATAAAGCAGAAGGATCAATGACTTTAATGGTTTTATGGGATTAAATCCTTTTCTTTACATTTTCCAATTCTGTATCCCAATGGACTCTTTTATTTTGCACAGAAACAAGATTACAGGTCTTTAGTTGCCATGTGACTTAATCTGCACCAAAAAAACCATCACATTTTTAATGAAAATAAGAAATGCTGATCAAGAGAAAAAGAAACAAACTCATAAAGATTAAAAAGCCCTGACAGCATTAACAATTATAGGTACAGTCCTGACCAAATGATCTTCATAGACTGTCTATCCCATTACTTACTCTTGTTAAGTCCATGCCCAGCTTGAGCTGTGATAAGAGATGTAGGATAACACTGCGTTGCTCTTCCACAGCTCCCAGGTCATCCTCCTTATTGTCACAAGTATCCTCCACCTCATCGTCTGCATTTATTTCTTCAGGTTCCTTGATGCAAAATAAAGCAAAAGTCTGTTGTTATAAGTGCGTGTTAATATGCACTAAGAATAAAAGTATAAACATCAGATGAAGACATATTAGGCCTAAACAAAACTGAGAGCAGACAAAAATCTTTCTGAAAATACAACTTACATCATTTGGCCATGGAATAGATTTCCTTCAATGAACGCATTATCACTGACATTGAACATACTGTTGTTTTGTCATAAGCATCACACATAAAATACATATATTTTGTGAAAATAGGATTTTTCAGGAAGAGTGAAAAAATGTCTCATCTGAAACTTAGGCTTTGAAGGCTTTCTCCACCTGCCTAGGGACCCTACTACTATCTATAATTCAAGATGCTTTGAGAATTAAATATTTGCCCTATTTTTAAGCTTACACTGTAAAAGTAAAATTTTAAAGTGACTGTACATATCCAGTCTAACTTCTGTAATCTGTATTTAGATATTTACTCATCCTTGGAATTGTCAGGAAGAAACTTTGGGGATGAAGAAAATTCTAGGTGCAGGTATGGAAACCCTGTAGTTGGTTATGCAGTCTTAAGACCACAAAAGGTTCTCTACACAGTTTTTCAATCAATCAATAAAACAACCCCTAGAAAAGCCAAAAATGTTTACCCTCCTCTTAGAAAGGTCTTAGCTCCAAATAACTGCTTAAAAGAACTCTAATTTCATTTCCTTTTTAAAATTAGATTTATTCATTAATTTTGGCTGTGCTGAGTCTTTGTTGCTGCACATGGGCTTTCTTTAGTTGTGGCAAGAGGAGGTTACCCTCTATTTGTGGTGCACGAGTTTCTCATTTCAGTGTCTTATCTTGTTCCAGAGCACAGGCTCAAGAGGACGTGGGCTTCAGCAGTTGCAGCTCGCTGGCTCAGTAGGTGCAGCTCACTGGCTCAGTAGTTGTGGCGCAAAGGCTTAACTGCTCTGTGGCATGTGGAATCTTCCTGGACCAGGGATCAAACTTGTGTTCCCTGTTTTGGTAGATGGATTCTTTACCACTGGACTGACCACTGGGCAAGTCAGAGAAATCTAATTTCTTATTTTTATTTAAACAAGTAACAGTTTCAAATCCCAAAATTCTAAATAATCTTATTGGATGTCACTTTTCATGTTTATGTGGGGATGGAATACGATCTTTCTCAGGAGTACCTCTTTTCATTACCTTCGTGCAAGAGAGCTTTCATGAGTATATTATCTTTGCTAATGTGTTAAAATTTAAGTTATGAGGGTTTTAAAAAAGAAATGATTCTGTTAATGTCTCTGCCTTTAGTTTTCTCTTCCCATAAGCAAATCCTATCAAACAAGAAGCCCATCTGTTCTCTGTAGCTAGACAAAGAAAACCAACCCTAATCAGGCATAAAATCAAGAACTTAATATTCTTAAAATATTAAAAACAAAATACAAAACATGGTGATAGAGATGAAAAATAATGAATTTCTGGTCATTCTTTTGCCTTTGTTCTGCTTTTTTCTTCTTCCCTTCTATCATCACTTCTATCAATAAAGTCTTTATTAGCTCAAATTCTGATAAATCAATTAATAGTCCAGTTCAGAAAGCAAAGAACTAAAGAGCCTCTTGATGAAAGTGAAAGAGGAGAGTGAAAAAGTTGGCTTAAAACTCAACATTCAGAAAACGAAGATCATGGCATCCAGTCCCATCACTTTATGGCAAATAGATGGGGAAACAATGGAAACTGCCAGACTTTATTTTTTGGGCCTCCAAAATCACTGCAAATGGTGACTGCAGCCATGAAATTAAAAGATGCTTGCTCCTTGGAAGAAAAGCTATGACCAACCTAGACAGCATATTAAAAAGAAGAGACATTACTCTGCCAACAAAGGTCCATCTAGTCAAAGTTATGGTTTTTCCAGTGTCACACATGTGGATGTGAGAGTTGGCTATAAAGAAAGCTGAATGCCGAAGAATTGGTGCTTTTGAACTGTGATGTTGGAGAAGACTCTTTAGAGTCCTTTGGACTGCAAGGAGATCAAACCAATCAATCCTAAAGGAAAGCAGTCCTGAATATTCTTTGGAAGGACTGATGCTGAAGCAGATCCCAATACTCTGGCCACCTGAAGTGAAGAACTGACTCATTGGAAAAAACCCTGATGCTGGGAAAGACTGAAGGCAGGAGGAGAAGGGGATGATAAAGAATAATATGGCTGGACGGCATCACCAACTCAATGGACATGAGTTTGAGCGAGCTTCAGGAGTTGGTGACGGACAGGGAAGCCTGGTGTGACACAGTCCATGGGGTCACAAAGAGTCAGACATGACGAGCAACTGAACTGAACTGAACTGAGTCCAATTCATTTTTTCAGAGACCAAATACACCAACTGTTTGTATATACCACAATTATTTGTTTTTATGACCTTAAGGAGAGATTCCCAAAGGCGAATTTCTCAATTTCCCTTTTCTATGGCTAGTAAGTCTGTCAGGAAGTACTTCCTGTAATCCACCCTAAGTCAGTTGCATAATATAGTTTATTTGTGAACGTATACTCATTATAAATCAGAGGGAAAAGCAGATCATTCCTCTTTCTATATACAATACCAAATATAACAATTTTTCATTTGAGAAATGTTGAGGGGGAAAATACAGATCTTGATTAAATAATGTCCTTCAGCTTCTGAAAGGTACTATTACATTTGAGGTCAGAACCTAGGACACAGATTAATAATGCAAATATAGCCTTAACATTATTATACACAATTATACACAAAGTTTATTGTGTAGTTAACTCTAATGAAAATAGTATTAAACTAAAGAGATAAACAAATTTGATAGAAAAGCTAAAGAACATATTTTTGTTATCTTTATAAAAATAGTCAAACCACTTAATAAAATAGAAAAAAAAAGAATTCCATTCATGAATAAATACTGATTCTAAAGTGTAATATGAATGGAAGATTCTGGAAGCTCTCTTTTCTTTTTGAAACGCCTCTTCTTAGAGATCATGCCTTTCTTAAAGATAAGTTTAAAAAAAAAAAAGCATTACCAAAATTCAAACAAACTGCTCAAATGTATAAAATCCCTACAAACTCAGAATGACTAGTAAATGCAGTGACAAAAGCAGTTGAGTTTCTAGGAATTCATAATATCTGGCGATTGCATGGCAAAGGGAAATTCCACAAAACTCATACCAACCCCATTTTTTGTCTTCCTGATTTCTGACTTGGGCACTAAGAAACTCTGGGCTTCATTCTAGTCTCTAGCGTTTATCTTCTCTATCACCTGACAGCAACATTTCCACCACTGTAATACATGTTTTCAGCCTGCATTGACACTTAAATTCCAAAAAAGGCATATGTGAAATTTTCAAACAATTCAGGTCTATTCTTGTATGCTTGAAAGTGAAAGTTGCTCAGTTGTGTCTGACTCTTTGTGACCCCATGGACTATACAGTCCATGGAATTCTCCAGGCCAGAATACTGGAGTGGGTAGCCTTTCCCTTCTCCAGGGGATCTTCCCAACTCAGGGATCAAACCCAGGTTTCCTGCATTGCAGTCAGATTCTTTACCAGCTGAGCCACCAGGAAAGCTTGAGTGGAGTCTAAAATCTTTTGTTAATTGAACAAAAAGAATCTATGCACTTAAAGAGTTTTTTCTGCTTGCACTGGGTCATACACTAGGCTACTCATTTCAGAAAGTTTAGAAATTCAACAATCCTCTCCCCCACATCTCTGTGTCTCATCTCTACCATATGTCTCTATCCTGATCTCCAACATGTTTTGTATTCTCATTTAGAAGAATGAAAATGTTATGATGGAGTGTATTATCTATTGTTTATAATTTTTCACAAAAAATTATAGTCCTGATCTCTGCAAAGCTTTGGTTTCATCATTTCCAAACTGTTTTTCATGTACATTAACAATCATACATCCTCTTCCCACATAAAATTCAACATGTTTATAAACTACTCTAAACCTTCTCTTAAAAAGCTTTCTTTCTAATTTTGCTAGGTTTGTGAATGGGACCCTAATTTTAATCTCAATTTTAGACTGAGATTAAATCAATCAAAAACTTGGAAGTCATTTGTTACCCAACCCTATATCCAGTCAATCACAAGTTCAACTGATTTTTCATTTGAAATGCACATTCCCTGTTCATGTCTTCATTCCTACTTCCACAGACTTCTATCCACACTTCAATTACAAGTCATATGATATACCCATCTTTTTATACATTTTGCATCCCTTCTCACGCTCATGATCTCAGTATCTGTCACATTAAGACTAAAGTTTTCCAGGATGGGGAATACATGTAAATCCATGGCTGATTCATGTCAGTGTATGACAAAAATCACTACAATATTGTAAAGTAATTAGCCTCCAACTAATAAAAATAAATGGGAAAAAAAAAAAAAGACTAAAGTTTTCTGCCTGAGTTTACACTGTATTCTGTGCAGCAGTGCTCCAGGAATAATCATTCCACAAAGAATACGACATGAATGGCCATTTGGATTTGTAAAATCCAACAACACTGGGGTCATTTTCCATAAACTAGGTGCTCTGCTAAATTTACTTTATCTTAATAACAACTTATAATGTATTATTACCCCTACTTTACAAATGAGAAAGTTAAGCATGATTAATGAGTTGGCCCACATATTAGGAGATGACAGGACCTGGGTTCAACATCATCAGGCAAGCCTTCCCCACAGTAAGTTCAGTTCAGTTCAGTCACTCAGTTGTGTCTGACTCTTTGCCACCCCACGAACTGCAGCATGCCAGGCCTTGTGTCCATCACCAACTCGTGGAGTTTACCCAAACCCATGTCCATTGAGTGGGTGATGCCATTCAACCATCTCAACCTCTGTCGTTCCCTTCTACTCCTGCCCTCAATCTTTCCCAGAATCAGGGTCTTTTCAAATGAGTCAGCTCTTTGCATCAGGTGGCCAAAGTACTGGAGTTTCAGCTTCAACATAAGTCCTTCCAATGAATGCTCAGGACTGATTTCCTTTAGGATGGACTGGTTGGATCTCCTTGCAGTGCAAGGGACTCTCAAGAGTCTTCTCCAACACCACAGTTCAAAAGCATCAATTCTTCTGCACTCAGCTTTCTTTATAGTCCAACTCTCACATCCATACATGACCACTGGAAAAACCATAGCCTTGACTAGACGGACCTTTGTTGACAAAGTAATGCTTCTGCTTTTCAATATGCTATTTAGGTTGGTCATAACTTTCCTTCCAAGGAGTAAGCGTCTTTTAATTTCATGGCTGCAGTCACCATCTGCAATGATTTTGGAGCCCAGAAAAATAGAGTCAGCCACTATTTCCCCATCTATTTCCCATGAAGTGATGGGACCAGATGCCATGATCTTAGTTTTTTTGAATGTTGAGCTTTCAGCCAACTTTTTCACTCTCCTCTTTCACTTTCATCAAGAGGCTCTTTAGTTCTTCTTCACTGTCTGCCATAAGAGTAGTATCATCTGCATATCTGAGGTTATTGATATTTCTCCCAGCAATCTTGATTCCAGCTTGTGCTTCTTCCAGCCCAGCGTTTCTCATGATGTACTCTGCATATAAGTTAAATAAGCAGGGTGACAATATACAGCCTTGACATACTCCTTTTCCTATTTGGAACCAGTCTGCTGTTCCATGTCCAGTTCTAACTGTTGTTTCCTGACCTGCATACAGGTTTCTCAAGAGGCAGGTCAGGTGGTCTGGTATTCCCATCACTTTCAGAATTTTCCACAGTTTATTGTGATCCACACAGTCAAAGGCTTTGGCATAGGCAATAAAGCAGAAACAGATGTTTTTCTGGAACTCTCTTGCTTTTTGATGATCCATCGGATGTTGGCAATTTTTGATCTCTGATTCCTCTGCCTTTTCTAAAACCAGCTTGAACATCTGGAAGTTCATGGTTCATGTATTGCTGAAGCGTGGCCTGGAGAATTTTAAGCATTACTTTACTAGCGTGTTGAGATGAATGCAATTGTGCGGTAGTTTGAGCATTCTTTGGCATTGCCTTTCTTTGGGATTGGAATGAAAACTGACCTTTTCCAGTCCTGTGGCCACTGCTGAGTTTTCCAAATTTGCTGGCATATTGAGTGCAGCACTTTCACAGCATCATCTATCAAAGGTTGAAATAGTTCAACTGGAATTCCATCACCTCCACTAGCTTTGTTCGTAGTGATGCTTCCTAAGGCCCACTTGACCTCACATCCCAGGATGTCTGGCTCTAGGTGAGTGATCACACCATTGTGATTATCTGGGTCATGAAGATCTTTTTTGTACAGTTTTTCTGTGTATTCTTGCCACCTCTTCTTAATATCTTCTGCTTCTGTTAGGTCCCTACAATTTCTGGCCTTTATCGAGCCCACCTTTTTTAGAGCCTCACAGTAATTGGGGACTCTAAATGATTTTAAGTCTCTCCAGTGAAAGAACTGTCTTCTATTTTTGTGTCTCCTCTAACTCTTAACATTGGACTTGTCATATACTAAGATAACTTAATGAATACTTACTAACTGCGTGACTCCACAAATGAATTAGTTAAGAAACTGTAAGAACAAGAGGCTTTTCCTCCTCCTCCCCCGCCCTCGGTCCTGCCTGCCTCACTGAGCCAGACCTCTGCCCGCTTTGGGAGTCCCTGTGGTATGTTTCTTTCAAGGAGCAATTTACTAACTTACACATAGCCAGAAACCATGCCTTACTCCTGACTCAAAAACTTTAGTTGGCAATAACTTAAGAAATAATCTAAATAAAGGGGAGAAAAAAAAATAAAACAGTAGACAAAATGATACAGCATTATTTATACGAACAAAAAAAAAAAATAACAACCTAGACATTCAACAGCCTACTTCACCCTTTAAAAATTTTAATTATATAGCCCAGAATAACATATAAAAACACTTACGAGAAGTATCAAGTAAAAAGAGCTTAAAACAAAACTATCTATGTAATTATGATAACCATAAAAATAAAAGATGTAAACTCAAGAGGCAAAAAAACAGTATGATATGTTACAGAGGTAGAACTAAGAATAGAAGAGAGCCCTGTTTAGCTTCTGGGAAATGTGTAACGAACATTACTTTACAAAAATATTAAATACATAAGACTGTGTGTTATTTTAAGTAGACTAACACTTTTAAAAATTGGTGTGGTACAGTGCTTACTATCAAAAAAAACCTTAACAGTAAACCTTTAAACTTAGAAACTTAATAGCAAACACCTACTAAATAATGTTAAATTAAGAAATCTATGAGATAAATATCATGCAAATAATCTTCCATTAGAAAAGCTGTTTTCCAGAAAAAGAAAAACATGTAAATTTTAAATACATTTATATAAAGCAAAAGTAAACTAAAACTAAGAAGGACATATAATTTAACCTAGAAACACAATATGTACAAGTTTTATGCAATAGAGCCCTTCCAAAGCCAATGCAGTTCAAAGTAGAACAACACTTAGAGTGAGCTCTCTGAGTATGCACATCCTGACAATGAAAAGGTGCTTTTCAGCGATTCCAAATTTTTACTCCAAAACTGTATTTTTGTATTACCTTACCCTTGCTAATAGTCCAGATTCTGCAACACACTGCTCTTCTGGGACTGCCACTGGCTTACTTTGCTCAGTTGCAAAGGGTTGGTCGGCTCCATTTTTATAGTGGTTTGATAATGGTATCTTTGGTTCTAACCATTCGATTGTCGTTCCTGATGAAGTAAGAGAAAACTTTCGCTGAAACTTGCTCATAATCTGGGAAGTTCAGCAAATGTGGATTTTATTAAATGATTTTGTTTTGCATCTACAAGGCTAAAAGCAATTCAGCCAGATAAGAGACTCTGCAAGACAGCGACTTGTATCTCATTAGCATGAGCATGACGATTGGTTATTTTACAACAGAGCAACCTCCAACTTGAAATCAGATACCACTTAAGTGAATCAACCCTGAATAGGAGTGAACTCACTTCCTGGGCAAATCTGTGAATCTAAGTGTATTCTCACCCCAATAGTTGACCTTTCTGCATGAATCTTGACCCTCTAGTGATAAGCACTATGCAGTTAGATTTGAGGGAATCACAATTATAGGAACTGCCTGGGATTGTGAAACAGTAAAATCTACTTCAATTTGGGGTTGAACCTTATTCTCAGTACCAATTTTCTAACCAATCAAGATAATTCCACAATCTAATTTAAGAATTGCAGGTGCATGTCCATTATGTTTTTTTTTCCAATCATATAAAAAGGCTCCATATACTTTTAAACTGAAAGGTTCTTCTACTGAATAAATAATAGCTGACCTAATGAAAAACAGTGGTCACATTTAGAGACTTGTCATCTTCTCAGTTAATGACTCAAATGTCTCTTATTACCCTCAACTAGTTTAACAAAGTGGATTCTATGCCTAATCAATAATGGAAAATGTTCCATTTGATTTCAGAGGCTGATCTAGGTTTCACAGAAGCTTGGTTATACAGTGTTACATTAAGGGATACTCAGACTACTATACCAGAAATTTAAAAGGAGTATGGAATTTACTTAGTCTATAACAAAATCCTAGACTTCAGTAGAGGAATAAATTACAAAGTACCTATGAGGCTACCAGAGCATCTTGCCTTGGCACTTAGTTTGGATTCACTGAGGGGGATTCACAATTGGGGGAATGCCCTGGATAAGTTCATGGGGCCTGTTTCAAAATTTCAAAGAAATGAAAGCTCTTTGTTCCTACCTTGATATGTTTATTTTTAATATCAGCATCTAGATTCCCCTACTTCTTGAAATAGGATGCACATAAACACTGAATTTAAGAGATTTAAGAGATTATTCACAGATAAATCATAACAAAAGTCTTTATCAAACAAATCGTCTGGTCTCAGGGTCCTTCTAGATCAGTTCTTTCTAAAATATCTTTCTTTCACAAGCAAGAGGAGTTCATTGAATAAGAAAACAATGAGTGCTGGGAAATACTAAGTTACTACTATTAATTCATTGTGATGGGGGTGGGGAAATTGGGGTGATGTTGTTAAAGGGTACAGACTTGCAACTAGAAGATGAATAAGTCCTGGAGATCTAATATACAGCACAGTGAATGGAGTCAACAGTACTACAGTAAATATTTCAAAGTTGCTAAGAGACTAGATCCTAAATGTTCTCATTACAGAACAGGGAATTCCTTAGTTCCAAAGGGGCAGAGAAAAAAAGAAATGACAATTATGTGATACGATTGGGACATTAGTTAACACTCTGGTGGCGTATAAATATATAAATGTATTTAACCAACACTTTAAACTTGCATGTCAATTATATACAATGTCATTTTATATGTACTATATGTCAGTTATATCTCAATTTTTAAACGAGTTTATTAATCTCATTTAATAGAAAATTTCATTTTTTGTTATGCAATAACAAATAATGCAATAACATTGTTTTTTCCAATAAAATAATTTCAACAAATAGGTGCTCTCGAATACTAGATGTATATCTTATTTTCCAAACTGAAAGGTGACTGATAGACTTTTATATATATGTATCTCAACACGGAAATAGTGACTAGTGGACTAAAGCAACCAAGGAATGATTCCAATGTTTCTACTTTGATTGACTGGATAGAGTAATGCCATCAACTTCAACAGAAATACAGAAGACACGAATTTTTAATTCAGTTTTTGACAAGTTTAATTTGAGGTCTCTAAAGGAATATTTAATTATATGAGACCTAAAATGGTTTTAGATTTGAAAAAGGACACAGTAAACGAGACTTTGTGTAACATTAGTACGATAATAAAAACCAAGAGGCTAGTTGGTTTTCTATTTGTCTTGCTTTGATTAAGATTTTCTTGAGCAGAATTACAAAGAATGCAGTTATTATTTCCATGTTTTGACCTGTAATGTTCAGTCCTACCTTTAAGCAATAACTTACCTGAAGGCAATGAGCCCTTCTGATGTGATGCATGCTGTAACTGGAGAATATGAAAGCAGTCATTTAAGCAGTTCATAGTTGCCATGGAAGTAGCCTTGAGCATTAAGAGATCCTGGTCCAAGGAACTAAGATGGCCAGAAGCAGGAAGGCATTCAATTCCTCTAATTAAGTCTCTTTGTTGTCCTTCAGCATGAGACATCATCTAAGGAAAATAACAGTTCCATGTTTCTCACTCAATCTCTGTATAGCATGTATACATATAGTTGCCACTTTAATCACCATATTCTGTATAACATGTAACATACAATTGTCATTTTTAGGATATATTTAGCCTAGAAATCTATTTTAAATTTGTTTGGCTATTCCCAATAAGCATTTAATAGTGCTACTCAAAAGATGATAACACGTAAGTAAATCTCCAACATATGCTGACTAAAAAGAAGCCATACCCAGAGAAGCACATATTTCATTCAGTTCAGAAATTTCAAACACAGGCACAATAAATCTTTGGTTTATAGGTGAGGAAACCCCTACACATTAGAAGTCAGGATAGTGAAGAGAGTATAATGATGAAGAGGCATCAGAGGGTCCTCTAGGGTACTGGTAATATTTATTTATTTATTTTTGGTAGCAAGCGAATACGATTTATTAGAGAGGAGGAAAGTATAAAGCTCTCAGTGAAGACACTGAGGGGGTTAAAGAGTCCCCCAGTATTTAATTTTTTGATCCAGGAGGTAGTTACATTAAAATTACAAGATGCACACTTACATATCAGGTTCTTTTATACAAGGATACATGCTTAGAAGGTTAATTAAGAACTGGGATGGAGACCAAGGGAAGGGGGCCAAACAGATCCATTAGGTTTACCACTGGTCTAATGAAAAGAACTTCCATGATTAAACAGAACAGAAGGCCAGATAAGAAATTATAGACAAAATTCTACAATTAGTTGATACATAAGCCCCAGATTTTCAGAGACAATCCCCATTCATGCTTACAGTCCTGCTGTAATTATGTCTAAACCTGTTACAGCTTGAAGGCCAAGTTATATACTTACCCTATTTCTTCATTTTACAAGAACTTCTTGGCATGAAATTAGAAATGGGATGTTTATAGTATGCCTCTTTTGCATCTCCCACTGGTCTAGGGGTTCTAACTATAATTGCTCTTCTCCTCTGCTTCTAGCAATGTTATAAGCAAATACTAAGTTTTATACTTGTCAGATTTCTTAAACAAGTCACAAGTGCTAGTAATGCTGAGGGAAAAAATTACTACTCAAGTATATCTGAACCAAGATGAATTTATTACTTTCCAGGCAAGGGAAAAATGTCCTTCCAGAACAAATCAAACAGCTAATCTTATGTAAACTTCTTGGGGACATACAACATTCAAGGATGGGTTGACTTTACAGCAAAAGTAATAGCATGGAGGAAGTATGGCCTTTAGGGACTGTCTAACATTCAGAAGGAAGCATATTCAAACAAAGTTGTTAATGATTGAAGTGAGCTGGTTAAACAGGCTCCACGTTACCGGCTAATAGAGTCGATCTAGAGCCAAACAAGAGATTGTTTTTCACTTTCTTTTTTGAACTCAAGAGAATACAACTTCTTATTCTCACAACAAGAAACACATTTGAAAAACTGGACATTCAAATTAAAAAAACACCTATTCACTTGAATACACTCTTCAGAGAACACAAAGGAAAAAAGGATGTACATTTATGATCTGCATACTTTTCTATATTATGTTATAAGCCAATAAAAGTTTAATAAAGGAAAAAATCATAAGCAGGATATTGACAATATGAATAATCAGCTCTCACAATATAACATTTAAGAGAAGAAAAGTGTTTCTTTGTACAAATGGCCCAAAAAAGCCACTTGCTAGTGTTGATATTATAAGTGAAGAGGCCTAAGGACTTCCCTAGTGGTCCAGTGGTTAAGAATCAGCCAGCCAATGCAGGAGACATGGGTTCGATCTCTGGTCTGCAAAGATTCCACATACTGCAGAGCAACTAATCCTTGCACAACTACTGAGTCAGCTCTAGGGCTCTCAAGCCACTAAGCCTGCATGCTGTAACCACTGAAGCCCATGCTCTACAACAAGAAAAACTACCACAATGAGAAGCCCCCACACCACAACTAGAGAGGAGTCCCCATATTCACAATTAGAGAAAGCCTGCAGGCAGCAATGAAGACCCAGCACAACCAAAAAATAAAATAAACAAATTATTTTTAAAAATTAAAATAAAAAAGTGAAGAGGCTTAAGAAAGTGATGCTCTTGACTGGAAAAAAATAAACTTTAAATTATAATTAGAGCGCAAATGTTAAAATCTAAAAATTCCCTGGTGGTCTATTCATTAGGACTCTGTGCTTCCACTACAAGGGGTACCAGTTGGATCCCAGAAGCTGCATGGCATGCCCCCCTCCTCCTGCCAAAGAATAAAATTTGGTTATGGGTCTTTCCAAAGCAAACAAATGGGCTGACCATATATTTACAATGAAATAGAACTGATTCTGCGAAGCTGTTTTAGTGACTGTTCCTGACATTAGTAAAACTGGTTCCTTAAGAATGAAAAACCATCATGAAAGCTGAAAACTTGCTTAAGCTGTGTTTTGCAGCTAGGTATGACAAATACGGTGATAATGAACATCACTTATGTGGCATCGAGTTTGTCTGAAAATCAGATGAGAATCATGATTTTATCGCTTGTATTTTAAATGTTTCTCCCTTACTAGACTGGTGATGTTAGCTTCTCCCAAGGCACAGCATAGTAACCTACATGAAGCACGCACTGATTAATGGAGTGATTGATGAACTGTAAATTAGTAATTAATTGTAATTAGTAAATACTAAAATAGATCACTTTAACACTTAAGTAACAAATCCATAGAGTCACAATATGACTTGATTTTCAACAGTCAGTTGCTTTTGCCAACTGTTACTTCATTTATTGCTGGACTTATGGACTTTGATTAAAATACTCCTTTCAAACTCACTTTGAATTACATCTTTGCATTATAACCAACTGGAGCTAGACCACTCTAGAATAGCAATTTTCAAACAGTGCTCTCCAGATTCTTATGGGGCTCTTTTCAGGGGGTTGATGGAGTCAAGATTATTTTCACAATAATTCTAGGAAATTAATTTGCCTTCTTCACTTAATGGCATTTGCACTGATGGTGCAAAAGCAATGGTGGGTAAAACTGTTGGTGTCTTAGAATCAAGGCAGTTGATACAACAGTGTCATGACTGTATTCTTCACTGCCATGCACTCACGGAGTAGGTGCATGGGGACTCACGGGGACTCACGGAGTAGGCAATGGGGACTGGGGAAAAGACAGCCAATTTTATTTAAGAATATTTTTGAAAAATCAGTAAAATTTATTAGTTTTACTATATCTTGACTGTTGAGTAAACATATTTAAAACTGTCTATATGAGAAATGAGAAGCACACTTCTGCTGTATATTAAAAAAAAAAAAAAGCACACTGCTGTTGCATGCCAAAGCACTGTGGTTGCCCAAGGAAAAGCACCTGTGAGACTGAGTTACAGGTTGAACTAGCAGTTTATTTTCACAGATCACCACCTGACGTGAAAGAATGTGATATATATTGGTTGTTCAGAAACACATGTGACAACCTGGACCTGGGAATGGCATCTGAAATGAGGGCAGTGGGATCTGATACTATCTCAGCTAAATGGTGTCAGAAAGGAATTAAATTGTAGAACACCTAGCTGGAGTCTGCCAAGAATCAGAGAATTACCTAGTGTGAAGGAAACCCCCGTACATTTGGTGATTGGAGTACAGAAGTATGGGGTGTTATAGTAGAATAGAGGAGAAACACAAGTGTTGTTTTTCCCTGACAGAATGATTACTAACAACTAAAGCTCTTCAGGCTTGGGAGTATGTGGTAGACATCTTTTCAAAATTAAAGAAAATGATTTGTCATTTCAAGAAAAACAACTAACAGTATTTGTTGCCAATTATAAAATCTGAGCTTTAAAATGAAATTACAATTTTGGAAAACCTCTGTCAGTCACCATAAGCTTGGCAGTTTCCCAATATTGAAAGCCTTTTCTGATGAAGTTGGTACAGATGTTAATGAATGTGAATTTTTGATATTGTATACCAATATCTGAGAGGGCTGCCTAATTCTGAACTAACATTTTCCAAATGACTAATGCAGTGTTACAAAATCATGCATAAGTTAAAGATCCACTCAAAGTGCAAGGTAAACCAATGTATTTTCATGAAACAGAAACATGAAAAGTTCACTGATATATATTAGATTCCACACTGCATCAAACACTTAAGAAACTGCCACTGTCCAGTTTTACTGGAGTATCAAAGAAGAGCCTCATTTACCTTAAAAAGCTATTTTAAAACATTCTTTTTTTCCCAACCACAAAGTTTTTTTTCATATAATTCAACTAAAACTACATATTTGCAATAAATTGAGTGTAATTATTTTGTTTGGGGGGGAAAAATAGCTGTTTGACATAAAAATATGTTATCTAGGTTAACATGTATGAATTTATTAATTTTTATTTTAAAATAATAAAACATCTAAAATTTAAAAGTAAATTTTAAAAACAAGCATTTTAAAAATACCTGTTTCAATTTCTAAGGTAAATATTGGTAAATGTAACCTATATAAAGCAAAAATTCTTTGAGGTACTCAATAATTTTTAAGAGTGAAACAGATACCAAGACCACAAAAAGCCTGAGAACGCCTACTGGGAACCATAGTCAGTATGTCAACAAAAGTTCTCTCAATGTCTTTGAAAAGAAAAAATATCTACATAGTCTCAAAGAAACTCCCCAGATATTTATTAGCTACAGAGGAAAAGACAGCAACTTTACAGTGGAGAAAAGCTACTTTAACCAAGCAGAAGCTACCTTAACCACACGATCAAGGTGAACATCACCAGTAATATGACATACTGATATCATGAACTCCTTGATATCAGTTCAGTTGCTCAGTTGTGTCCAACTCTTTGCAACCCCATGAATCACAGCACGCCAGGCCTCCCTGTCCATCACCAACTCCCGGAGTCTACTCCTTGATATAGGTACTGACAATACATATCTTCAAGGGTATCTTTCCCAGAAATGTATAATTTCACTCAAATAATAAGAAAATATCAGACAAATGCAAATCTGGGAACATTAAACAAAACTGGATCTTCATAGGTATCAATGCCAGGAAAGATAAAGACTGAGCAACAATTACAGACAGAAGGAGACAAAGTAGTAATAATAACAGTTAAATGCATCATTTTAGGACAGGATCCTAAAACAGAAAAAAGAATGTTAGTGGAAACACTACTAAAATTTGAATAAGAACTATAGTTAACAGTATTACAGTTATATAATTTCCTGGTTTTGATACTGTTATGAAAGATAGTAACATTGCAGAAAGTTGAGTGAGGGACACTTAGAAATCCTGCATTACTTTTGCAACTTTTCTGTAAATTTAAAATTACTGCAAAATAAGAAGCTTTTTTCTTGGCGGGGGGAGGCTGTGCTGGGTCTTTGCTGCTGTTCAGGCTTTTCTCTGGTTGCCGCGAGCAGGGGCTACTCTCTAGTCGCCGTGCACGGGGTTCTCACTGCTGTGGCTTCTCTTTTTGTCACTCGGGCTCTAGAGTGAGCAGGTTTCACTGTGCTCAGTAGTGGCTCCCAGGCTCTAACTAGAGCAAAGGCTTAGTTGCTTCACAGCATGTGGGATCTTCCCAAATCAGGGATCGAATCTGTATCTCCTACACTAGCAGGGAAGCCCCCAAATAAGAAGCTTCTAAAAAGTGTTCTCAGCTTGTGAAAACTGTTAGCTTTGGTTTTACCTTAACACAAATCTTTTCAGTCATTGTCTTGGATTAAAAAAAAGGCTCAGAAACTTTCTGTGGACCATGCTTTCATAAAGCATTTAGAGCTCCCACAATGAAATACATCCAAGCCACAAAACTGAAACAAGATTCTTTAATGCATGGCATCATAAGCAAAGTTAGAAAACAATATGCATCTACAGACCAGATTATGATAATTTTAAGTAAAAGGAAATAAGCTAACTTTTAAAGGAAAACATAGTTCCAGTGAACTCTCCAAATGCACTATTTGTGAGCAATTATTCCATTGGAATACAGAAATGTTCCTAATAGAACATTTACATAAAATGTTAGAAATCAAATAACTATAATTTTATAGTTTGACCTACTGAGTTCTTAAAAACAAAAACATAAACTTAGTGAAGACAAAGACACTCAACTAAAACTTTTTTGTAGGTGGCATTGGCAGAGACTGCCAAACAATGGTCAACACTCAAATCCTAGAATAATTACTGGTGCCATAATTCAAGAAGGCTGCCATTAAATTAGTGAGCTGTATAAGTAAATACTTATCCTTCCTCAAGAGGCAGCTGTGAAACTTTGGGGACACCACATACTCTCTACATACAAATGTCAGAGTTATATGCTAAATATTAACATGCTGTCACAATAATATGAAAGGGTATATTTAAAGTCCAGAAAATTACAGTGTGGATATTGCAAGAAATTACCCCTGGGTGTGAGAATAACAAAAGAACCATTAGAGCAGGAAAGAGAAGAGTAGGGGATTAAAGTCACAGTAGAAAAGAAGCTAAGAGAGATATGACAGTGTTCTCAGTACAGCAGGTCATAAAGATCCAAGCACAACCAAGCAGAGGCCTCCACAGATGGCTAAAATCTCAAATACAAAAAGGTTCCTTTTTCATCGAAAATGTGCACGATTCATGGCAATTTCAACTATATGCTTTTTGCTTGTTTTTAACCTTTTACTGAAGTATACAGACTGACATATAATATTACAGATAGGGAAGTACATTTCTCAACAGTATATAGGGTTGACAAATTTTCATACACCAAACACATCATGTAATCAACACCCAGATCAAGAAACAGAATGCCACCAGCACTCTGAAGAACCCTCAAGCTCCCATCACCAGCCATGATCAAAGAGTTCCAAAGTTTCATGACAGCCTAATTTTTAGGGGTGAAGGAACACACCATGATACAAGCATATTCCTAAATGTTTTTCTTTATTCCATCCCTGATTATCTTAACCACTTTTAATATTTCCATTTCCTTCACTGTAGATTAATATATCAGAACCTTGATTTCCTAAAGATATAAACACCTATCAATAGATTGAATACCATCAACATAAATACTAAAAATTATTTTATTAAAAAAGGTATTTGTAATTGTCATTCATTTTTAACATGATTAAAAAGTGAGTTAAAAGCTATTACTCATCTCAAGCAAATTATTTTACCTCTTTAAACCTCAATTTCTTCACCTATAAATACAACCCAAAATAACCTGATAGAGGGAACATTCTCCCCAGCTTCCTGCCTTAAATCATTTGGGTGTGATTTTATAATATTATTTTCATAATCCACTACATAGGTATCTATGAGCTCTACCAAAATTAACTCAGTAAACAACACCTGGATTATTAACCTAACTGCATTCTTTATTAACTAGAATTATTTGGTACTTAGTTTCAAAGAGAATAAGGAAAATGGTGAGATAAAGGAACATCAAGGATTTAACTATTCTATTTTTGTGTGTTTGAAATTCTCTATTTACATGTATCAGTAAACAAAAAGTCACTTGTTTGATCACACAGTCTTTCCACTAAGCTTAATAACCCTTTTATCATAAATTTTACATTAAAGGAGTCTATACTTTTTCTTGAGAAACAAAAGATACAGATTTTTGAAACATGAGTGTGCACAGAACCTAGCTCAGACTTGAGGAAACTTAGGACACCTAAAAAATCAGGGAATTGTTATGACCTAAACATTGAGGCCCCCAGAACACACAAACAGGATTTAAAATTTTGGGGGGACAAAATCAAGCTGGTAATATTATTTTATGCATTTTAACTTGATTTCAATTCATACTTACTTCTCTGACTTCCACAAGATGGTCTGGAGGTAAGTTAGCTCTTTTGCTCACTGATTGTAGTTTGGAATGTCCAACATTAAAAAAGGAAATGGTATTTTGACTTGGTCTCCTCTGGGATATAGGAGAATTACCACTAGATGCAAGTGAGAAGCTCCGTGATTTCAGAGGAGGATTATTCTATTAGACAAAGAAAATAATTCCTTTTTAAAAATTTAGGTAAACTCTCAACCTATAATATACTGGAATCTTACACACAAGCAGTTTTAAAAATAAAGTTAACCTCAGAATTAACTACAAGAATAGTTCTGAAGATGGAAAAATTTAAGACCTTCAAAGTCTAAGAATTTCACACATCCCATAGTAAACTGGTAATTTACTCAGAAAATTAATTCCAGGTGTGTGCTGTCAAGAATTCTTTTTTTATATTAGACATATATTAGAATAACAAGAAATTTCTAATTTTAGATATTTAAACATCATGATTGAAGCAAAAAATATATTCAGCAATACTCAAAATAGTAATTTTTCTAGTGTAACATTCAAGTATCTTTGAAACAAACTAGCACTTTCTGGTCACTGCCAACGATTAGAATCTTGCAGCGAGAATAAAGTTTTTTGCTGGATTTCTTAAAGACTGCAGGCCTAAATCACAACTTTAAAAAAGTTAGCTATGGGGAAAGAACACTAGGAAGAAGACAAAAAAGTAGGTATGGAAATCCTTTAACTCTGCTTCCCATATATTCATTTTTAGACATTTCTGACCTCAGATTTCAAGTACTAAGACCCTCTTTCTCATCTTAAAAAAGAAAACACTCCAAATGAGATACAGAAATTATCTATAAGCACATGAAAAGACACTCAACCTTATTAGCCATTAGAGAAATGAAATCAAAACCACAATGAAATTCTACTTCATAACCATGAGGATGGCCATAGTAATTGTAAAAAAGGACAGTAACAGTATCGATAAGAATGTAGAGAAACTGGAACCTTCGTGTATTGCTGGTGAGAATGGGAAATAATTTGGCCAGTTTCAAAAACAGTTTGGCAGTTCCTCAATAGTTAAACAAACAACTACCATAAAACCCAGTAATTCCACTCCTAGGGATAACCTAGAAAACTGAAATCATGTGTTCATACAAAAATTTGAACATGAATGTTCATAGAAGTATTATTCATAACAGCCACAACATGTAAGCAATCCACATGCCTATCAGCTGATACATGCATAAACATAATGTGGTATAACCATAAAACAGGATTATTCAGTCTTAAAAAGGAATAAAGTATGATCCATGCAATGACATGGATGAACCTTTAAAACGTTACGCTTATTGTAAGAAGCCAGACAAAAACAAACAAACAAACAAACGCCACATACTGTATGATTCCATTTACATCAAATGCCCAGAATAGACAAATCTATTGAAACAGAAATTATAGGTTAGTGTTTGCCTGGGGACTGAGAAGAGAGATTTGAATAGGGAGTGACTGTTAAACAGATACGGGTTTTTTCGAAGGTGATGAAAATGTTCAGGAATTAGACAGTTGCAACAACTACATAATCTTATGACTATACTAATAAAAACCATGAAACTGTACACTTTAAAAGGATCAATTTTATGGTATGTGAATCTCAATTTTAAAATGCAAAAAAATAAAGTTAAAAAGATCTTTCCCCATTTCCGTGCATTAATATCATACATGAATCCACATACCTTGCCAATAGCTTCAGTGTGGTGTTGTGTACATATCTGAAGTCTGCTAACCCAATGTTGTCGCTCTTTAGCATCTGTGGCTGATAAAAAGTATCTATAAGTTATTTACTTTTTCATTTATTTTTAGAATACAATTAATTGTCTATAGCATGAAGAACAGATCACTGAAAATCAGGGCATTTTCCTACTCTCCCTGACCAGAGCAAGGTTGGAAAAAGGCCAAAGCATCAACCTTGTTAGGTAACACCATAGCTGGATGTGGATATTTCCTAAGGAGGATAAATTACATATAGCTAGGTGGGTATATGGAACTTGACATGTCTTAACTTTCTCTTAAAGATATGCTCTTCTTCAAATAAATACCCTTTATTAAGCATTTGGTATGTACTCAATATATTCTTTCAGATCTCTAACATGATCAATTAGGATTAACATCATACTTTATGTGTATTAATTAAAAATAGAAACCTCTATACAAATTAAATTCATCTAAAAAAAGTTATACCTGAATACAAGCATTTTCATAAATCCCAATTATGTACATTAATCATCAAAAAACACAAAGAGAACATAACTAAATCAAGAAAGAAGTAAAATACAAATCTGTGGAAGACAAAAAAATTTTAAACAAGTCTATGTTTTTAGATTTCTCAGTATTTCGTCTATACAAATTTCTCAGAAGGTCAATTTTAAACAGACTTGCTCACTGTGCACCTTAAAAGTCATTAATTAAAACAGCTCTCACAAATCCTTAAAGCAATTCCAAGGTGTAGAATACTGTTTCTGTATCATCAATGATAACAGTTTCTATTTCCAAAACCTAAATGAAGGGAGGTAAGGATACCAGCTTCTCAAGGAAGAAGCAAATCACACTATTAATACTTATATTTCAGTCATACCTCTGAGTTTATACTGTTCCCCACTGGCAGCATTTACAGTGAAGGTGTGAGAGTCCTCATCACTGGGCGATATTACAGCTCCTGCAAGCTGCAAAGTACCTCTGGGTTTTTGATTTCTAGACTGTTCATTCACAAAATACTCCAACAGCCCAGCTTCATTGTTTAGAACAAAAAACCTGCAATGATTTTAAAAAAGGTCATACTGTTAAAGTATTTCCCCTAGTCAAACTAAAGCAATCCAAATTTTAATCACATACTTTTGAGTTTTTGCTATTAAAAAAATAAAATTCAAAAGCATCTCAAGAAGTACTTAGAAACACTAGACTGAATTTCCTAGTAGTAAATGTTACTAAAGAATTGAATGAGTTTAATAAAAGATATAAAATCTTCAGCTGTGAAAGAGGCATTTAATAGGGAAGAGGCATACAAGACAATGCAGAAAGGAAACAAAGACACAGTATCCTTCAGAGGAAGATTTCCCTCCAGAATTCATTAACAGGGAGGGTTAAGTTCCCATAGACAATGGTAGGGAGAGTTTTTATTTAAAATTCACTGGGAACAAATCAAAGCATGAGCTCCGGGATTAACAAATACTAGGTAAAAAATGAATATGATTTAAGATTTAACCAGTGAAATAAACAATATGAATAATGCCAAAGTAGCAAGACTTTGTGAACATATTATTAAACAGGTCACAACTAAAGATTACTTATCCTGTTTAAAAATGAAAAGGCTGCAACTGGAGATGCAGAACCATAGGAACTTGAAACTAAATGATGAAATAATGATACACGTTGGAAAAGAATTTGATGTTCTGATTTGGTTTTAGATTAACTACTTTGGGAAATATATTAACTTGGATTCCAATTTAAGTAGTATCTTTTCTTTAGGAAAAAAATCTAAAAAGTTTTTATTCCAAAAAATTAATGTTTGGGTTTAGAGCAATTTGGTATTCTACATGTTAATATATTCTGTAATACATCCAGACAGACAATTTGATCCAGTTCAAGTTCTTAGAAGATACTGTCTTAAGCAACCTGGCAACTATATCAATCATACCAAACTGGGAGGGAATGTAATCAGCCTTTTATTAAGGGAAAGAAAAAGAAATAATGAGAAGCAAATAAGAGAAATTGAAAGCAGCTATCTGAAAAGGGAGCTGGGAAAGCAAGACTATTGTTTTTCTCATTCATCTTTTAGCATGCTCATGACTCTTAAACGGGCTTCCCTGGTGGTTCAAACAGTAAAGAATCTGAACAAGCAGACAAACAAGAAACAAAGAAAGGAATGAATGAAGGAAATAAGGAAAGAAATCTCTTTCTACTAGCCTAAGCAATAAGCCCAGTTATTTCAAACAAAGAAAAAAGACTGGTCTCTTCTAAGAAGTCAATTCAAAGAAAATTCAGAAAACAACATTGGAAATCTCAAGTTACTGGGAACATGTATTTCTTATCCCAAAAGCATTACCACAAATCTACAACATGGGAAGCACTCGCCTAGATATACAAAAGTAACACTGAGGAGGAACTGGTAAAATGATAGAATTGAGTCAATAACCGATTACCTAATACCAAGATGATGCTATGGACCCAGTGGCACCAATAACGCACTGTAGGCTGTCTTTCATCATACATGAATTAACCCAAATGTTCTTCGTTCACTCTTTCTCTGGAGATGTACAAGATGTGCAGATTGGAGATAGAAAGACAATTCACATAGTAAGGAAACTGAAAGCTATTTTGCCCAGAAGGGGACTAGACTCTTGATTATAGTATTCTTAGCAAGGTGGTCTAACCTAGAAGCTAAAGAAATACAGAAAAAAAGGCTTAAGATTCAGCATCTATCTTTATATGATGAAAAGTCATTACATTGTTAAAAGGAAAAATTAAATAATTATTTATTTTGTGCAGTTTCAAAATAAAGACTGCAAGTTTGAGAAAATGACTAATCTTCAGAATAGCTGACAACTTAAAATGAAGTATTTTAGAATGGAACTTTAAAAAATATTCTGACTTGGAAGTATGTCTTATGATAGCAAAAATCAACTTCAGGGAAGATTTTGGATGGAAAGCACACATATGCTTTGTGCTGACCATTCTAGGCTTAAGTGCTGAGCATGTACAGAACTTCTAAGTAGGAAGTAGGAAGAAATCTCTTCATGAATGCTAATTGAAAGAGAAAGGAAGCACATTCAAGAGAGGGTCTTACTCTTTCCAAGGGCACCACATTTAACAAGCAGTTTATTATTTACAGAGTATGCTCATCCTGGATTTCTCCAAGCTTCTCTAAGTTGCCCTTAGTCAAACAGAAATAGATTGCCAGCAAACCACCTTGAATACTTGGCACAGGTACAGTGCTTTTGTTACTTAAGCTTTAGCCACAGCTCAGGGACCAAGTGGCTAGGCCTACCAAAGGAACTGAGCTCTAAGCCTAAGTTCCTTTAACATGGTCTTAACCTTTCTGTAGGTATCCAATATGCTACTGGAGATCAGTGGAGAAATAACTCCAGAAAGAAGGGGTGGAGCCAAAGCAAAAACAACACCCAGTTGTGGATGTGATTGGTGATAGAAGCAAGGTCCGATGCTGTAAAGAGCAATATTGCATAGGAACCCAGAATAATTGGAAGTGGTCAAACAGGAAGTGGCAAGAGGGAACGTTGACATTTTAGGAATCAGCAAACTAAGGTGGACTAGAATGGGTGAATTTAACTCAGACGGCCATTATATCTACTACTGTGGGCAGGAATCCCTTAGAAGAAATGGAGTAGCCATTATGGTCAACAAGAGTCTGAAATGCAGTACTTGGATGCAATCTCAAAAATGACAGAATGATCTCTGTTCGTTTCCAAGGCAAACCATTCAATATCACAGTAATCCAAGTCTATGCCCCGACTAGTAATGCTGAAGAAGCTGAAGTTGAAAGGTTCTATGAAGACCTACAAGATCTTTTAGAACTAACACCCAGAAAAGATGTCCTTTTCATTATAGGGGACTGAAATGCAAAAGTAGGAAGTCAGGAAATACCTGGAGTAACAGGCAAATTTGGCCTTGGAGTACACAATGAAACAGGGCAAAGGCTAATAGAGTTTTGCCAAGAGAACACACTGGTCATAGCAAATACCCTCTTCCAACAACACAAGAGAAGACTCTACACATGGACATCACCAGATGATGATGACTAGGTGATCATCAACACCGAAATCAGATTGATTATATTCTTTGCAGCCAAAGATGGAGAAGCTCTATACAGTCATCAAAAACAAGACCGGGAGCTGACTGTGGCTCAGATCATGAACTCCTTATTGCCAAATTCAGACTTAAATTGAAGAAAGTGGGAGAAACCATCAGACCATTCAGGTATGACCTAAATCAAATCCCTTATGATTATACAGTGGAAGTGTGAAATAGATTAAAGGGACTAGATCTGATAGACAGAGTGGCTGATGAACTATGGACGGAGGTTCGTGACACTGTACAGGAGACAGGGATCAAGACCATCCCCAAGAAAAAGAAATGCAAAAAAGCAAAATGGCTATCTGAGGAGGCCTTACAAATAGCTGTGAAAAGAAGAGAAATGAAAAACAAAGGAGAAAAGGATAAGATATTCCCATCTGAATGCAGAGTTCCAAAGAATAGCAAGGAGAGATAAGAAAGCCTTCCTCAGTGATCAAGGCAAAGAAATAGAGGAAAACAACAGAATAGGAAAGACTAGAGATCTCTTCAAGAAAATTAGAGATATCAAGGGAACATTTCATGCAAAGATGGGCGCAATAAAGGACAGAAATGGTATGGACCTAACAGAAGCAGAAGATATAAGAAGTGGCAAAAATACACAGAAGAACCATACAAAAAAGATCTTCATGACCCAGATAATCACAATGGTGTGATCACTCACCTAGAGCCAGACATCCTGGAATGTGAAGTCAAGAGGGCCTTAGGAAGTATCACTACAAACAAAGCTAGTGGACGTGATGGATTTCCAGATAAGCTATTTCAAATTCTAAAAGATGATACTGTGAAAGTACTGCACTCAATATGCCAGCAAATTTGGAAAACTCAGTAGTGGCCACAGGACTGGAAAAGGTCAGTTTTCATTCCAATCCCAAAGAGAGGCAATGCCAAAGAATGCTCAAACTACCACACAATTGCACTCATCTCACACGCTAGTATAGTAATCCTCAAAATTCTCCAAGCCAGGCTTCAGCAATACGTGAATGATGAACTTCCAGATGTTCAAGTTGGTTTTAGAAAAGGCAGAGGAACCAGAGATCAAATTGCCAACATTCGCTGGATCATCAAAAAAGCAAGAGAGTTCCAGATAAACATTTCTGCTTTATTGACTACGCCAAAGCCTTCGACTGTGGATCACAATAAACTGTGGAAAATTCTGAAAGAGATGGGAATACCAGACCACCTTGACCTGCCTCTTGAGAAATCTGTATGCAGGTCAGGAAACAACAGTTAGGACTGGACATGGAACAGCAGACTGGTTCCAAATAGGAAAAGGAGTACGTCAAGGCTGTATATTGTCACCCTGCTTATTTAACTTATATGCAGAGTACATCGTGAGAAACGCTGGGCTGGAAGAAGCACAAGCTGGAATCCAGATTGCTGGGAGAAATATCAATAACCTCAGATATGCAGACGACACCACCCTTATGGCAGAAAGTGAAGAAGAACTAAACAGCCTCTTGATGAAAGTGAAAGAGGAGTGAAAAAGTTGGCTTAAAGCTCAACATTCAGAAAACTAAGATCATAGCATCTGGTCCCATCACTTCATGGCAAATAGATGGGGAAACAGTGGCTGACTTTATTTCTTGGGGCTCCAAAATCACTGCAGATGGTGACTGCAGCCATGAAATTAAAAGACACTTACTCTTGAAGGAAAGTTATGACCAACCTAGACAGCATATTAAAAAGCAGAGACATTACTTTGTCAACAAAGGTCTGTCTAGTCAAAGCTATGGTTTTTCCAGTGGTCATGTATGGATGTGAGAGTTGGACTATAAAGAAAGCTGAGCGCAGAATAATTGATGCTTTTGAACTGTGGTGTTGGAGAAGACTCTTGAGAGTCCCTTGGACTGCAAAGTGATCCAACCAGTCCATCCTATCGATCCTGGGTGTTCATTTGAAGGACTGATGTTAAAGCTGAAACTTCAGTAGTTTGCCACCTGATGTGAAAAGCTGACTCATTTGAAAAGACCCTGATGCTGGGAAAGACTAATTGCAGGAAGACAAGGGAACGACAGAGGATAAGATGGTTGGATGGCATCACCAACTCAATGGACATGAGTTTGGGTAAACTCTGAGAGTTGGTGATAGACAGGGAGGCCTCGCGTGCTGCAGTTCATGGGGTCGCAAAGAGTCGGACACGACTGACAGACTGAACTGAATCGAACCTTTCTGTTCCTCTTTTATCATTCAATCTGCAATTCATGCTGGTAACCCAGGATATCACTGCTGTGCCACAAGCCTCCAGGCAGTCTGGCAGAAAAGGGAAATGAGCTTGCAGCAAACCAGTTGACAACCTGAGACCTCTCTGATGGGACAAACGGGTAAAGGTTGTGTTCTCAGTGGCAAATGGGGATGAGCTATAGTCATTCCCACACTTCCCTTACTGCTAAAACTGGCCTCTAGGACAGCTAGAAGAATCGCAAGGGCAGAAGCAGTGCCCTTCCCTATGCTAGAACTTTGCTTGGATCTCTTAGCTAACTCCCTGGGCAACCAGTGGCCAATGGATCTTTTTAGTATGCTCCCCCACACAAAGATACAAACACATGGCCCTTCTTCCCATGGCCTCAAGTCACCACTGACCTGAAATGCCATGTTTAACATATACTAAATCTTATATGCTTGGGTATACTTTGGAGCTTTCCTACTCTGTTCCACTTCTGAGAACTTCTCAGTAATATTCAATAATATAACATGAATGAAATTCGTTGAATGTCATGGGCGAGAAAAGTTAACCTATTTTCCTTTTTAAAAAGAGAACACAAAACAGTGCTAAAAGCAAAGGGACATAAAATTTTTTTTTTATGTTTTATATATCATTTAAATGTATAAGCCTTCAAATAATTACATAAAAACTGAGGTGAGAAAATGCAAAATGAAAAAAGACTTTGTTCTTTCTTAAAAAAAATTAAGGGTGGGAACCTTAGAGAACTATCCTTTTCACTTTAACAGGAAAGATTCTCTTCTATAATTTCATATCCAGCTTTGACCTCTCATATGGCTTCCAACTTCTAGCTATCACTTTTATGTGAAAGCCCTACTGTTACTTCAGTTAAACATATCCCAAACTGTCTTCTCTTTTAGGCAATCACATGTTCATTACAATGCTTCAACTATTTTTTGAATTTTGAAAAACATTCTTTCATATACTATGTACCATTTTCTAACTGTTTAAGGTAGAAAGGCAGAATCAGCTTATCATTCCATTTAACCAAAATCAGAGATCTCCAAATGACATGTGAATAAGAAGCAGTATTTATAATGAAAATACCAACCTGGGAGTCAGAACTATTTGGGTTCAGATTCTAGCTTTATCACTTTTTTAAATAGTTTTAAAAAACCACAATGAGATTAACACTCAATACCCATTAAGATGGCTATTATACACACACACATAGACACAACAGAAAGTAACAAGTGTTGAGAAGATGTAGAGAAACTGGAATCCTTGTACACTGCTGGTGGGAATGTAAAACAGTGCTATGGAAAACAGTATGGAGATTCCCCCCAAAATTAAACATAGAATTACAATGTGATTCAGCAATTCCACTTCTGGGTATACACACACACGAATGAGAGCAGTGACTCCGATATTATGTATACCAATGCTCAAAGCAGCATTATTCACAATAGCCAAAAGATGGAAGCAACCCAAATGTCCACTGATTGATAACTGGATAAATAAATGTGGTATAAAAAAAATAAATAAATAAATGTGGTATATACGTACAAGGGACTGTTTTTCAGC
This sequence comes from Cervus canadensis, assembly GCF_019320065.1. Classification (NCBI taxonomy): domain Eukaryota; kingdom Metazoa; phylum Chordata; class Mammalia; order Artiodactyla; family Cervidae; genus Cervus; species Cervus canadensis. Next base: position 46,493,249 of record NC_057392.1, read on the forward strand.
CCTCAAAAGGTAGAGAATTCTGACACACACTACATGGATGAACTTTGAGGACATTACACTAAATGAAATAAGTCAATCACAAAAGGACAAATATATGATTCCACTTATATAAGGTACCTAGAGTAATCAAATTCATAGAGACAGAGAGTAGAACTGTGGTTGCTTAAGGACTCAAGGGGAGAGGAAAATGTGAAATTATTGTTTGATAGGTATAGTTTTAGTCTGAGAAGGTGCAAAGAGTTCTGAGATGAATGGGGGTGATGGTTGCACAAAAATGTGAATGTATTTAATATCACTGAACTGCATATCAAAAAATATTTAAAATGGTAAATTTTATGTTATATTTTACCACAATAAAAAATTAAAAGTTTAGTCCCCTGCCCCACAAATATCAATTCCACAAAGTATTTAAGATAGTTGGCTGTGCTACTTCTTGACTGCTTGTTTGACCTCAGGTTGGTTATTTAAACTTTTCAAGGTCCCAAAAGAGTTTAAGAATCCTCAACAACGAAAAGAAGCAAGAATCTTCAACAGGCACCTAACACAAATCTCTTTGCTGTCTCCAAACCATCCTAAAAGCCTAACCACTGGAAGTACACATAAGAAGCCCAAGGCGAGTTGATAAATGATACTAATCTTAACGTAACAGTAACTTCTGACGTATTTGGAGGCTGCAATTTGGACAATGTTAACTCCTCTTACCTCCTAAAAATAGAAAAACAAAGTCATTAGACTTTTGGAAAACATGGTAAATCTTTCTCTAACATGTTTCCCAGCCATGTAACATCAGATTATAAAATTATCAGGCCCATTTCTGTTCTCTTGGGGGAGAGAGAGAGAGAGAGAGAAGTGACAGGAGAATCACACTTACCTGTACTGCCACCCAGTGACAAGGTTGGTGTACTTCATTAGGTAGCCATACACATTTTCCATGTGGTCACTGTTTCAAAAGATCAGAAAGTGCCAAAGTCAGTGAAAATTAGAAGAAATTCCAGGAAGTTAACTGTACAGTTGAAAAAATAGCTTTAGAGACATACTTTTTTCTATAAATGTCTCAAGCTTACTTCAGAAGTAAAATTCACAGGTTAACAAATAGAGCTATTTATTTAATCCCCCATATTTCATATTAATAGGACTATATATTTTATCACAGTTCTTCAAAATAAGTGTAATCAAATCATTGTGTATTTCAAACATAAAATCATTATATAAGTATAAAATTACATAAATATGAAACAAATATACTGTAAATATAAATAAAAGCATTTAATAACCTAATTCAACACTAAACAAAGACAACCCAGTTTTATGGTTCCAGAACAAACTAAAAAAACATCTCTAGGCTGAATAGTGCTTCCTCACTCTGGTGGGACACATTATGTCTCTGAATCTTTGGGCTTCCAAAATGAAGATCCTGTTCTTGATGTCTGTGATACCTCACTCCCACTCCCCCATCCCAGACAGGCATGAGGCAAAGTGCTCACTGCAAATCTTGCCACTGGAAAGATTTATTTGGAACCTGTATCATTAGCCTTACTACTACTGAGTTTCTTTACTTCTGCCCCCCTTTTCTATTTAATAGATATATTCTGTTATAGTGATTCACAGAAAATGCAGTATCTCACTACTTCTTTTCCAATATTTTAAGGTTCCCTATACTTATGAAAAGATATCAAAGCTACAACTACATTGATATATCTTTTTGACATACAGGCTTCATTTTTTATTTTGTAATTTACATTAAGAATTCCTTTTAAACTCATCTAAAGTTTTAACTTTACACTATAAAATGCAACTTATATTAAACATTTATTTTCTCTACTATCCCTGAATTGCAGAGCTTATTTGGTAAAAGTTCAGCTAACCAGCATTTAGGAAATGGAAAATATCAGATAACTGACAACCTTTAAAACATGGACATCAAAAGTGAAATCAAGAGAGAGCTGACACAACCAACAGAACAGAATTTTTAAAAGATTTAGATTGATCTGAATGACAAATGAAAAGAGATGAAGATAAAGACACTCTCTCTCGTAAACACATAACAAAATAACTATAAGATTCTAGGAGTTTTTATTACTGGAGATCAAGTAGGAGGATGCCTCAGGGATAAACTCAGTGTTGGGTGCCTTTCTAACCTCATTTCTTCAGAGTGCTTGGAAATAAAGATCAAATCTGAAAGTAAAGAACTGATCCCAGTTCAAAAAATATATTATTTTTTTCTATATTTTTCTTCCAATCCAAGGTTAGCAAAAAACACCGTTTTTTTCCACTAACATTAAATGAAACTGCTCAAGCCCTTTTGGTTTTATAAGGTCAGTAATCTCAAGAAGGTAAAGGCTGTCAACTTCTAAAATGCCAGCCCAAAGTTATAATAATTATATATGTACTCTGTCATGTTAAGACTGACAGTACCATCTGAATTCTCATTTCAGGATTTTCTAAATCCCATATCTAAAGGAAGGATTCTATGAAAACTCAACCTGTTAGATTTTTGCCCTATTTCCATCCTTAGGTCACAGCAAAGGTACTTCTTTCAGTTACACTGGTACTTGAAAAGGCAGAGAGATACTCCTCTAGTCTGGCTCTCAAATTTTTCCCAGGCTTCAAACAGCTTTTTGGGGCCACAGTGAGTCCCAATGCCCCCGGACTCTGCCCAAAAATAATTTCACAAAAAGTTCCTCGTCTGTTTTTGATATTTCACATATAGCTTAGCCGTCTTGAATAGTTCTCATCCTCAAAACTTATTCCTTCACTTAAATATGGAATCTAATAATGTCCCCCCACCAAAAAAAAAACAACCCAAAACTCATAGATAGAAGAGATTAGTGGCTGCCAGAGGTGACTGGTGAACAAAATGGGTGAAGGTGATCAAAAGACACAAATTGCAGTTATAAAATAAGTAAGTCCTAGGGATGTTATTTATAACATGGTGACTATAATTAATAATACTATATTGTGTATTTGAAAGTTGCTAAGTATAGATCTTAAAAGTTCTCATCATAAGAAAAAAAAAGTGTAACTGTGTAGTGATAGATATTAACTAGACTTGTGATCATTTTGCAACATATAAAAAAAATCACTGTACACTTAAAAGTAATGTTACATGACAATTATATCCAAATTTTTAAAAAACCTTATTCTCTGCCTATTCTTGTGGCTTTATAACCTCAATATTTATTTAATTACATCCTGTAACAACCCAGAAGAGGACTAAGGTGTCACACAACCAGAATTAAATATTTCCCTAAAGTACCTAGATAGTCCATAATTCACCATTTTTTATTTTCCATTTTAATCTAGGTTCTCTACACCAAACTTTCATTATTAAATAAGCATCATTTCATAGCTATTAGTATGCAATAAAAATATTACAATGCAATTATAGTTCACTTCCTCTGGTTCTAGGATTACATATATTCTTCAAATGGATATATGAACTGTGCAGAAAATCTGTCTTAAAACTTCAAATAAACTATCCACAACTAAGAAAAACAAAACTCTTCATTTCAAAGCAATGAGGGCTCATGTTCCTTACCTTTGTTCAGTCCCTCATATTATTAAAGGTATTCCTTATTTGGGTCATAAGTTATTTATATTAATCATTTAATGACTATCAATGAATTTTTTAGAATATAATTTCAGTAGCATTGTTCACTAAACAACAAAAGTTTATCTTCATACTGCATAATAATGTTTTACGTTCAACTTTTAATGTTTTTAGTATTTTTGATTCTTGTATCCAGAAAGTTAACCTTCTCACAAAAATCACAATAGGGATACTGACAGGGTTCATTTGGTAGCAGCATAAAGTCAACTTCAAAAGAAACAAATTCAAACATGCAATTATAAGCTGCTGGCCTGCTTTTACTACAGAAAACAGACATCTGAGGTTACAAAGAACCGACTTAAGAACATCCCATCCCTGAACAGCTGGTGACACTGTCCCTCCCTCATCCTTCCCCTTCTCTGTCAGTGCAACCAGCGGATGTGGAACCACTGCGCCATCTGGTGGCCCGCATAAAAAGCTCTCTGAGTGCAAGTCCTTTGTTCGCTCTCCTTTCTTCTACTTCCTTGTAATTGAGTTATTATGTAGTACCTCTAACACTCATGGTTTGCTCCCAATTAAAATATGTGCATTTAACTTGTCAATATGAATAAAACCTAGTTGTTAAAGTGGGAATATACCACATATTTGATTATAGCATATTAATATTTTTCCTATGAAGTAGATATGATGGTCCAAAAGATTAATACACTGAAAAATAAGCAATAAAAAAGTTAATTTCTTCTTCAATCCTCAGCAACTCCACCACTCAAATTGGGTACATTCTGATCTTGTTAACATTTTATTGAAATCAAGCTAGAAGCTGATAGTCTCTAAACACAGTTGATGAACTGAACTATATGTCAAGCAAATTCTATTTAATTTGCTGTTCACCACCTCCCAAGTATCTTAATAATGACTGTTTCAACTTCTAATTCTCCATTATTATAACACAGATTTCTTAATTCTTCTTCATCAGACTTAAGGAAAACATGTAGAAGCTTCTAAATTAAGCTACTTTTTAAACAGTTTCAAATTCTTTTATTTCAGCTCAACACAATTGTTCAGTACCTTCTAAATATAAAGCACTCTGAAAATCCACTGAAAAGGATAGGGAAATAAAGAAGGCTATACTTCTCCATCCCAAATTCATTACCAAATATAAGAAAAAGATCTTCTTGAAGAAAAAGACAATGACCCACAGAGACTCTGTTTTTAGCTGTCATACAAATGAAAAGGATAGTTCGTTAAAGATACAGTATTCATTAAACAAAGACACAGCGTTCAATGGTGATTAGGTTGAAGTGACAGGACTTATCAGATGTGGAATGAGAGTGAGAGTAAGAGTAAGACAGAACGGACAAAGGCAAAAACCCAGATTTCCAGCTGGCACTACTGTGTAGATATGAACACCTTCACTGAACTGGGGATCATAAAAGAAGTTTTGGGTTTGTTCCAAATTACCATGGTGATTTTAAGGGACCTATGAGACATAACACAAAGAGATATCCAATGTGGTAGTAATGATTTGGATTGAACACACAGATTTTGGTGGTAATCAGCACATAAGCATATAACTGGTATTTGAAATCATAAGGGCAAATCACCTAGGAATTATATAAAATGACAAGGGGTGGGAGGTGGGAAGGAGGCTCAGGAGAGAGGGGAGATATGTATACCTATGGCTGATCCATGTTGAAGTATGGCAGAAACCAACACAATACTGTTAATTATCCTTCAATTAAAAATAAATAATTTTTTTAAAAAATGACAAGGGGCAGATTCTAAGAGAGAACCCTAGAGAAAAGTTTTAAAGGCAAGAGGAATACAGAGAGGAGATAAGAAGTGGCTGAATAGTAGGACGAAAACCAGGAGTATTTCAAGTAAGTTTTTGGTCAAGAATGTTAATACTATTTGAGGGTAAAAGAAGATGAAGATCGAGAAATTTCTATTAGATTTAACAACCAAGGGAATCCAACCAAGGGAAACCAAGGGTGGTCCAGTGGTTGGGAATCAGTGCTTTCACTTGTATGGGCCTGTTCAATCCCTGATAAGGGAACTAGGATCCCAAAAGCCACGACACATGACCAAAAAAAAAAAAAAGATTTAACAACCAAGAGATAATAATTCAATGTAATGATGAAGGCAGAGCTAGCTGGCAATGAACTGAAGAAAGACTGGGAGAAAGAAAAGTGGTTAAGGCAATGTGGGCTTGAGGCAGGGGCAGTTCAAAGTGCCTAATGGATAGGATACAGTAAAGAGAAGGGCTTCCCTGGTGGCTTAGATGGTAAAGCGTCCGCCTGCAATGCGGGAGACCCGGGTTCAATCCCTGAGTCGGGAAGACCCCCTGGAGAAGGAAATGGCAGCCCACTCCAGTATTCTTGCCTGGAAAATCCTATGGACGAAGGAGACCATGGGGTCGCAAAGAGTCGGACACGACTGAGCGACTTCACTTCACAGTAAAGAGAAAAAGGCTCACAACTCAGAAGAGGGATGGAAATGAGGCAGAGGTGGGCTCCAGAGCGCAGGTAGAGGAACTAGCATCAGATACCTTAGGGCACTTAATTATAGGCAGAAATTTATGCAAGCTGTAGTAAAGAAAGTGCCATTCAGCCACAGTTCAATATTCCTACTTTCTACTAGGCAAAAATTGTCCTTCAAAAAGGCTGAATTTTGGTTCATTCCCTTGATAATATAAATAGCATGAACGGAGGGAGCCGCCTTCTTAGTTGAGGAAAAAGCCACTGACAACAGATGGGAATGATTGCAACACATGTACCTCCTTCTGCTGTAAAAAGATATTCCACAGAGCAGTGACTGCTTCTTACTCATCCTACAGTCCTTGCAGCACCTAGTGCATAGTCAGGGATATAAGCAGGTGTTCACTACATCTCTGTTGAACGAATTAAGCAATGAGAAGACAGAAGGGGAATTTTCCTATAAAAGCACAAGACAACTGAGAAGCTTGCAAAAAAAAAAAGAAAGAAAAAATTTTAATTCATAGCCTGTATACTGAAATAAATCCCAGATAAAACAGATTCTAATTGCAACTATCTTAATCTATACCAAAAAGTATACAGTCAAAGGAAACTCTCACCTTTTTGCTAAAGATTCTTAAAAATGTTAATGCTCTTTGGCGTAAGAATTTCACTTCTAGGTATCCTGACAGACAATAGAAATGTAGACAAACATAATATGCAAACATGTCCATTGTAGCACTATTTATAATAGTAAAAACTATAAAATGGGAAAAAAAGGAAGTGAAGAGGAAAGAAAAACAAATTAAACAAATGAAATTAAGAAAATGATTAACTAATATAGAATAGTATTCACCAGTTAAAATGTTTATGAGCTTTTAACATGGGGAAACACTTATCAAGAGCACTAAAATTGCAGGTTACAGAATTTTATATAGTGTGTAAAATACATGCACAGAACAAAAGTACACAAAATTTTAAGTGTGGTTATCACTGGATAGAAGAATTATGGATGATTTAATTTGCTTCCTTTACTGTTTCACATTTTTCAATCTTAATACATTATTTTTATAATCAAGGAAAACATTTTAAAATGTTCTATCATATTGACTAGATGGGACAGTCCAGACACAGAGCTATTTATACTTATTAATATAGGTATGGATTAAATTTTTTGAAACTTTCCAATGTGACCCTATGAGCATTGCTTTTTTGGGATGTAAAACTATGTTCCTATAAGCCTTTAATTCTCAAATTAGGTTAGTGACTTAGTGAAGTCGCTCAGTCGTGTCCGACTCTTTGCAACCCCATGGACTGTAGCCTACCAGGCTCCTTCATCTATGGAATTTTCCAGGCAAGAGTACTGGAGTGGGTTGCCATTTCCTTCTCCAGGGGATCTTCCCGACCCAGGGATTGAACCCGGGTCTCCCACATTGCAGGCAGATGCTTTACCATCTGAGCCACCAGGGAAGCCCCAAATTAGGTCACACATACCCAAAACTGGGCTAGTTGGTTAGGAGAACAGGGTAAAACAAGGCTATATTTCTAGAGCAAATTTACTTGACTGTAAGAAATTAAAGCATTTTTAATGTTAAAACTCACATAAATGTTAAGAAACTTGCTCCCTGCTCACATATTTTCATGAGGATGACTTCACCAGAGAGCTCCTGTCCTCCTCTCCCAGCCTTCCCCTTTCCCTTCACTCTTTCCATAGCTAGGCATGAATAGCTCACTCCCTTCTGGGCACTCTTCTTTGTATCCTAGACTATCTACCCAGAGAACATACTCTCATTTGCTCTGACAGAGATAGGACCTGGATATTCTAAGCTGCTTAGAATGTAATGAGGTGGATGTGTGCGTGCGTGCATGTGTGTAAGTGCTCAGCCGTGTCTGATACTTTTGAGACCCTACAGACTATAAACCACCAGGCTCCTCTGTCCATGGGATTCTCCAGGCAAGAATACTGCAGTGGGTTGCAATTTCCTACTCCAAGGGATCTTGCCAACCCAGGGATCAAAGCCAAGTGTCCTGTGCCTCCTGCCTTGGCAGGCAGATTCTTTACCACTGCACCACCAGGGAAGACCTTACCCATTAGTTATCACTATTATCAAAACCAAAACCAAGGGACTTCTCTGATGGTCCAGTGGTTGAGACTCTGTGCTTCCACTGCAGGGAGCACGAGTTTGATTCCTGGTCAGGGATCTAAGATCCCACATGTTGTGTGGTGCAGCCAAAAATATAAATAAATAAAACCAAACAAAACAGAAAACAACAAGTGTTGGTAAGAATGTAGAGAAATTAGAACACTTGTGCATTGCTGGTGGGACTATAAAATGGTGTAGCCACCGTGGCGAACAGTATAATCATTTCTCAAAAAGTTAAATATAGAATTACTATATGATCCAGCAATTTCACTTCTGGGTAGATACACAAAAGAATAAAACAAAGAACTCCAACAGATATTTGCACACAAATATTTATAGCAACATTATTCACAACAGCCAAAAGGTACAAATAACTCTGGACAGTCCCATGTAAATCAATGAAGCCAGAACATACCCTCACATCATACACAAAAATAAACTCAAAATGATTTAAAGACTTAAATATAAGATAAGACACCACAAAACTCCCACAAAGAACATAGGCAAAATCTTCTGACATAAACAGTACCGATATTTTCTTAGGTCAGTCTCCCAAGGAATAAAAGCAAAATCACACAAATGGGACCTAATCAAATTTACAAGCTTTTGCACAGCAAGGGAAACAATAAACAAACTGAAAAGACAGCCTACAGAGTGGGAGAAAATATTTGCAAATGATGCAACCAACAAGGGTTCAATTTCCAAAACAAACAAACAGCTTCTACAATTCAATAACAAAAACAAACAACCCAAGCAAAAAAAGTGCAGGAGACCTAAATAGACATTTCTCCAAAGATGACACATAGATGGCCAACAGGGACAAGAAAAGATGCTAATTATTAGAGAATTATCTAGTGACAGATAAACGTTACTCAAAATTTTATTTTAAGCTGACATTAATAACCTTTACTTATTTTAAAATTATTCAGTAATTGTTCTCCAGTATGTTAAAACTTATTATAAAAAAAAAAACAAAAACAAAATAAGATACATGTACCCCTACATTCATAGCAGCACTATTTACAATAGACAAGACACAGAAACAACCAAAATGTCCATCGACAGATGAATGGATGAAGAAGCTGTGGTACACATACATACGTATACACACATACACACACACAAATGAAATATTGCTCAGCTGTTTAAAAGAGTGAAATAATGCCATTTGCAGCAACATGCAAGGACCTCTAGGTTCACCCTAAGCGAAGTTAAGGCAGAAAGAGAAAGACAAATACCATGTGATACCACTTGTATGTGGAATCTAAAATACAACATAAATGAACATCTATGAAACAAAAACAGACCCACAAATACAGAGAACAGACTTGTGATTGCCAAGGGGGAATAGGGGTAGGGGAGGGAAGGATTGGGCATTTGGGATTAGCAGAGGCAAACTATTATACATAGGATGGATAAACAAGTCCTACTGTCTAGCACCAGGAACTATATTTAATATCCTGTGATAAACCATAATGGAAAAGAATATGAAAAAGAAAATACATATATCTGAGTCACTTTGCTGTAGAGCAAAAATTAAACACAACATTGTAAATCAACAATACTTTAATTAAAAAAATTTTTTTAAGGCAGAAACAATTCAGATATCCATCAGATGAATGGATAAATAAAATGTGGTGTATATATATATACAGGGAATATTTATTCAGCCTTAAAAGAAAAAGAAGGAAATTCTGACACATGATACAACACGGATAAATCTTGAGGACACTGCTAAATGAAATAAGCTAATCACAAAATGACAAGTATTTTATGATTCCACTTACATGAGGTACTTAGATTTGTCAAAATCAGAGACAGAAGGTAGAACAGTGGTTGGGGCGGGGCCTGATATAAGGAGTTATTTAATAGTTACAGAGTTTTAGTTTGGGATGATAAAAAATTCTGGAATGAATAGTGGAGACGGCTGTATAACAATGTGAATATATTTAAGGTCACTGAACTTATAAATACTTACAAATGGTTAAAGTCACAAATTTTATGATATGTACATTTTACCACAATAAAAAAATAATCTGACAATTTGACTGCATCCTATCTGATCCGTATGTCCTCTCAACTGGCCCTGAACTCATGGTGTTATTTACTGACCTCTGAAAAACCCAGTAACAGATATATTACAGGGTAGAATATAAATCCTCGTGAATTTTGAAGATCATAAAGTTACATCAGCCATGGGCTCCTTTAAATCACAAACTGCACTGACTGTCTTACATAATTAAGAGAGTTTTCATAAAGGAAGTTAGAGCAACACAGCTGTAAAACATTTGCCTATACAGACTGGAAACAGAAAGAAAAATTCAATATATAATCTGATAGTTACAGACAACTAAATCCCTCATGCAGGTAACCAGCCATCTGAAGATGGGAAAAAAGAAACTTATACATGAAAGGGTAGAAAGTCAACTCTAACACTTACAGAAAGTTAGGAAGTTGTTTATTATAATGTGAAGAGCAGGAGCTTAACCCAGACAAACACAAGTTTGAATCCCAGTGCGATCTTAGGCAAGTAACACATCTGGTCCTGTGTCTTTACCTGTAAATGTGAATAAAAAAACTGAACTTCAGATTTATAATGAGGAATGAAGAAGAGATATTTCAATCCAAATATATTTGAAGTGCACTTCAATATGGTGAATGCCCAGGAAACACTGGTCTTCTCCCACTCAAGGGAGTCGATTCCTCTGCAGACAAAGGCTCATTTTCTAGATCAGTTCTCTAGATCTGTCTTACTTTGTTAGATTGACATTTTCAAGTCAGAATGATGGGATCTAAAAAGCTGAGTCTCCCACTTCTTTTATTTGAAAAAAGTAATTTTTTTGTCCACTAGGTATCTTGTCAAGAACTATGAAGGGTCTGAGACATCATCCTATTTTGTTGTTGTTCGGTCACTCAATCATGTCCAACTCTGCGACCCTATGGACTGTAGCGCGCCAGGCTTCCCTGTTCTTCACTGTCTCCCAGAGTTTGCTCAAACTCATGTCCATTGAGTTGGTGATGCCATCCAACCACCTCACCTCATCCTCTGTCATATTCTTCTTTTGCCTTCTATCTTTCCCAGCATCAGGGTCTTTTCCAATGAGTCGGCCCTTCGCATCAGGAGGCCAAAGTTTGGAAGTTCAGCTTCAGCAACACTCCTTCTGATGAATATTGAAGATTGATTTCCTTTAGGATTGACGGATTTGATCTCCATGCAGTACAACGGACTTTCAAGAGTCTTCTCCAGTCACCACAATTTGAAGGCATCAATTCTTTGGTGCTCAGCCTTCTTTATGGTCCAACTCTTACATCCATACTGGAAAAACCATCGCTTTGACTATACGGATCTTTGTCGGCAAAGTGATGTCTCTGCTTTTTAATATGCTATCTAGGTTTGTCGTAGTTTTTCTTCCTAGAAGTAAGCATCTTTCAATTTCATGGCTGCAGTCACCGTCTGCAGTGATTTTGGAGCCCAAGAAAATCAAATCTGCCACTGTTTCCACTTTCCCTATTTGCAAGCCAACAAATTAGCTTGCCACAGTTTCCTGGATGCTGGCAGAATACATTAAACTCCTGTATCAGAGACCAAAGGCTTCAGTAGTCACAGCAATAGCAGTAGATTATCAGCCCAGTCACATGGGGCAATGCAGAGGGCAGGAGATGCCTGCACATGTGGTAGGTGGCCGTACAGACAAGGAACCTTGAGTGGCGGGAACCCAAATCTTTTAAGAACAGTAAGTCTATCTGACCTCCATGGCAAGGAGACATTATCTTTATTATATTGGACAGTAAACAAACCTGACTTTTAAAAAACAAACAAAAAAAACAAACCTGACTTTTGCTCAGGAGGGAGATATTATCTCTACCCTCTGAGACTTTTTGCTATACAAATATTTTTTGAAAAAAACAGTAAAGAACAAAGGAGAGTCAGTACCTCAACTCACAAGGGAAGCAGAAATATGAGCAACTCATAAAAACTTTTTTCCTAATAACTGTTCCCTAACTACATATATATACAGTGAAAAGTCTCTTTCCAATCTTGTCTTCCAGCCAACAGTTCCCCTCCTCAGAGATAAGCACTTCCCTCAACTTTTTACCATCTCTTCAAGAGACAGTCTGTGTACCTACAAGTATGTGTGTGCACTGTGTGCACTCACTAAATTTTTTTTAAATGGTTGCTACTACATACACTGTACCTTGCTTCTTTCATAATTTTCTTATGGATGATTTCATTTTGACACATATGGATTTAATTCATTCTTAGCATCTGCATAGAAATCCACTGCACAGCAGTATTACGATATATTTAACTAGTCCTCCTAGTGATGGACATTTGCTTCCAGGCTTTTATTATTACAAACAATACTATAACAAACTAAGTTATACACATCTTTGTATATATTAGCTAAAAGTGAAATCCCTAGGAGAGAAGGATATGCATTTTAAAATTCGTTTTTAATAGAGGATAACTGCTTTATGATGCTGTGTTGGTTTTTGCTGTACAACATGTGAATCAGCTACACGTATGCATGTACCCGCTTCCTTCTGACTCTCCGGCCCCCCCCCCCGCCTAGGCCATCAGAGCGCCAGGCTAGGCTCCCTGTGTCCAACAGCAATTTCCCCCTAGCTAGCTATTTTAGACATGGTAGTGTATTTGCGTTGATGCTACTCTCTCAACTTCGTCAAACCCTCTGCAAATAGGTTCATCAGCATCATTTTTCTAGATTCTACATATATGCATTAATATACAATATTTGTTTTTCTCTTTCTGACTGACTTCACTCTGCATAACAAGCTCTAGGTTCATCCACCTCACTTCAACTGACTCAGATTTGTTCTTGAAATGTATATGCATTTTTAATTTTTATATATTGTCAATGTGCTCTCTAAGGAGACTGCAACCAATGTTAACTCCCACCTTTCAATACAAAAACGGCCAGTTTCCTCACACCAACCTACAGCACCACTGCCAACAAAAACAGGGTGAAGTCTTTACTTATAAACAGGACTTTCAGACATTACTAGTAGGATCTTCAATAACTCTATGTTCAAAATTAAGTTTCTAAAGCTTAAGCGTGAGGTAGTATATACTGTGGAATGCACACCTGAAAGGGATACATGATCAAGTTTTGACTTTCCCACCGACTAATGCCACGTGTGACGTTGGCCAAATCACTTAAATTCTCTTTCAGTTCTCTCATGTGTTAGTTAGATGACCTTTTCAATCTAAAATGTGTGTACATTACTCATCACTCAAAATTCCAAAGGTTTTCCTCAACAGAAAATTGTTATTTCAAAAGTAAAGTTTGCATGTAAGAGCAACATATTTCACATTTAAAATTTTTACAGAAAAGTAGACATATTTTTCTAGTACAATATCTTGTTCACATAGTAGCATTTACTTATACCCCATATACTCTCAAAAAGTCTTCATAATAGCCATTTCAATAAGACTTGGACACCACAGAACAAGAGGACAGCAGGATACTAAAAGTCCCTGCTATCCTCTCCCTATCTGAATGTCTATTCTCTCTACTTTTGTTATGTACCTCTCTCTAGCTTTAAACCATACTTAGTTCCAAAAACACACTTACAGTAACATTTAAATTTTGCCTGTACAGCATAATTCAAGAAAGAATACATTCTTCCCTTGTGCTAATTCTTTCTAAATTGAATGTAAAAAGAAATAACAGAAAAGCATTTCCCTTCCTCCATATTTGAATTAAAAAGGAGAAAAAAATATATATGGAATTTAGAAAGATGGTAACGATAACCCAATATGCAAAACAGAAAAAGAGACACAGATGCATAGAACAGATTTTGGACTCTGTGGGAGAAGGCGAGGGTGGGATGTTTAGAGAGAACAGCATCGAAACATGTATATTATCAAGGGTGAAACAGATCACCAGCCCAGGTTGGATGCATGAGAAAAGTGCTCGTGGCTGGTGCACTGGGAAGACCCAGAGGGATCAGGTGGAGAGGGAGGTGGGAGGGGGGATCGGGATGGGGAATATATGTAAATCCATGGCTGATTCATGTCAATGTATGACAAAAACCACTACAATATTGTAAAGTAATTAGCCTCCAACTAATAAAAATAAATGGAAAAAAAAGGAGAAAAAAGGTGATAACCACACAAGAAGCTCCAAGCAAAGTTTTCATATATATATATATATATATATATATATAACCTGACTAAAGAGTTGACTCTTTTGAAAATTTTACATTACTTAACGACAAATTCAAACTCTCAAGTTTTTTTGCCTTAAAGAACCTGTAAGTTATTCAAAAAACAACACAGAAAAATTTAAAAGCTCACTCTAGTACTGAAATAAAAGAAACATCTGGGAATTCTCTGGTGGTCCAGTGGTTAGGACTCCACATGCTTACTGTCAAGGGGTCAGATTTGATCCCTGGTCGGGGAACTAAGATTCCACATGACTCATGGAGAGGCAAAAAAAAGAAATCTTTTTTTTTTTTTTAAATAATAGTTTCATCATAATTTTTGGTGGCAAATCTTCAAGTTTCCTATTTCTAGGAAGTGGATCACCTCCAATTACAAATTTGCATAATCAAATGATTCCATATCTTGTATAGCTATAAAACCATGTGAAATTTTAAAAATATAACTTCAAAATATACAAGGTATACTCTAAAATGAAACCATGCCTCTGGTTACCAAGAATATAATAATAAAAACAAAATTATGTCAAAGGCATAAGTATATTTTGTACAGAATTCTCCCAACTGCTGATCTATTAATAAATTGATTCACTATTTACAATGAGACCAAAACAGAATAAAATCCCACTCAGAATTTCATGCTAAAATTTCACTCATAATAAAAAAGAATCAAATTAAAACTATCCTGAAATATCATTTTTTAATCTATTAAACTTTTAAATTTTTGCCAGTCTAAGTGCCGAAAAATTGATGTTTTTGAACTGTGGTGTTGGAGAAGACTCTTGAGAGTCCCTTGGACTGCAAGGAGAACCAACCAGTCCATCCTAAAGATCAGTCCTGGGTGTTCACTGGAAGGACTGATGCTGAAGCTGAAACTCCAATACCTTGGTCACCTGATGCGAAGAGCTGACTCACTGGAAAAGACCCTGATGCTGGGAGGGATTGGGGGCAGGAGGAAAAGGGGACGACAGAGGATGAGACGGCTGGATGGCATCACCGACTCGATGGACATGAGTTTGAATAAACTCCGGGAGTTGGTGATGGACAGGGAGGCCTGGCGTGCTGCGATTGATGGGGTCACAAAGAGTCGGACACGACTGAGCGACTGAACTGAATAACACATTACACTGATAAGGCTGATGGGAAACAAGCACTCGATCACTGCCACCATACACCCCAATGAGGAGAAATATAATAACTATTATCAAAATTACAAGCTGATTCAGTAAGTCCAACCTCTAGGTATTTTTCCCACAGATATATTCACATGCTTGTAAGATGACATGTGTGGAAGGTTATTAACTACAACACTATAATAACAAAATTTTGGAAAACAAATGTCCATCAATAGGGAACTTATTAAAGGTAGACTGAATTGTGTCTCTCCAAAATTCATATGATAAAGTCCTAACCCCCACTGTGATGGTTTTTAGAGATGGGGCCTTTGGGAGATACTCAGGTATAGATTGGGACCCCTATAATGAGATTTGTGCCTTTAAAACAAACACCAGAGAGCTCTCTCCCATCCCTCTGTCTCTAACATGTGAGCACACAGTGAGAAGATCACCTGGAAACCTGGAAAAGAGCCCTCAGCAGAACCTGACAATGCTGGCACCCTGATCTCAAAACTTCCTACCTTCATAGTTGTGAGAAATTAAATTTATGTTGTTTAAGCCATTCAGAGTACAGCATTTTTGTTATGAAAGCCTAAGCTAAGACTACATACATATATATAGTTTGATACCATTTGTGGTAAAATTAAAAGTGGAGCAAATGTATATTATATTTACTTAATTCTTAAAAAAAAAAAATCTCTGAAAGTACACAAAAAACCAAGTGTTTACCCTCTATTTTTAGGTGAGAGGAGTCCTGAGCAGGTGGAGATCAGGTGGAAAGATTTTCATCACAAATCTTTTTTTCCTTCTGGATCAAGTGAACATATTACCTATTCTCCAAAATTAGATTTAGAATATTTTTCATTTATGTTAGTTATAAATACATGAAATATCTACAAAATTGATAAACAACTTATTCTTTATAGAATTGAGAGTACAGGCTCAGGCACTACATTAAAAAGGCCTCTTGTATCAAGGATAGGAAACCTGTTTCAGAAGCAACTGTTGGTGGCATTTCATCTCATCACTTACATCATTTTCATTCTGTCCCTTTCTTCTGTCCCTCCCTCTTTCTCCCTCTGTCTATCTTTCTTTCCTATGTCCTTTTTTCATCCCTGTTTTACATCTTGTTCCATTTCTAATTTTCTCTTCCTTCTATCCCTCTCACTAGGGTTTCCAGCTATAGCCAGTAGCAACCATAGGCTTCAGTCTACCCCTCCAGGGACTTTCCAGCCAACCTCAAGAATAGTAATGGAAGCAAATTGCAAAAGCAGGGGAACTCAAGTATGCAGAGACTCTGAGTAGGAAATGATGCTTTGTTACAATACCTAATTAACCAAAAAGAAAATCTTTTTTTCACCAGAAACTAAACTGCTTTAAAATTTTCCTAAAACCCAGATATTGTCAAAACGCTAATGGAACTTTTTAATTAGGCAATTTAGTTTTAAGTTAAACCTGAACAAGTCTGAACACAAATTATTTGATTAAACAAAATCAGTACAGTGGAAGATTCTTAGCTAAGAAAGATGTTCCCTCTCTCAAAGTAGTATAACTTACATTAAGAATATTCACCACTATTTTCAGAGTGCAGAGTGCTAACCATTACACCATGAGGCCTGTTATCTCTAGTATTTTCAAAAGCAAAAACAAAAGACATAATTTCCCACAAGTCTATTTAACAGGCAGTTACCTCTGGGACCTAAATTACATGACATTTAGAAAATACTAAAAAGACTAAATTTGTGTGTTCTAACATTAAGTTGTTTGTATAGTTTTAATAAATATAACTTCTTGAGAAATATGAACTCAAATAGACTATACTTAAACTCATAAAGCAAAAATATAAGAAATCACAGTATACTATAACCAAATCTTGTTCAAGGCTTGGTAGAATTCTCACTAGATTTCTGCAACAGTATAATTATTGTTCTCAGTTTTATGCCTATAAGTTGTCTTCCCCTTGTTATCAGCTGTAGCAGACTTAAGACAAAGAAAACAAAACAAAACAAAAGCTAGGGTACAGAAATACATATTCAACTTTCCTTTAACCTTTAGAGAAAAAAAGCAAACGTTAACAACTTTTTCTTCAAATCAACCCCAAAAGTGGTAAAAATCTCAAAGACAGCAAATACTAGGCTATATTTAGGCAAATGTCATTTCCCTATTTGCAAATGGGTACTTTTCCCTGTAACAGAGTATTTAAAGTGGAAGACACTAGGTCTGACCACAAAAATTATTTCTATGTATTTGCAGACTTCTACCCAATCTACTGAAATGTATACTATTTGCTAATGTTAGCATACTGTTTTCTAACAAAGAGATCTGTTTGTTAACAGTGGTTAGCTAGCACAGACGCCAAAATAAGAAAAAGCAGGCCTATCATATGCCCCAATTTGCTTTTCAGTTCCTCCTCTGGGTAGTTCTCTTCTCTCCATTTTAAATAAAAAAGTGGCAGATTTGCAGATTTGTAAATTTTTCTGAAAGCTGACAAAAGAAAAATAGTGGAAACATGCACATTTTATAAACTGAACATTTACTATGAAAAAGGAAGGAAAGATCTAGAATTAAGAAATCTATTTTCATTTTAAATAGTGAATATAAATCATGTGAGTATAAATTACTCTGGAAAGAAAATTTAAGACTAATAAACACACTCTCAGCTTTGGTTTTAAAAAAGTTCATCATGATACATTAATATTTTGCAAATATAGTCAAAGCTCTTCCCTTTAGTGATCCTTTTTCATGATCCTCCCAAAATAAGTCTTGGGGTCCCTACTTCCACTGTTCTGAGAGCATACATTATTTTAGAATTAACTAACAGAGAGCTTCACACATGGAAAAGACTCAAAAGTATTTGCTGCATGAGTTACAACACTAGTAAATGATGAAACTTTTGTTGTTCAATCGCTAATCATATCCACCTCTTTGTAACCCCATGGACTGCAGTAAGCCAGGCTTCCCTGTCCTTCCTTCAGTATCTCCCAGAGTTTGCTCAAATTCATGTCCATTAAGTCGGTGATGCTACCGAACCAGTTATCTCATCCTCTGCTGCCCTATTCTCCTTTTGACTTCAAACTTTCCTGGCATCAGGGTCTTTTCCAATGAGTAGTTCTTTGCATCATGGTCACAGCCCTGTCATGGCGAAGGGGCTTGCATAACTCGAAGCTATGAGCTATGCCGTAAAGGTCCACCGAAGACAGACAGGTCATAGTAGAGAGTTCTGACAAAATGTGGTCCACTCTAAAAGGGAATGGCAAATCACTCCAGTATTCTTGCTACGAGAACCCCATGAGCAGTATGAAAAGGCAAGAAAGCAAGAAGCTTCCATGTTCTAACTAATTCTTCATCAATAATTATTCATTCCTTTAGAGAGCTCATCTACTTTTAATATCTTTAGGCAAACAGCTCCCTGGGAATAAAATTTCTCTCATTTACCAGCTATATAACCTTTGCCAACTTATTTAGACTACTTTCTGGGAAGGGGCATTGTCCCTAAATTGTTGAGGCAGCATATTCTCCCAATCCTCATATTGAGGGTCTCTGATCCAGGGGCCCCAAGTAATAAGCAAAAGAAAAAACAGATGGGGCTTCATGAAAATTAAAAGCTTCTGTGCTACAAAAAATTTCATCAAAAAAGTGAAAAGACCAGAATTCCCTGGTGGTCCAGTGGTTAGGACTCTGGGCTTTCACTGCCGTGGGCCTAAATTCAATCCCTGGTTGGGGAACTAAGATCCCACAAGCCCTGTGGCTTGGCAAAAAAAAAAAAGTGAAAAGACAACCCACAAGTGGGAAAAAATATTTGCAAATCAATATCTGCTAAGAGAGGGCTTCCCTGGTGGCTCAGAAGGTAAAGCGTCTGTCCGCAATGCGGGAGACCCAGGTTCGGTCCCTGGGTCGGGAAGATCCCCTGGAGAAGGAAATGGCAACCCACTCCAGTACTCTTGCTTGGAAAATCCCATGGACTGAGGAGCCTGGTGAGCTACAGTCCATGGGGCCGCAAAGAGTCGGACACAACTGAGCGACTTCACCTTCACCTTCTGATAAGAGAACTGTTCACAGAATACACAAAGAACTCTTACAACTCAATAATAAAAAGACAAATAATCCAATTTTAAAATGGCCAAAGATATCAACAAAAAGTCTACAAATAATAAATGCTGGAGAGGCTGTGAAGAAAAAGGAATCCTCCTACACTGTTGGTAAGGATACAAACTGGTACAGCCACTCTGGAAAACAGTATGGAGGTTCCTTAAAAAACTAAAAATAGAGTTACCATATGATCCAGCAATCTCACTCCTGGGCATATATCTGGAAAAGTTGAACACTCTAACTCGAAAAGACAGATGCACCCCAATGTTCACAGAAGCACTATTTATAATAATCAAGACATGGAAGAAACCTAAATGTCCACTGATATAGATGAATAGGTAAAGAAGATGTAATACACACACACACACACACAAAAGAATACTACTCAGCAAAAAAAGAATAATGCCATTTGCAGCAACATGGATGTACCTAGACTTTAACATAGTAAGTGAAATAAGTCAGAAAAAGACAAATATCATATATCACTTATATGTGGAATCTAAAAAAAAGACACAAAGGAACTTATTTACAAGATACAAACAGACTCGCAGACATTGAAAACAAATTTATGATTATCAAAGGAAAAAGGGGGTAAGGGATAAATTAGGAGTTTGGGATTAACAGATACAAATTGCTGTATATAAAATAGATAAACAGCAAGGACCTGCTGCATAGCACAGGGAACTATATTCAGTATCTTGTAATAACCTACAATGGAAAAGAATCTGACACTTTGCTGTACACTTGAGACTAGCACAATATTGTAAACCAACTATCCAGTTCAATTTTTTTAAAGTGGCCAAAAGATCTGAATACACATTTCTCCAAAGAAGACAGACAAATAACCAGTAAGTACATGAAGATACTTAACATTATCAGTCATCAAGGAAATGCAATTCAAAAACCACAATGAGATGCCATTTCATACCCACTAGGATGGCTAAAACCAAAAAGACAGACAGTAACAAGTGTTGATGAGAATATCAAGAAATTAAAACCTTAAGATACTGCTGATAAGAAGATAAGATGGTGCAGCAGTTTTGGAAAATGGTCTAACAGGTTCATAAACAGTTGACCAGTTAAACAATTACCTTATGACCCAACAATTCTACTCCTAGGTATATATCCAAGAGAAATGAAAACCTATGTCCACATAAAACTTGAACACAAATGTTCAAAGCAGCATTATTCATAATATACAACATGGAAACTGATGAACATATTAGCAAAACATGGTGTATTCATAAATGGAATATTATTCAGCCACAAAAAGGAATAAAGTAACAATATATGCTACAATATATATGACTCGTGAAAGCATTATGCCAATTCATCTTCTAAGTCTGCAAAGCCAAAGCCCAGTGTCTGAACCACAGTGCATGTGCTCAGCTGCTCAGTCGTGAGCACAGACTATAGCCCGCCAGGCTCCTCTGTCCCTGGAAATTTCCAGGCAAGAATACTGGAGCATTTTACCATTTCTATTCTAGGGGATCTTCCGGATCCTGGGATAGAGCCCACATCTCTGTGTCTCCTGCACTGGCAGGTGGATTCTTTAGCACTGTGCCACCTGGGAAGCCACTGAATCACACAGTCTTTACTAAATTTCAACCACTCCCTAGGACATAACCTGAAATCTCCATTTTTTAAAATGCGATAGTAGCAAGTTACAGGTAAGCACAGTTGTATTTATGGCTCTAAAATTCCAGATGGGGACTGGTGAGGCCATGGAAGAGAATGAGACAGCAAACAGAAATCATGAGCTTAAGAGGAGATGATGAAGCAACATATTAGCTTCTAAAGTAAAAGAGCCAACCAAAGAAGTGAGAAAGGAGCAATTAGACAAAAGTTAGAGCAATAAAGGGGCTCCCAGTATAGCAGTCAGTAAAGAATCTGCCTGCAATTCGGGAGACCTGGGTTTGATTCCTGGGTCCGGAAGATGCCCTGGAGAAGGAAATGGCAACCCACTCCAGTATTCTTGACTGGAGAATCCCATGGACAGAGGAGCCTAGCAGGCTACAGTCCATGGGGTCACAAGAGTCGGACATGACTTGGTGCTTTTTCTTAGAGCAATAAAGGAGAAATTAAGAGAAAGTAATGTCAAAAAAGGCAAGAAAAGAATAGTAACAGATACACTTATAAAGATATCATATATCTTATAAAGTTGGAATAAGAATCTAAAAATATTCATCATTTTTTACTCATATCCTTGATAAGGACAGAGCCAATTGTCATGGGTTGAGCAATAAATAAGGGTTATGGAAATGGAAGCAGTTGAGTGTAAACTGTTTTTAAGAGGAAAGGTTGAGATTAGTTTTCATTATTGTTTTTGTTTTTTAAATATAGAGACTTAGGGCCTCAGAGGAAGAAGCCTGGGAAGAAGTAACACAAGACAATGAAGGAAACTGTCTGACTAATGTCCTACAGGATAAAGGGATAAATTCAACTGAGAGACAGGCTGAAAGATTAGCTTTGAACAAGCCTCATGTAAGTAAAAGTATATGTCAGTATGTAAATACAGTAATGCGCTATATATCTGTATCACTGGGGAAGAGTTCCACATAACTGAATTACCCAACACTTAAGCCATTTTTTTTAGTTTAGTCATTTTCCTTGAAATTGTTCACCATAGTATGATACAGTTCTCTGCGTTCTTAAACATATTGTACTTTCCTGGATGACAAGGTCATTGTAACTATAATTATATTAATAGGAAGTAATATAGCTGAATCTGCATGTTAATTTTTCAAGTCTTTGACTGTTCTATGTTGTCAGTTGCCATTTCCTGATAACTTTTTTCCTTTGTGCTTTCAACAGATTCTAGTTTTAAAATTATATAACCATTAAATAATACCCTAAGTAAGGGATAATAGAGTCCTGAATCAAAGTATAGGAATAAAGTATATGGCTTTATGACAGTGTTAAAAAACCTGTTTCACTTTTCAATTCAATTAAAGATTGGGTTTCAAACAGTTGAGGATGTCAGAAGACTGACCTCTGGCTACATGAAATATTACTTTATCTTGCTTCCTTAAGTTATAGCAAAATAACCCTGCTAAGTTATTGATAATTTTATATGGTTAGTCTTAAACTACACACACACACAAAAGCATCATGCATTCCAAAACTGAGCCTAGACATTTCGCAGTAACTATACTTTCCTTTTGTATGATCACTTACCAATAAAAAGTTATAATCTTCCACTTTTCTGTATGTAAATACAGCCAAGCGTATTTCACATATATGGATACTATTCATGATAAATGTATAGCCTTCACAAAATCTTGATTTTAATCTCTTCCAAATTTCATACAAATTTCACAACTAGAAACATCACAAAGGCTAAAAAGGACTAGAGCTAGGCATAAGGCAATCATTTGACCAAAATTTAAGAATTCATTCCTATAATTCCAATAACACAGGATATTACAATTTCATTCATTCATTCTTAAGGTTCTGAATAATCCAGCAATTTCACTTCTGGGTATTCATCTGAAGGAAAGGAAAACACTAATTTGAAAATACATAGGAACCTTCATGTTCACTGCAGCATTATTTACAAAAGCCAAAACATGGACGCAACCAAAGAGGCCATCAAATGTACAATGATGAGTAGATAAATAAGATAAATAAAATATGGTATATATACACACAGCAGAATATTATTCAGCCATAAAAAAGGAAATATTGCCATTTGCAATAAGGTGGATGTACTTTTTGAGGGCATTATGCTAAGTGAGAAAAGTCAGAAAGAGAAAAGACAAATACAGGACAATCCTTCTTATATGTAGAATCTAAAAAACAAAACGAAACTCATAAATACAGAGAACAGACTGAGGGCAGCCAGAGGCAGGGGTGGGTAAAATGGAGGAAGGTGATCAAAAGGTACAAACTTCCAGTTATAAATAAGTCATGGAAACGTAATGTGCAGCATCACAACTATAGTTGATAATACTGTATCACACATTTGAAAGTTGCTAAGAGAGTTCTCATTAAAAAAAAAAATTAACTCTGTGTGGGGACACACATTAACTAGATCTATTATGGTGATCATTCCACAATACATACAAATATCAAATCTTTACATTGTACACCTGAACCTAATATAATGTTATATGTCAAATATTTCTCAATTAAAAAAAAAAAGATTCTGGATGGCTATGCTCACCTATCCTATACATTATCAAAAACAAAAAACTACCATTACTTCGCCAGCACTCACTTCCTGTTCCTTCAGTTTTTCATTCATATCAATGAAAATTAATAAATGTAGAATCTCTCAAAGACAGAGGGGTGTGAGTGGCCTAATCAACTCAAACTGAAACATCTCACTAGTTTAGAGTACTTTTGCCGAGACCTGAGTTCGATCCCTGGATCAGGAAGATCCCCTAGAGACGGGAATGGCAACCCACTCCAGTATTCTTGCCTGGAGAATTCCATGGACAGAGGAGCCTGGCAGGCTACAGTCCATGGGGTCACAAAGACAGACACGACTGAGCAAGCACACACTCTGTATTTAAATTATTTAGGTACATCTCTTTTTCTAAATCACAAATACTATGAGGACGAGAATCTTTTCTGATTGAATGATTCCATCACTGGACAAACAAGTTCTCAGCACCAAGCATTTTGCTAGCCTCTGGAGAGAGTGGAGTTAAACAGTTCCCCACCTTCAACAAGCAAGAAAGGGAGGCAGACTTATTGTCAACAAATTACAATATAGGCAAAAAAAAAAAAAAAGTGAGTATAGACTCAAATCACAGGAAAAATTAACTCTACGGTTGTACAGGGAGTTAAGGGATACATTTATGTGTTCTCCAAAAGGCCTTCAATAAATACCTGTTGAATGGACAAATAAACGTATTAAATCTTGCTAATGAAAGTTGAGACCCCCCAGGTCCAAATGAAACGTATTAGCTACTTCTGAAGTTACTGCATAAACCTAACCCTTCAACAACTGCAGGAATGCAGACTTCAGCATACTCACCCCCTCCTCAGGAAACCACCTTGGAGAAAGGGCCATACCTGTACTGCCAGCCTTTGGCACTGCCGCCTCGGCTGCTACTGCTGCTGCTGCTGCTGATTCCACCCCCACAGCTGCTGCTGCTGCTGCTCTTGTTCGGGGTCACCGCGGTGGCCAGGCCCTCCAGCCTTCCTTCGCTCTCTGAGACTTTCATTGCTGACACTGGTTCACCCCCCTGCATCTTAACGCCAAAGTCCATCTGCCCTTCTTGGGCGGGAGAAACAACTCTGTAGAGTAGTTTTGTAAGTGATAAGATTTAAGATCTGATCTGAAAGGGCTCCCAATTGCTAAACCAGCCGGTGGCTGGAGCAGTAATCATCAAACAGTCCAGGGAAGGAATACAAGCATTCCCCCGAAGGAAACTTTTAAAAGGAGAAGGACAGCGATGAGGGCAGATGTCCTTTAAATATATATATCTCCTTCCGGGCAAAAGCAAGGAGGGAAAGAAAAAAAAAAATCACCCTGCCAGAGGACCTGGTGGCATGCTCAAAGGAGGAGCAGAAACAGCGTGAGGAGGTCGCGACCCTAGCCAGGAGGGCTGGGCGAAGTACGGAGCTCTGACGGAACCCGCGGCCTGACCTCTGGGCTGACGGACTGACCCGCCTCGCTCCCTCTTCTCAAGCTGGTCCTCAGCGGGAAGGTTCAGTCCAGCCCGCTCGGCGGTTCCCACAGCAGCTCTCGAGGCAGAGCTGGAGCGGCTCGAGCTCAGCCCGGGAGGAGGGTCGGGGAAGGAGGCCGCCGGGGGCGGGACGCCGGCTCCCAGGGTCGCCTCGCCTCCAGTCAGAGGCGAACAGCTTGGGGCGATTTCCTCCAACGCCCCCGGCCCTGGGCCCTCGACCCGGTTCCCAGAGGCGGACGAGTCCCTTACCCTCGCTACAGCCCAAACGTGAAACCCTCAACTGCGGCCACCGCCCCACCCACAGCCCTAGAGCCCCACAGCCGGTCACCCGCCCGCTCGCTCTCTCCCCGCCTTCCCTTCCGGAGTAGCGTGAGCTCACTTCCCCCAGAGGAGAGGCCACTGGCGCCATCTTGGAGAAGGGCGCGCGGCCCTGAACGGGGCGGAGCCTCAGGGATCGAGGTGCTGGGGCGGTGGACTCCGAGGAAAGGGAGGGGGCAGGCAGCGGAGGGAGGAGCGGTGGGTCAGCCACAAGGCAGAAAAAAAGGAGTTAGCGCCCTAATGAAGGTGTCTTGCGACCTTCCTATCCCCGGCAAGGGCCTTCTATCTGAGGGCCCATTCCAGGCATTTTAGGAAGAAAGCTTAGAAAAATGTCATTTCTGTAAGGAATTTTTAAAAAATAATTCATTTTAGTAAAAAAAAAAAAAAAAAAGCCGTATTGGCATAAGGCAAATCAGTATTATAAATGAAAAAGAAATTATCATGTAAATTAGAGCTCTCAGAATCAAAACTAGTTATTCTGAGGATCTGCCCTGGTGGCTCAGCAGTAAGGAATACGCCTGCCAATGCAGGAGATGCTGCTTTGATCCCTGGGTCTCCAAGGCTGCCTTGAGTAGGAAATGGCAGCCCGCTCCAGTATTCTTGCCTGGGAAATCCCCTGGACAGAGGAGCCTGGCAGGCTACAGTCCATGGGATCTCAAAAGAGTCCAGTCAGACACAACTTAGGGACTAAGGACACTGTTTTTTCTGACCTCAGACAATTCTTTCACCCTCCTTAGGCCTAGACTTTTGTACCTGTGAAATCAGAATGTTTAGGTGATTTATAAAGTCCTTTCTAGGACTTCCCTGGTGGCTCAGACGGTAAAGCGTCTGCTTACAATGTGGGAGACCCGCGTTCGGTCCCTGGGCTGGGAAGATCCTCTGGAGAAGGAAATGGCCACCCACTCCAATACTCTTGCCTGGAAAATCCCATGGACAGAGGAACCTTGTAGGCTACAGTCCATGGGTTCCCAAAGAGTCAGACATGACTGAGCAACTAAATTTTCCTTTCTTTCTAATTGTAAATTCCAGTTTCTAACATCACTTTTGAATGTATACCATGTGTGAAACACTAGAAGTATTGTTGTTGTTCAGTTGCTAAGTTGTCTCCGACTCTTTGCCACCCCATGGACTGCAGCACTCTAGGCTCCTCTATACTCCACTATCTCCCACAGTTTGCTCAAATTCATGTCCATTGAGTCGGTTAAGTTATCTTCATTCCTCTGATGTCTTCTTCTGTTGCTTTCAATCATTCCCAGCATCAGGGTCTTTTCCAATGAGTTAGCTCTTCATATCAGGTGGCCAAAGTATTGGAGCTTCAGCTTCAGCAATGGTCTTAGTTTTTTGAATGTTGAGTTTCAAGCCAGCTTTTTCACTCTCCTCTTTCACCGTCATCAAGAGGCTCTTTAGATCCTCTTTGCTTTCTGCCAATGGAGTGGTATCATCTGCATATATGATGTTGATGATTTCTCCCAGCAAGCTTGATTCCAGCTTGTGCTTCATCCAACCTGGCATTTCACATGGTGTACTCTGCATATACATTAAATAAGCAGAGTGACATATACGGTATGACAAAAAACTTGTCATACTCCTTTCCCAATTTTGAACCAGTCTGCTGTCCCAGGTCCAGTTCTAACTGTTGCTTCTTGACCTGCATAAAGGTATCTAAGGAGACAAATAAGGTGGTCTTGTACTCCCATCTCTTTCCACAGTTTGTTTTGATGCACACAAAGTCTTATCATAGTGAAACAGATATTTTTCTGGAATTCCCTTGCTTTCTCCATTATCCAACAAATGTTGGCAATTTGATCTGTGGGTCCTCTGCCTCTTCAAAACCCAGCTTGTACATCTGGAAGTTTTCAGTTCATGTATTATTGAAGCCTAGCTTGAAAGATTTTCAGTATAACCTTGCTAGCATGTGAAATGAGTGCAATTGTACAGTACTTTGAACATTCTTTGTCATTGCTCTTCTTTGGGATTGGAATGAAAAGTGACTTTTCCAGTCCTGTGTCCACTGCTGAGTTTTCCAAATTTGCTGGCATGTTGAGTGCAGCACTTTAACAGCATCATCTTTTAGGATTTGAAATAGCTCAGCTGGAATTCCATCACCTCCACTAGCTTTGTTTGTAGTAATGCTTCCTAAGGCCCACTTGACTTCACACTCCAGGTTTCCCAGTACTGTATGAGTGGTCACTCCATCATGGTTATCTGGGTCATTAAGACCTTTCTTGTATAGTTCTTCTGTGAATTCTTGCCACGTCTTAATCTCTTCTACTTCTGTTAGGTCCTTACAGTTTCTGTCCTGTATTGTGCCCATCTTTGCATGAAATGTTCCCTTGTATCTCCAATTTTCTTGAAGAGATCTCTAGTCTTTCCCATTCTATTGTTTTCTTCTATTTCCCTGCATTGTTCTTTCAAGAAGGCCTTTTTACCTCTCCTAGCTATTCTCTGGAACTCTGCATTCAGTTGGGTATAACTCACTTTCTCCCTTGCCTTTCATGTCTCTTCTTTCCTCAGCTATTTGTAAAGCCTCCTCAGACAACCACTTTGCCTTCTTGCATTTCTTTTTCTTTGGGATGATTTTGGTCACTGCCTTCTGTACACTGTTATAAACCTCCACCCATAGTTCTTCAGGCACTCTTGTCTACCAGATCTGATCCCTTAATTCATTCATCAGCTCCACTGTATAATCATAAGGGATTTGATTTAGGTCATACCTGAATGACCTAGTGGCTTTCCCTACTTTCTTCAACTTAAGCCTGAATTTTGCAATAAGGAAGTCATGATCTGAGCCACAGTCAGCTCCAGGTATTGCTTTTCTAACTGTATAAAGCTCCTCCATCTTTGGCTGCAAAGAACATAATCAATCTGATTTCAGTATTGACCATCTGGTGATGTCTCAAAGCAAAAAAGTAAATGAAGTAGTAATATAGATATAGTTATACAGATAATTAAAGCCATGAAGAAAATAAAAGGAGCTGATGTAGAAAATAAGCACGATGGAATAGAGAACTTACTTTTAGGAAGAACAATTGAGGAAAAGTCATCTATGACGAGGTGGCATTTAAAGTGAGAGAATAAAGAAAGGGGAGGAAGCTAAGGGGAAAGCAAGCTTTACTTATTTTGGGAAATGAGAGACCTGGGACCCTGGATCTCAGTGAATAAAAAGTGGTGTGAAGTGAAAGTGAAGAGATAGGCAGAGAAATTTGGATTTTAAATGCAATGGAAAGTCACTGAAACTTTTAATAAAGGAGGATTGTGATTTGCCTTATGTTTTTAAACCATTTCTCTAGTCTTTTCAGCAGATGGTCCTAGAACACTGGATATTCACATACAAAAGAATAAAATTGGACCCTACACACAATATACAAAAGTTAACTCAAAATGTATCAAAGACACAAATGTAAAAGCTAAAATATTAACACTCTTAAATGAAAATAAGGTGTAAATCTCCACAACCGGAGGTCGGGCAAAGCCTTTTGACTACAACATCAAAGCATAAGTGACGAAAGAAAAAATAGATTGGACTTCATGAAAATTAAAAACATTTGTTTTGCAAACAATACCATCAAGGAAGTAAAAAGGCAACCCACAAAATGGGGGGGAAATATCTACAAACCATATATATAAGGGACTTATATCCAGAATATACAAAGAGCTCTTACAACTCATTAATAAAAATACAAATAACCATATTTTTAAATGGACAAAGCAATGGAACATTTATTCAAAGAAGATATAGCAATTATCAATAACTACATTAAGAAGCTCTCAACATCGTTACTAACCAAGGAAACAGATCATAACCACAGTGAGCAGGGCTTCCCTTGTGGTCCAATGGATAAGAAGCCACCTTGCAATGCAAGGGACACTAGTTCGATCACTGGTGCAGGAAGATCCCACATGCCAGAGGGCAACTAAGCCTATGCACCACAACAGCTAAGTCTGTGCTTTAGAGCAGCCCAGCCACCACTGCTGAAGCCCGAGTGCCTCGGGTCTGTGCTCCACAGTAAGAGAAGCCACCACAATAGGAAACTGGTGCACCGCAGAGGGTAGCCTCTTCTCACCACATCTGGAGAAAGCCTTTCACCACATCTGGAGAAAGCCTGTGCACAGCAACAAAGAACCAGTGCAACCATCAGTGAATAAACAGATAAAATAAAACAATATTAAACACACACAATGAGGGACATCTCTGGCAGTTCAGTGGTTAGAACTCCATGCTTTCACTGCCAAGGGTACAGGTTTAATCCCTGGTTGGGGAACTAAGATCCTATAAGCTGTGCAGTGTGGCCGAAAAAATATATACATATCTAAAAGATAGAGAATAAGCCAACCAGTGTTGATGAGGGATGTGGCGAAATTAGAATCCTCATACTCTGATAGTGGAAATGTAAAATGTGGTATATCCACACAATGCAATATTACTTGGCCATTAAAGAAATGGAATGCTAATATATGCAGCAACAAGAATAAGGGACAACATGGAGACTGAGCAGGAGCACGGGAGTCTGGAAAAGGTTTCAACTTTTGAGACCCATAAACTATTTTGTTGTTGCTTCCAATGGTGATGAGACTTGGGGACTAGCCCAGGCTAACCAAATGAACAACAAATGGATGTGTAGCAACTGGAAAGATGTGTTATTTAACAATGAAAAATACAGTACAAAGTACTCAAGTTTGGTATCAGCACTTTCTATGAAAGACAATCAATGGGATAAGCTACATTATTAACAGAAGGTTACATGATGCTCATGGAATCAGAACCAGGAGAGTTGATTCATATGTGTTTTATTATTTTTTGAGCAAAAATTTTTTGTTGTTGTACAATAGGGTTTGAGTCTGACTTTCATTTAATGTCTAAGGAGAAAAGAGGGCATATGATCTGAACAAAGAAGATAAAGAAAGGCACTTTTTAAAATGCCTTCAAAGAAGGATATGTTCATCTTTTTGAAGAGTTTAAGGTACATTCCCCTGATTCCAGGTGGGTGATGATGGAACAGTGCATCCTTGTACGTGGAAAGTGGTCAAGAACATGTGCTTATATGTCAGACTGACCATGATTGACTACTGATTGCATGCATGTGATATTGGGTGAGTTACCTAAATTCTTTGTACTTGTTCCTTGCCTGAAAATGGGAGTAATAACCTTTCTGCTATGGATTAAATTGTGCCTCCTGAAAATTCATCTAATTGTCAATGTGTAGAGAAGGAACCTTATGAGTTAATTAGGTTTTGATGAGGTCATTAGCTTGGTGTCCCCATGATGAGACTGCTGCTGCTGCTGCTGCTAAGTCGCTTCAGTCGTGTCCGACTCTGTGCGACCCCATAGACGGCAGCCCACCAGGCTCCGCTATCCCTGGGACTCTCCAGGCAAGAACACTGGAGTGGGTTGCCATTTCCTTCTCCAATGCGTGAAAGTGAAAAGTGAAAGTGAAGTCGCTCAGTCATGTCTGACTCTTAGTGACCCCATAGACTGCAGCCTACCAGGCTCCTCCGTCCATGGGATTTTCCTGGCAAGAATACTGGAGTGGGTTGCCATTGCCCTCTCCACATGATGAGATTAGCACCTTTTTAAGAAGACACACCAGAATGCTTTCTCTCTGTCCCCACTCCTCACCCGCCTGCCTCCGACTCCTGTGTGAAGACACAGGGAGAAAGAGGCCATCTACAGGCCATGAAGACAGTTCTCACCAGAAACTGGTGAGTTTGAGCTTGGACCTCTAACTTTCAGATACTATATTTTGTTATGACAGCTGAAGTTAAGACAATCTCCCTTTTGAGTGGTTATCAGCATTAAATGAAATGACACATGCAAAATCTGACACATGACTTGGTAAGTGCTTAGCAACTGTTAGCCATTGTTACTATAAGAATAGGGTTTCCTTGCCAAATACAGTGAATGACTTTGTTTGGCGAGGGCACCTATCTCCTGGACAGCTCTGAAGACACACGAACCAGCATATTTCTGAAGACATCCAAATATTTCTATGGGAGAATACCAACTTTGTCTCCCAGCTGAAATGAAGTTTTCCAGAAGTATCAAAAGAGACTTGTCAGGGTACGTAGATGAATACTCCTAAGGACATTACCTGGAATCACCAGCTTGTGGGTGTCTGGGTGAAAAGGCAGGTGCACCAGGTGATCCCTGCTTCAGTGTCACCCCCTCACAGAGGCCTTCCTTGACCACTCAGTCGGTACAGAGCAGCAGCCCCTCTCCATTTTTCCAGCCTTTTACCCTGCTTTCATTTTCTTACAAGCACCTAAAATTATATGTTCTGTTGTGCATTTTCTGTCTGCTCATTAAAATGTATGCTGCATGAGGAAAGAGTCAATTCTTTTTTTCCCACCTCTGCATCCCCAGTACTGGAACACTGCCTGGAACATTTGTTGAATGAATGAATTTACAACAGTGGTTAGGAATACAAAATTGGCATCAGCCTTCAAATCTTGGCTTTGTCACTTACAGCATGTAATCTTGGGCAAGTTACTACCTTTGTGAACCTGAGTTTCCTCATCTATAAAATCGAAATAGGATGAAATAAGAAAATATACAGAAAGTGCTTATTAGCACAGGGCCTGGCACCTAGTAAGCACTGAACCAATGCTGGCCACATTTTTTCTCTCACCCTGGTGTGCAGCGGAGGGAAGGGTAATTTATTTCCCAGAAGTACAGGAGGCCTTCTTTTTCCTTGAGCCCGCAGCTGGCTGTGGCAGCTTCAGCAGCTGGAATAAGGAGATTGACAGGCCTCAGAGAAACAGGATAGGAGGGGATTGGGGAGCAGAGGAACAGGGAGCAGTAATAATCCCATGAGAGCCACTGTGAGAATAAGGCTGTGGACCCGAAATTTCTGTTTCTTTAAAAATGAAGGGGACTTCCCTGGTGACCCAGTGGCTAAGACTCTGCACTCCTAAAGCACATGGGGCCTAAGCTCCATCCCTGATCAGGGAACTAGATCCCACACACCTCAACTAAGACCAGATGCAGCCAAATAAAGAAGTATATGTATACACACACACACACACACACACACATATTAATGAAGGAAGGAAAAGAGAAAAAAAGAGCAATTCTGAGAGGACATAATGTTCACGTTCACAACAGATGTTACTACTACTTTGGTGAAACAGAGTTTTGATTAACCAGGAGCCCCATCCTCCCTGCCTCCAGCTTAGACTGAAATCTTTATCAGTTTCCCAGTCCAATGGGGGTGATTCTGATGAAGGGCTCTAAGTAGGGAGCATTAAAGTGGAAACATTCCCCTGGCAAGCTCCTGGTGGGAGTTAAAGAAGCAGACACACTCAGAGATTTTGTTTGGGGAAGAAAGAGTGGAGCAGTGATCAGTCTTGGTAAGATGACTTTTTTTTTTCCCCTCCCTTTTTTTGCTTCTCCCAGTACCTCTCCCCTGAATCCTTATTGAACCTGAAAGTTTTTTTTTTTTTAAATAACCAGTAGACAGTAAAATTAGCTCTTCAAGCTGTGTTATAAAGTGAGAACATATGTTCTTTCAATATGATGTGTTCAGCTTGTCCATTTTTAGACTCATTGGCTAGTACAGGTAATGTTTTGCTGACAGAAGCCCATAAAAATGCACCGTCAACAGAAGTCACTTGACCTTGCCATCATCTACTGATGAATACCCTGGGAAGGGAGAGAAAGAAATGCTAACTGATGTTTTAAAGCATGCCAACTAACGCTTTATCATGAAATCACATGGGTGTATATTCTGGGGATCAGCACATAAATTTATTGTTCCCATCAAATAAGTCAGTTGACAAGAAAGAAAGGAAAGTGTCAGTCGCTCAGTCATGTGTGACTTTTTGTGACCCCATGAACTGTAGCCTGCTAGGCTCCTCTGTCCATGAGATTTCCCAAGCAAGAACACTGGAGTGGGTTGGCATTTCATTTTGCCCAGTTGACAAGAGAACATTGATTTACCTGACTGGATATGTGCAAAAGTCTCTTTTGAAAATACTGTGTCACCCACCAACCTCCCCCCCCACAAAAGAAACAAATACTTGGGTAGCATTTTTCAATACGTGTGCCACACAATATTGCAGGATATTAACAGGTGTTACTTGATTTAAATTTTTTCTTGCTGTGATTATATACATTTAACTTATACCAGTTCCTTTATTGCAGGACTTCTTGGAGGATCTAATATATTAATGTACATCATATATTTTTTAAAGGGAGACAGAAAGTGCACTATTTCCCCCAAATTATTTGGCCATAGAACTCCTTTTACATAGAACATCTCCCAGATGTCCACGAAGTTTATAGATTGGTGATACCCCTAGAAAGCAAGTAGAATTTTATGAGGAAACCCACCCAGATTAAATTCACCTTATTTTGCAAGTTTTAGCATCATCTATCCCTACAACCTCCTCTGATTCTGCACAGCTCAGAATTCTTACCATAAAAGTAGCTTCCCTGGATGATGATGTTAGGATCAAGGCCTCAGATATGCCCATAAAGCCCCTATCAGGGACGGAGTTGCAACTTCAAGGCCCTAAGCATTGAAAAGATGGTGTTTCTCATATGTGATTCCAAATAAAACTAATACCAACATGTGAAACAAATGAAAAGGAGTCCAACAAAGTTTGGATTTCCCCAGCAAACTCTGGAAAGACTTGGAAGAGCAGAGCTTTACTGAAAGCCAAGCAGCTACCTACTTTGCTCACTGAGTGGCCCAGCACTGCCCTGGAGAGATGCTCTCTTGTCTGGGAGAGGGGGGATCCTAAGGACTCCCATACTAGTACCCTGTTACAAACGAACTTAGTTCAATCTCTTTCCCATCTATGAGAGGAGACTCAGAGAGGTGAAGTAGTAGAAAGCATGCAACAAGAAGGGAGTTAGGGGTATCAGAAAACCGACCTGGAAAAGGTCGGTTTTCTTTCTAATCCCAAAGAAAGGCAATGTCAAAGAATGCTCAAACTACCGCACAATTGCACTCATCTCACACACTTGCAAAGTAATGCTCAAAATTCTCCAAGCCAGGCTTCAGCAATATGTGAACTGTGAACTTCCAAATATTCAGGCTGGATTTAGAAAAGGCAGGGGAACCAGAGATCAAATTGCCAACATCTGTTGGATCACAGAAAAATCAGAAGCATTCCAGAAAAACATCTGCTTTATTGACTATGCCAAAGCCTTTGATTGTAGGGATCACAATAAACTGTGGAAAATTCTGAAAGAAATGGGAATACCAGACCATCTGACCTCTCTCTTGAGAAATCTGTATGCAGGTCAGGAAGAAACAGTTAGAACCAGATATGAAACAATAGACTGATTCCAAATAGGAAAAGGAATATGTCAAGGCTGCATATTGTCACCCTGCTTATTTAACTTATATGCAGAGCACATCACACAAAATGCCAGGTTGAATGAAGCACAAGCTGGAATCAAGATTACCAGAAGAAATATCAATAACCTCAGAAACACAGATGACACCACCCTTATGGCAGAAAGTGAAGAAGAACTAAAGGGCCTGTGAAATGTGAAACCCAAACGACTCCATTTTAGGATAGCACCCCCATTTTGAGTAAAACCCCCTCCCGAGGAGAGAAAAAAACTCAACGAACCAATCAGGGGAGGACAGGAAAGTCTCTCACTCCACCCCCCCCCACCCCTTACTCTAACCCACCAATCAGTAGCTAACGAGACATCCTTAGTTGAAGAGTTAACCAATCCCCTTAAGCTTCCCTTCCCGCTTCCCCTGCTATACAGTATAAAAAAGATTCCCCGCTTTCACTCGGGGCTCCTTCGCCGTTGTGTGAAGAGAGTGCCTGCTCCAGCTTGTAATAAAGTTCCTCACTGTTTTTGTATCCATCCGCAGGCTCCTGTGGTGTTTGGTGGGATTCCACGATCCGGGTACAACAGGCCTCTTGATGAAAGTGAAAGAAGACAGTGAAAAAATTGGCTTAAAACTCAACATTCAGAAAACTAAGATCATGGCATCCGGTCCAATCACTTCATGGCAAATGGATGGAGAAACAATGGGAACAGTGACACACTTTATTTTCTTGGACTCCAAAATCACTGCAGATGGTGACTGCAGCCATGAAATTAAAAGACGCTTACTCCTTGGAAGAAAAGCTATGACCAACCTAGACAGCATATTAAAAAGCAGAGACTTTGCCAACAAAGGTCCGTCTAGTCAAAGTAGTCATGTATGCATGTGAGAGTTGGATCATAAAGAAAGCTGAGCGCCAAAGAATTGATGCTTTTGAACTGTGGTGTTGCAGAAGACTCTTGAGAGTCCCTTGGACTGCAAAGTGATAAAACCAGTCAATTCTAAAGGAAGTCAGTCCTGAATATTCATTGGATGGACTGATGCTGAAGTTGAAGCTCCAATACTTTGGCCACCTGATGGGAAGAACTGACTCATTGGAAAATACCCTGATGCTGGGCAAGAGTGAAGGCAGGAGGAGAAGGGGATAAAAGGATGAGATGGCTGGATGGCATGAGTTTGAGCAAGCTTTGGGAGTTGGTGATGGACAGGGAAGCCCGGTGTGCTGCAGTCCATGGGGTCAAAAGAGTTGGACAGGACTGAGTGAACTCCCAGTGTTATCAGCCCGTTGATGACAGGCCTGGGGCAACAGGGAATTGGACCTGCTTTGGCTAAGTGGATAGTGGATTGCTTATTTGATGGTTTTGCCCTCTTTTTTTTGTCTTTTTCAGTCTTCCTTTTTTTCTTCAGTCTTTTAGTCTGAATAACTATTATGGATTCTACACTTAAGGTCTCTGTGCAGCTATGTTTGCATTTACATGTAATTTTTTATGTAAATCTTTGATAAGCAAGAACAGAAGTAATATCTTTCATTTAAGAACTTTTTCAATCCCACCACTACCCCAGGCTGTGAGCACCTCCAGGGCAGATTACCTACTGTGATATAGCTTCCCAGGTGGTGCTAGTGGTAAAGAACCCATTTGCAAATTCAGGAGACAAAAAAGACACAGTTCCATCCCTAGGTTGGGAAGATTCCCTGAAGGAGAGCATGGCAACCCACTCCAGTATTCTTGCCTGGAGAATACCATGAATAGAGGAGCCGGGTGGGTTGCAGTCTGCGGGGTTGGGGAAAAACATGACTAAATAGACTTAGCATGCACTAATGTGAGTAAAATAGATAAATAGCACATGAGGTTGTCACTCACACAGGGCCTGGAGATCAAATCCTGATTTTGCGCATAAGCCACCAGCACTCTGCTGATAATTACTTTCATTTTTTTAAATATCAAACTAGTAGAGTAGAATGTTTCAATGAAGAGTTGCTTGTTGTTCAGGAAATGGAAAATGGCTATCTGGGGTGGGAACAAAGAGGCAAGATCAACTGATTAGTGATGTAGAAAGTCACTTTCTATAATAAGTTTACGGGCAAAGGGCTAGGTTTGGTAACATGCATAGTCAGTATGAAAAGGTAAGATTATGGAGAGAATGTAATTGTCAGATTTATTCAAAGGTTGCCTACATGAAGCCCAAAGATGAACTATCAAGGGAGTTATGATTTCTCCTTTTCCTTATTTTTTGACTTGAAGTCTACCTAGAGAAAAGGAGATAAGATGATCTCAGATTTTCAAAGCCAATGAATACTGTTTCTTATTTCTTCTTTGAAAGCCTTCACTGTAGTCATTAACTGAACAAGTATTTATTGCACATGAATTAAATGCTAGGTTTCTACTAGTTGCAAAGGTAACAACCATAAATAAGACATAGTTTCTGGATTCAAAGTCTATGTATAGAGCTAGGAAGACAGATCTTAAACAAAAACATTAAGATCTGTTTAAGACAGATCTTAAACAAAAAAATAAGTGTGAGAAGTGTCAAGATAGATACAGTATGGAGCCTGAGGAGAAATAGGTTTGTGGGTGTATGGGTGGTTTTTTAACCTATTGGAGCAATCAGAGAAGCCTTCTTGAGAAAAGTGATATTTAAGCTTAAAACTAGAAGCGTGAGTTGAGGACAGAGTGAGGCAATATCCTGGGCAGAAGGAAAAACATGTTCAAAGATGAGAAAGAAGAGATATGAGAAACTTAAAGGCCAGGATGGCCAGGTCTCAAAAGGAGTATAACAGAACATGAGTCTAGGGAGGCAGAGAGGGATCATATGCCACGCCAAGGAATTTAGACTTTTTCCTAAACACAAGAAGTGTCACTGAATGATTCTAAGCAAAGGAATTAATTACATGAGGAGATTTAGATTGTCTAATATAGAATGACATTCTTTCTAGACTTAGCTTCTTTTGGACCTAAGTATACTCTTACCTGAATTAGGTTCTCAGGAAAACGTCTGTGCCCACTCATTGCTGGATTTTAAGTAGAAAAATGACACCTGGCTCCACTGCCAGGTCTTGCAAGCCATAACATACAGAGAGAAACTTCCAGCAAGGATGTCTTCTTCCTGAAATGTCTGAGAGAGTTAAGTGATGGATCTTTTACCACCTGTTTGCATTTCTTGATTTCCTGACTCTCATTTGCCCAGAAAAAGGCAAGTGAGTCCTCTCCTAGTTGTTCCTTTCTTCTCCCCTGAGGTGTCTACAGATTTTCAAGTAGTCCTGGGCAACCACACAACCTTGTGAGAAGTTGCTCAGCAGCATCAGGGACATTCTGCTCCTTCTTTCCATCTTCCAAAGCAACTCTAGCTTCGTCATAAGCTGTACTTTTAATGGCAATTAGAGTTGTCCATGACTTTCACCTGCAACAAAACCTATTTTAGCTCTTCTGAACCATTCAGTTTTAGATTTTAATTGATCAGAGCTTAAACCAAGTTCTCATCTGTTCTCAGAACAGAACAGGTAAAGGCATTTCACAAAGACCACAGTCCAATAGTATCAGTTCATCTCAAGCATAGCAGAGAGACAGTGTCCTCAGTCATTCCAGCTGTCTGATTCGACGCGCTTTCAATCCTGGAGGGATTGCAGCAACGATTCCTGGTTGTTCTCGGCAATTTAAGGTACCCCATTGCCAAAGCAGTACTGTTGGCAGGCCAAGCTGCTAATTATTTGAAGTGTCTGGTCAGGCTTCCAGAGGCCAAGGTCAGGTAGTCCTCTAATCTGTATCCAGTCCTCCCAAGCCCAAGGTCTTCAGGCTTCTATGATCCTTTCTCAGGGCAACATACTGTTTCATGCTCAGTTTTTCATCAAGATCCAAAGAGCCAAACATGATATAGGCTTTGCTGGTTGAACAAAAGGCAAAGAAAATATCACACTTGTAATTGTATGTATCTTGCTATTAAGGGGGAATTTTGTGATGACTCTGCAGAGTAGAGAGTAACAGGTTCCTTTCTTTCTTTTTTTTTGGTTTGTTTAGTTGACAAGAGTCATAGACACAGGACAGGGTCAGATAAATGAATGCAGTAGGCCAGGTGGGGATAGTAAGTGGAGAGTACATGCTCCATCTTAAGAGACGTGTACTACTCCATTCCAACAAACTCTTGCCAGAAAGGCTCAGTGAAGCCAAATCTTCTAAGAGAAGCCAGAAATATGAGCTTTAATGTGAAAGCCCCTCAAGTCTTAAATGTTCACCACTATTTCAAAAAAGTGTATCTTTCCTGGTGGTTCAGAGGCTAAGACTCCGCACTCCCAATGCAGGGGGCCCAGGTTCAGTCCCTGATTGGGGAACTAGATCCCATATGCCACAGCTAAGATCCCACATGCCACAACTAGGACCTGGCACAGCTAAATAAATTAAACAAGCAAAAATAATAATTATCAAAAAATTGTTTAATATGTAGGTTTCATGAACTACACCAGTTTGGTTTCATGTCCACTGCAGATTCATCAGGTTGTCATCTGTACTCATCCAATTCATGGACAAAATTCTGACCAGGACAGAGCCTGATAGAGTCTTCCCTCTGGACTCACATAGATCCCATCAATCAGAATCCTCTGGCATGATGGAGTACCTCACCCAGCTCATACTCCAATATTTGAAAGGCTATTATAAGAGATTTGGCTGAAATTTTGTGGTCACAACATTTCTCTAGCCTATCTTCTAGCAGCCTTAATTTTAAAGAATTACTCAAATTAAAAAATAAAGAAAAAGAAGAAGAATTACCCAACAAGTTAGTGGCTGAGCTACACACAGTGTGGTCTCTGCTATCCCAAATCTCCCAGTCTATTTGGAGACAGGAGAACACACAACTGAGTCACAGTCAGTTGTGAGGACCAGGCACTTCTCTTCTCCATCAGTAGAGAGAAAATGAAATATAAGAAGGGAGGGCCTGGGACTTCCCTGGTGGTCTAGTGGCTAAGACTTAAGCTTCCAACGCAGGTGGGTCTAGGTTTGATCCCACAGGCCACACCTGAGAGTTACATGCTGCAATTAAAGATCCTGCAAGCCACAACAAAGACTGAAGATCCTGCTTGCCACAACTATGACCCGTTACAACCAAATGAATAAATATTTTAAAAAATGAAAAGAAGAAGAAGAAGTAAGGACCTTAGAGGGACCTGTCCATGATCCAAACTTAATAACAGAGCTGTAGGCAGATAAAAGCCTCTTTGGCTGAAACTACTTTGAGCATGCCATATCCTTTCCCATGATTTTTCATTTCTGCAAAATAGAGGAAATGAAATTTTCTTTAAATATGGGCTGTTAGTCATTTGAAACAGTATTCCTCAGCCTCTGTGGAATCTCCTTCCTAGAAAGATTGTTGCAGTTGGCATAGACTGGCCATAAGGAACATCCAACAAGATATCTGGGCCAGATGGCTATTACAGTCCTTATAGCCATGGTCTTGTAGCAGAAAGGGCCAAGAATGAAGGCATTTGTTTCAAGCATCCATGACAAGGAAAATTTCATACTAAAGTGCCGCTTAGTCCCAGGTCAAAGAGGCTTCAGCCACATCTCCCTACCTGTGCCTGCATCACACTTTCACATCACTTGTGTGGAACTTATGAAGGGAGGAAACAAGAATTCAAAAATGGATCCACCATTACAGTTTTAAGACAGTTCTTAGGAATCTTTGTTCCCATTCTCAAGTAAAAGAGAACGTTTTTACTATGTGACTAGTTAAGAAAACTTCGGTTCAGTTCAGTCGCTCAGTCGTGTCCGACTCTTTGTGACCCCATGAATTGCAGCATGCCAGGCCTCCCTGTCCATCACCAACTCCCAGAGTCTACCCAAACCCATGTCCATCGAGTCAGTGATGCCATCCAATCATCTCATCATCTGTCGTCTCCTTCTCCTCCTCCACCAGTCCTTCCCAACATTAGGGTCTTTTCCAATGAGTCAACTCTTTGCATGAGGTAGCCAAAGTATTGGAGTTTCAGCTTCAACATCAGTCCTTCCAAAGCACACCCAGGACTGATCTCCTTTAGGATGGACTGGTTGGATCTCCTTGCAGTCCAAGGGACTCTCAAGAGTCTTCTCCAACACCACAGTTCAAAAGCATCAATTCTTTGGCACTCAGCTTTCTTCACAGTCCAACTCTCACATCCATACATGACTACTGGAAAAACCATAGCCTTAACTAGATGGACCTTTGTTGGCAAAGTAATGTCTCTACTTTTAAACATGCTGTCTACGTTGGTC
Organism: Cervus canadensis; assembly: GCF_019320065.1. Taxonomy (NCBI): domain Eukaryota; kingdom Metazoa; phylum Chordata; class Mammalia; order Artiodactyla; family Cervidae; genus Cervus; species Cervus canadensis. The sequence goes on from NC_057392.1 coordinate 46,534,293, forward strand.
ATAACTTTCCTTCCAAGGAGTAAGCGTCTTTTAATTTCATGGCTGCAATCACCATCTGCAGTGATTTTGGAGCCCCCCAAAATAGTCTGGCACTATTTCCACTGTTTCCGCATCTATTTGCCATGAAGAGATGGGACCAGATGCCATGATCTTAGTTTTCTTAATGTTGAGCTTTAAGCCAACTTTTAGCTCTCCTCCTTCACTTTCATCAACAGGCTTTTTAGTTCTTCACTTTCTGCCATATGGGTGGTGTCGTCTGCATATCTGAGGTTATTGATATTTCTCCCAGCAATCTGGATTCCAGCTTGTGCTTCATCCAGCCCAGCATTTCTCATGATGTACTCTGCATATAAGTTAAATAAGCATGGTGGCAATATACAGCCTTGATGTACTCCTTTTCCTATTTGGAACCAGTCTGTTGTTCCATGTCCAGTACTAACTGTTGCTTCTTGACCTGCATATAGGTTTCTCAAGAGGCAGGTCAGGTGGTCTGGTATTCCCATCACTTTCAGAATTTTCCACAGTTTATTGTGATCCACACATTCGGCTTTGGCATAGTCAATAAAGCAGAAATAGATGTTTTTCTGGAACTCTTGCTTTTTCAATGATCCAGCGGATGTTGGCAATTTGATCTCTGGTTCCTCTGCCTTTTCTAAAACCAGCTTGAACATCTGGAAGTTTTCGGTTCACGTATTGCTGAAGCCTGGCTTGGAGAATTTTAAGCATTACTTTACTAGCGTGTGAAATGAGTGCAATTGTGCAGTAGTTTGAGCATTCTTTGGCATTGCCTTTCTTTGGGATTGGAATGAAAACTGACCTTTTCCAGTCCTGTGGCCACTGCTGAGTTTTCCAAATTTGCTGGCATATTGAGTGCAGCACTTTGACATCATCATCTTTCAGGATTTGAAATAGCTCAACTGGAATTCCATCACCTCCACTAGCTTTGATCGCAGTGATGCTTCCTAAGGCCCACTTGACTTCACATCCCAGGATGTCTGGCTCTAGGTGAGTAATCACACCATCATGATCATCTGGGTCATGAAGATCTTTTTTGTACAGTTCCTCTTTGTATTCTTGCAACCTCTTCTTAATATCTTCTGCTTCTGTTAGGTCCATACCATTTCTGTCCTTTATCGAGCCCATCTTTGCATGAAATGTTCCCTTGGTATCTCTAATTTTCTTGAAGAGATCTCTAGTCTTTCCCATTCTGTTGTTTTCCTCTATTTCTTTGCACTGATCGCTGAGGAAGGCTTTTTTAATCTCTCCTTGCTATTCTTTGGAACTCTGCATTCAGATGGGAATATCTTTCCTTTTCTCCTTTGCTTTCACTTCTCTCCTTTTCACAGCTACTTGTAAGTCTTCCTCAGACAGCCATTTTGCTTTTTTGCATTTCTTTTTCTTGGGGATGGTCTTGATCCCTGTCTCCTGTACAATGTCACGAACCTCCATCCATAGTTCATCAGGCACTCTATCAGATCTAGTGCCTTAAATCTATTTCCCACTTCCACTGTATAATCATAAGGGATTTGATTTAGGTCATACCTGAATGGCCTAGTGGTTTTTCCTACTTTCTTCAATTTAAGTCTGAATTTGGCAATAAGGAGTTCATGATCTGAGCCACAGTCAGCTCCCGGTCAGAGAGCAGACACACTGAAACCATAATAACAGGAAACTAACCAATCTGATCACACGGACCACAGCCTTGTCTAACTCAATGAAACTAAGCCATGCTGTGTGGGGCCACCCAAGACGGATGGGTCATGGTGGAGAGGTCTGAAAGAATGTGGTCCACTGGAGAAGGGAATGGAAAATCACTTCAGTATTCTTGCCTTGAGAACCCCATGAACAGTATGAAAAGGCAAAAAGATAGGACACTGAAAGATGAACTCCCTGGGTCAGTAGGTGTCAAATATGCTACTGGACATCAGTGGAGAAATAACTCCAGAAAGAATGAAGGGATGGAGCCAAAGCAAAAACAACACACAGTTGTGGATGTGACTGGTGATAGAAGCAAGGTCCGATGCTGTAAAGAGCAATGTTGCATAGGAACCTGGAATGTTAGGTCCATGAATCAAGGCAAATTGGAAGTGGTCAAACAGGAAATGGCAAGAGTGAACATCAACATTCTAGGAATCAGCGAACTAAGATGGACTGGAATTGGTGAATTTAACTCAGACGGCCATTATATCTACTACTGTGGGCAGGAATCCCTTAGAAGAAATGGAGTAGCCATCATGGTCAACAAAAGAGTCTGAAATGCAGTACTTGGATGCAATCTCAAACATGACAGAATGATCTCTGTTCGTTTCTAAGGCAAACCATTCAATATCATGGCAATCCAAGTCTATGCCCTGACCAGCAACTCTGAAGAAGCTGAAGTTGAACGGTTCTATGAAGACCTACAAGACCTTTTAGAACTAACACCCAGAAAAGATGTCCTTTTCATTATAGGGGACTGAAATGCAAAAGTAGGAGGTCAGGAAATACCTGGAGTAACAGGCAAATTTGGCCTTGGAGTACACAATGAAACAGGGCAAAGGCTAATAGAGTTTTGCCAAAAGAACGCACTGGTCATAGCAAACACCTTCTTCCAACAACACAAGAGAAGACTCTATGCATGGGATCACCAGATGGTCAACACCAAAATCAGACTGATTATATTCTTTGCAGCCAAAGATGGAGAAGCTTTACAGTTAAGAAAACTAATCAGTACTAAATCTGCACATACTTCAGAGCTTCAGACAGTTTAGCCTAGACCAGAGCTCAAAAGCCTCTATGCCCATCTTGAGTTCCATCCCCTTGTGATGCCATAACTCTGACATCACAACTGACCTCCTGTTCTCATTCCTGTCTCTTAAATCCAAGCAAAGAACACTGAGCTCAGCTTTAGGTGGGAGACATGGAGTGTCTCTCTGATTATGAAAATATGGGAGATCCTAAGATGAGTCTACAAGAAAAATACTGCAAATTCTTGATCCCTGCAGGGCTTTCAGCAAAGAATGAATACCTGTCAGGTGCAAAACCTGAGGAAGGTATAACCCCAAACAAACCTGACCAAGACCTTGGAAGGGTTTCAGTTGTCTTGAGTGTTAAGAAGCCACTAGAAGGAGAGCTACAACAGAGAGGGAAAAGTGGAGGGCACTTGTTCTAAGTCTCAAATGTCCAAATGGCCTACTAGGAGCCAGTGGGACACTGCTTCCTGGATGCCACCTAGTCCATCAGCTTCACATGTGGCTTTGCTCTGAAAGGCTCTTCCATTCAGCCCAGTTTCTCCCTTTTGTCACCAGCTGCTTCTTTAGGTCCAAGCCTCAAAGGAAAAATAAATCACATCTTCATCCTGTTCACCTTTGCTCCTTAATGATGTCCATGAGAGCTGTCTTTGTCTGTCTGGGCTGCTATAACAAAAGTACCATAGATTGGGTGGCTTAAACAACAAACATTTATTTCTTGCAGTTCTGGAGGCTGGAAGTCCAAGATCAGGGCAGTGGCAGATTCAGTGTCTGGTATGAGCTGCTTTCCTGGTTCACAGCTTCCCTCTTGCTGTACCCTCACATGGTGGAGATGGCAAGAGGGCTCTGGGGTCCCTTTTATAAGGATGCTAACACTACTCATGAGGGCTCCATCCTCAAGACCTAATCACCTTCTAAAGGTTCCAATTCTTAATATCATCACATTGAGGGTTAGGGTTTAAACATATGAATTTGAGAAAGACACAAATATTCAGACCAGAACCAGAGAACCAGAGCTGTAAGATTTCTTCTTTACCTTAAACTCAATTCTGATGGGCTGAGTAGTAGTCTCTGTAATTCTGGTCTCAATTGTGTTTTGGCTGATATTAATTGGGTCTGAAGTAATCTTAAAGAGTTACCTTACTATCTTAATACATCCCTTAACTCCTGGAAAAATCAGGTTAGCCATGATAAGACAATGGTCTTCTAGCTTTTTAGAGACAGTGCTTTTCATAAGTAATTTATTGAACAACTAGCTGCACAAGCATGTTCCTGGTTTATAGTAAGAAAGTTAGGGACTTCCCCAGAGGTCCAGTGATTAAGAACCCACCTGCCAATGCAGGGGACTCAGGTTCTATCCCTGGTTGGGGAGCTAAGATTCCACATGCCTGGCAGCCAAAGACCAAAACATAAAACAGAAGCAATATTGTAGCAAATTCAATAAAGACTTCAAAAAATGATCCACATCAAAAAAATCATTTGATCTCTGCTATTGATGGCATACTGGAAAGTTGCTTAAAAGCTGTATTTACAGAGTTTCCATCAGCCTGTGGGTTTCTGCTTCCCTACTGAACTAATGGGCCATATAAGAATTCCTCCTTATTACCTTTCAGCTGCATTTTTCCTTGGTGGCTTTATATTGCTTTTTGCCCTTCAAGGAAGGTAAATCCAATATGCAGCACCCATGAAGTTTTGTCTTTCACATATTCCTGAGGAGTCAATTTGGTTTTTTCTCTTGATTTAATCACAGAGATAAATCAATAGGTAATTATGGTTTTCTCCCAATCAGTAAAAGAAAATGAGAAAAAAAAAAAAAGAGAGAGAGAGAGAAAGAAAAGGGAATTTCCTGTGAGGTAATTCTCACAGCTTATGGTAATGCTACGGCTTTGTACTGTTTTCTGAAGGACACACCATAGTTCAAGAAGTTCAATTTGGTTCTGCACATGCAGTCCCCATTTCTGGAATAGGTTATGCATTCCAAAGTATAATTACAAAGCCAGTCATTTAAAACTCACAATACCAGTGCCCACAGGAATGAGGCTACCCTGGGTCACTGGGTTCTCAGGGCAGTCCACAAAAGTCTATCTAATCCTGAATGTGGCTGACCTGGCACACTAGATCCAGCTACTCTCAACAGCTCTATATGTCTTTGACTCTGCAAGAGGGGAAGAGAGGGAGAGAGGGCACTCTGTGTTCCAGCCCCGGGTGCCAGGGACCCAGCTCTCCCCTACTCCCTACTTGGCAGGGCCAGCAGCTAGTGGAGGGCTGTGCCAGGGAGGGAACTGCGGATAAGGGTAGATGATCCTGGGCACAAACACCAGAAATTTGATTCTCTGCCTTAGGACCTCGTTCTAGTCCTAGTAGTAATAATAATAACATCTGTATGGTGCTTTATCATTCACAATTGACATGTTTTCATCTTTATATCTCACTGGTCTCATTTGGTTCTTACAATTCCCTTGAATTAGTTATTGTTATAATTTCATTTCACAGGCAAGAAAACTGAGGTTCAGAAAAGATTTTTCTAAGGCCAGTGGGGGAAGGGTGTGAAAAAAAGATCAACTGCCACCCAAGCATGTATGCTTCTGACCAGGTCTTCTCCCAGGCCCACTTGTTGGTTTTTCATTTACTTACAAAACACTTTGTGTTTACTAGGTGCCAGACAGTGTTCTAAGAGTTCTACAAATATCAGCCCATTTATTAGGGCTCAATTATGAGTTAAGATTTGCTTGTTTTCTTTTTTACTTTTCAACCTGTGTCTTAATCACTGTGGAATCATCTTAGAAATGCGTGGTGACTTTAACAATGTTCCTTGGAGGCACAGTTTTTAGTCACACGACCTTGGACTACTGTGTCGAGTGATCTCTGACTCTCATATTTCTGTTATCAGGTGAGATAAGAGTCAGATTCTGCCAAATAGTTTAAATATGATGTGAGCCTCTATATTTGCAAATCCAGCAGGTTTCTCCACCACAACCTTTTTTACTTGAAGACAAAATACTGTCTCCAACCAGAGCTAACATCTCAGCCAATGGAAAATGGCCCTTAGTAGACCCCTCTATTGAATATTTCATCTGAGCCCGGCAGTTCTGTGCTTCTCGGCACTTAGAGAGCATTTGACCATCCTAAGAGGAAAGTAGCATAGCAGTTATCAGAACAGACTCTGAAACAGACCTCTGGTTTTGAATTCTGGCTCTCCTTCTTTCTATTTTTGATCTTAGGCAAGTTATCTACCTTATCTGTGCCTCAGTTTTTCTCATCTTTAAAATGGGGACAGTAATAGTGCCAGCCTTACAGTATTTTGTGAAGCCTGTCCCATTCTACAGATGAGAAAAATTGAAGCTCAAGGAACAGTAAGGAATTTTCCCAATACCACACATGGAGCTGGGGTTTGAATTTAGAGTTGTTTTTATCAAAAGCCCATACTTTATCAACTGTAGGGTTAGAGTCAATTCCTGGCCAGTAGGTCAGTCAGATGTGCTATCTTGAGAACAGTTCTGAGACTGCATTGGGCTGAATGGGCATGAGTGTAGGCATTGGAGGGGAGATGGCATATCTGTCATCCCCAAATGGCACATCCACTGATAGACCTGGACATCATTTAGGAAGGGGGTCACAGCCTGGGAGCTCCGTTAGGGCAGACATCATGTCTTATTGATATATGTCTCCCCAGCTCTTATCACAGTGCCTAGCCAAAAATAGGCAGTAACTATGTGTTGAACTGGATTGAATTTGGACAGTCCAACCTGTCCAAAGACTTGCACCCTGAGGATGGGTCCTCTGCACTCCAGGTTTAGGCAGCTTTCTTTGGTTTGCCTTTAAAAAGGCAAACTTCTAGTTCTAAGTAAAACTTGGGGAGTTTAACATCTGTCCAGATGTTAAGACCTCCTACAGCTTCCACCCTTATTTCAAGTGCAAATTTAAGTGTGAAAAAGATACTAACATGATATGTTGTTTTCATTCTACAGTCATTACAATGAAACAACTGGTTTTCCAGGTGGTGCTAGAGGTTAGGAACCTGCCTGCCAACGCAGGAGACATAAGAGACTCAAGTTTGATCCCTGGGTTGGGAAGATCCCCTGTAGAAGGAAATGGCAACCCACTCCAGTATTCTTGCTTGGAGAATCCCATGGACAGAGGAGCCTGGTGCGCTATAGTTCCTGGGGTCACAAAGAGTCAGACACCGCTGAAGCAACTTAGCACCCACGCACAGTAAAACAACAGCCAGTTTATCCAACCTACTGTCTTCCTCTCTGCTATGCCTATTCACTCCTCACCTATTCACTCTTGCCCAATTATAAAGGCAAATGGATATTATCTTAAGGATGGGAAATAAAAAGGATTGATGGGTGAGAGTTCAGAAATAACATCTTATCTTTGGAACATAGTCTGGGACCACTGATTCTGTTTCATTTTTCCTTCCTGATTTAATAAGCAGCAGAGGGCTCATGCAAAAATGGGCTCAATAAAAGACAGAAATGGTATGGACCTAACAGAAGCAGAAGATATTAAGAAGAGGTGGCAAGAATACACAGAAGAACTATACAAAAGAGATCTTCATGACCCAGATAACCACAATGGTGTGATCACTTACCTAGAGCCAGACATCCTGGAATGTGAAGTCAAATGGACCTTAGAAAGCATCTCTATGAACAAAGCTAGTGGATGTGATGGAATTCCAGTTGAGCTATTTCAAATCCTGAAAGATGATGTTGTCAAAGTGCTGCACTCAATATGCCAGCAAATTTGGAAAACTCAGCAGTGGCCACAGGACTGGAAAAGGTCAGTTTTCATTCCAATCCCTAAGAAAGGCAATGCCAAAGAATGTTCAAACTACTGCACAATTGCACTCACCTCACACGCTAGTAAAGTAATGCTCAAAATTCTCCAAGCCAGGCTTCAGCAATACGTGAACCGAGAACTTCCAGATGTTCAAGCTGGTTTTAGAAAAGGCAGAGGAACCAGAGATCAAATTGCCAATATCTGCTGGATCATCGAAAAAGCAAGAGAGTTCCAGAAAAACATCTGTTTCTGCTTTATTGACTATGCCAAAGCCTTCGAATGTGTGGATCACAATAAACTGTGGAAAATTCTGAAAGAGATGGAATACCAGACCACCTGACCTGCCTCTTGAGAAACCTATATGCAGGTCAGGAAGAAACAGTTAGAACTGGACATGGACCAACAGACTGGTTCCAAATTGGAAAAGGAGTATGTCAAGGCTGTATATTGTCACCCTGCTTATTTAACTTATATGCAGAGTACGTCATGAGAAACTCTGGGCTGGATGAAGCACAAGCTGGAATCCAGATTGCTGGGAGAAATATCAATAACCTCAGATATGCAGATGACACCACCCTTATGGCAGAAAGTGAAGAGGAACTAAAAAGTCTCTTGATGAAAGTGAAAGAGGAGAGTGAAAAAGTTGGCTTAAAGCTGAACATTCAGAAAACTAAGATCATGGCATCTGGTCCCATCACCTCATGGGAAATAGATGGGGAGACAGTGGAAACAGTGTCAGACTTTATTTTTTGGGGCTTCAAAATCACTGCGGATGGTGATTGCAGCCATGAAATTAAAAGATGCTTACGCCTTGGAAGGAAAGTTATGACCAACCTAGATAGCATATTAAAAAGCAGAGACATTACTTTGCCAACAGAGGTCCGTCTGGTCAAGGCTATGGTTTTTCCAGCAGTCATGTATGGATGTGAGAGTTGGACTGTGAAGAAAGCTGAGCGCCGAAAAGTTGATGCTTTTGAACTGTGGTGTTGGAGAAGACTCTTGAGAGTCCCTTGGACGGCAGGAAGATCTAACCAGTCCATCCTAAAGGAGATCAGTCCTGGGTGTTCATTGGAAGGACTGATGCTGAAGCTGAAACTCCAATACTTTGGCCACCTCATGCGAAGAGTTGACTCATTGGAAAAGACCCTGATGCTGGGAGGGATTGGGGGCAGGGGGAGAAGGGGACGACAGAGGATGAGATGGCTGGATGGCATCACTGACTCGATGGGCATGAGTCTGAGTAAACTCCGGGAGTTTGTGATGGACAGGGAGGCCTGGCGTGCTGCAATTCATGGGGTCACAAAGAGTCAGACACGACTGAGCGACTGAACTGAACTGAGAGGGCTTCCATGTTGGCTTAGTAGTAAAGAATCCAACTATCAGCGTAGGGGACGCAGGTTTGATCTCTGGCCTGGGAAGATTCCATAGCTGGAGGGCAACAAAGCCTGTGCACCATGACTACTGAGTCTGTATGTTGCACCTACTGAAGCCCATGTATCTAGAGCCTGTGGTCTGCAACAAAAGAAGCCACTGCAATGAGAACCCCATACACTGCAACTAGGGGAAGCCTGTAGGCAGCAAGGAAGACCCAGCACAGCCATAAATAAATAATATTTTTAAAAAGTAGTGGAAGTATGGATATTCCCTGGCTGTCCAGTGGTTAGGGCTCTGCGCTCTCACTACTGAAGGCCCAAGTTTGATCCTTGGTCAGGGAACTAAGATCCCACAAGCTGCATGGCATGGCCAAAAATAAACTAAAGAGTTGTGGAAGTCTGGAGTGTTTACTGTTTCATGACAGTCAGGGTAAAAGGCGTATTTGACTTGGTTTACATATGAAAGGAGTATTTCATATGTAAAACCTGATTACCTAGATATGGCTTAAGCAGAGTGTGCTTTGGAGAACTTGCCCTTGAGAGGGTTGTCCTTTGAAGCCCAATCTAGTGTGTATCCCCAGAGAGATGCACCTGGTTATTATCTTCTTCATTTAATCTAAAATGGTATCTAGATCTTGCAGCATGAGGAGATTGGCTTAAAGAAAGTAGGAGGCTGGAACAGATAACTTCTTAAATCTTCTTTTCTCCTAAAAATAATTATTGATTGCTTTCCACCAGCCAGGTGCAATGATAATGCCTTAATGTACATTATCTCACTTAATTCTCATAACAGCTTTAAGGAGGAGATATCATTACCTTCTTGTACAGATAAAATCTTAAGACTCCAGAAGGTTAAGTGATATGCTAAGATGGCACAGTTCCCAAGTGGTTAAACTCATTTATTCAGTAAATGTTTGTGAGTCCCTGCTTTTTCCCAGGCGCTGGAATAAACCCTAGAAATACTGAAATGAAAACGAAGTATCCTTGTACTCAAGAGCTTCCAGTCCAAAGACAAAGGATCTCCAAGCAGATTATGTAATCAGATGACAGAATGTGGTCCACTGGAGAAGGGAATGGAAAATCACTTCAGTATTCTTGCCTTGAGAACCCATGAACAGTATGAAAAGACAAAAAGATAGGACACTGAAAGATGAACTCCCCAGGTTGGGAGGTGCCCAACATGCTACTGGAGATCAGTGGAGAAATAACTCTAGAAAGAATGAAGAGGCGGAACCAAGGCAAAAACAACACCCAGCTGTGGCTGTGACTGGTGATGGAAGCAAGGTCTGATGCTGTAAGGAGCAATATTACATAGGAACCTGGAATGTTAGGTCCATGAATCAAGGCAAGTTGGAAGAGGTCAAACAGGAAATGGCAAGAGTGAACATCAACATTCTAGGAATCAGCAAACTAAAATGGACTGGAATGGGTGAATTTACCTCAGATGACCATCATATCTACTACTGTGGGCAAGAATCCCTTCAAAGAAATGGAGTAGCCATCATGGTCAACAAAAGAGTCTGAAATGCAGTAGTTGGATGCAATCTCAAACACAACAGAATGATCTCTGCCTTGTTCCAAGGCAAATCATTCAATATCACAGCAATCCAAGACTATGCCCTGACCAGTAAGGCTGAAGAAGCTGAAGTTGAATGGTTCTATGAAGAGCCACAAGACCTTTTAGAACTAACACCCAAAAAAGATATCCGTTTCATTATAGGGGACTGGAATGCAAAAGTAGGAAGTCAAGAAACAACTGGAATAACAGGCAAATTTGGCCTTGGAGTACACAATGGAGCAGGGCAAAGGGTAATAGAGTTTTACCAAGAGAACGCACTGGTCATAGCAAACACCCTCCTCCTACAACACAAGAGAAGACTCTACACATGGACATCACCAGATGGTCAACACTGAAATTAGATTGATTATATTCTTTGCAGCCAAAGATGGAGAAGCCTGACATAAATCACAGCGGGATCCTCTATTACCCACCTCCCAGAATATTGGACATAAAAGCAAAAATAAACAAATGGGACCTAATCAAACTTAAAAGCTTTTGCACTACAAAGGAAACTATAAGCAAGGTGAAAAGACAGCCCTCAGTTTGGGAGAAAATAATAGCAAACGAAGCAACAGACAAAGGATTAATCTCAAAAATATACAAGCAACTCCTGCAGCTCAATTCCAGAAAAATAAATGACCCAATCAAAAAATGGGCCAAAGAACTAAACAGACATTTCTCCAAAGAAGACATACAGATGGCTAACAAACACATGAAAAGATGCTCAACATCACTCATTATCAGAGAAATGCAAATCAAAACCACAATGAGGTACCATTACAAGCCAGTCAGGACGGCTGCTATCCAAAAGTCTACAAGCAATAAATGCTGGAGAGGGTGTGGAGAAAAGGGAACCCTCTTACACTGTTGGTGGGAATGCAAACTAGTACAGCCGCTATGGAGAACAGTGTGGAGATTCCTTAAAAAACTGGAAATAGAACTGCCATATGACCCAGCAATCCCACTTCTGGGCATACACACTGAGGAAACCAGATCTGAAAGAGACACGTGCACCCCAATGTTCATCGCAGCACTGTTTATAATAGCCAGGACATGGAAGCAACCTAGATGCCCATCAGCAGACATATGGATAAGGAAGCTGTGGTACATATACACCATGGAATATTACTCGGCCATTAAAAAGAATTCATTTGAAGCAGTTCTAATGAGATGAATGAAACTGGAGCCCATTATACAGAGTGAAGTAAGTCAGAAAGATAAAGACCAATACAGTATACTAACACATATATATGGAATTTAGAAAGATGGTAACGATAACCCAATACGCAAAACAGAAAAAGAGACACAGATGTACAGAACAGACTTTTGGACTCTGTGAGAAGGCGAGGATGGGATGTTTAGAGAGAACAGCATCAAAACATGTATATTATCAAGGATGAAACAGATCACCAGCCCAGGTTGGATGCATGAGACAAGTGCTCAGGGCTGGTGCACTGGGATGACCCAGAGGGATCGGGTGGAGAGGGAGGTGGGAGGGGGGACTGGGATGGGGAATACATGTAAATCCATGGCTGATTCGTGTCAATGTATGGCAAAAACCACTACAATATTGTAAAGTAATTAGCCTCCAACTAATAAAAATAAATGGAAAAAAAAAAAACACAACAAATGTGGAGAAGCTCTATACAGTCAGCAAAAACAAGACCGGGAGCTGACTGTGGCTCAGATCATGAACTCCTTATGGCCAAATTAAGACTTAAATTGAAGAAAGCAGGGAAAACCACTAGACCATTCAGTCCAGTTCAGTTCAGTTGCTCAGTCATGTCTGACTCTTTGTGACCCCATGAATTGCAGCATGCCAGGCTACCCTGTCCATCACCAACTCTCGGAGTTTGCCCAAATTCATGTCCATTGAGTCAGTGATGCCATCCACCCGTCTCATCCTCTGTCGTCTCCTTTTCCTCCTGCCTTCAATTTTTCCCAGTATCAGGGTCTTTTCAAAAGAGTCAGCTCTTCACATCAGGTAGCCAAATTATTGGAGTTTCAGCTTCAACATCAGTTCTTCCAATGAACACCCAGGACTGATTTCCTTTAGGATGGACTGGTTGGATCTCCTTGCAGTCAAGGGACTATCAAGAGTCTTCTCCAACACCACAGTTCAAAAGCATCAATTCTTCTGCACTCAGCTTTCTTTATAGTCCAACTCTCACATCCATACCTGACTACTGGAAAAACCATAGCCTTGACTAGACGGACCTTTGTTGACAAAGTAATGTCTCTGCTTTTTAATATGCTGTCTAGGTTGGTCATAACTTTCCTGCCAAGGAGTAAGCACCTTTTAATTTCATGGCTGCAATCACCATCTGCAGTGATTTTGGAGGCCCCCAAAATTAAGTCTGCCACTGTACCTGCATCTATTTGCCATGAAGTGATGGGACCAGATGCCATGATCATAGTTTTCTGAATGTTGAGCTTTAAGCCAACTTTTTCACTCTCCTCTTTCACTTTCATCAGGAGGCTCTTTAGTTCTTCTTCCCTTTCTGCCATAAGGGTGGTGTCATCTGCATATCTGTGGTCAGACTTTATTTTTTTGGGCTCCAAAATCATTGCAGATGGTGACTGCAGCCATGAAATTAAAAGGCGCTTACTCCTTGGCAGGAAAGTTATAACCAACCTAGACAGCATATTAAAAAGCAGAGATATTGCTTTGTCAACAAAGGTCCGTCTAGTCAAGGCTATGTTTTTTCCAGTAGTCATGTATGGATATGAGATTTGGACTATAAAGAAAGCTGAATGCAGAAGAATTGATGCTTTTGAACTGTGCTGTTGGAGAAGACTTCTGAGAGCCCCTTGGTGCAAGGAGATCCAACAAGTCCATCCTAAAAGAAATCAGTCCTGAGTGTTCATTGGAAGGACTGATACTGAAGCTGAAACTCCAATACTTTGGCCACCTGATGTGAAGAGCTGACTCATTTGAAAAGACCCTGATGCTGGGAAAGATTGACGGCGGGAGGAGAAGGAGACGACAGAGGATGAGATGCGTGTATGGCATCCCTGACTCAATGGACATGAATTTGGGCAAACTCCGAGAGCTGGTGATGGACAGGGCAGCCTGGCATGCTGCAGTCCATACTGTCGCAAAGAGTCGGACATGACTGAGTGACTGAACTGAACTGAAGTGCTGTGGTAAAAGAGTAATCATTTTATGGAAGGGGCATCCCAGGAGTACAGACGGCAGAACTCTTGTTGGCAAAGTAATGTCTCTGCTTTTTAATATGCTGTCTTTTCTCTTCCTCACCCCATTCATCCATCTAGTGATTTCCTACTTGACCTTTAACACCCCGTGGAAAGGACCTCTCTGGGAAGTTGTTTAGTCACCACCCCTGTCTCCAGGCCTAACTTTCACTCTCTCCCTCCTCATTTCCTTGTACAGTCCCTGTCACAGTCCCTGTCATTGCATTATCACAGTGCTCACTCCTTCATGTGCTGGTTCCCCTACTAGACTGACCTCCTTGAGGGCAAGGATCTAGGACACATCTCAGAGGCACAACCATGCATGCTGAATGGAGGCTGAACAGCCCTAAATCCAAAATACTGAACTGACTGCACGTCAAAGAGGAACTGACCATTAGCCCCGGTCCTGCCCATATTCCCCTTCCCCAACACACACATTACTGCATTTGGGGATGCAGAGCTCAGGGTTGCTTTAGAATGACAGCTGATGTTTGCCATTGGCTGATTATCCTGTGTTTCAGCATCAGTGCTGCATAATGTGGCTTGTAGGGATTATGTGTAAATAATTATTTGGTGTAGCACTTAACAGTAACTGCATGGCTAGGGCAGCATTTCCTCAACTGTTATGAGGAATCCTCTAATCCTCTTTTGTAAATGTAAATAGAAAACTGTATTAAATAGTAATCTGGTCAAAAAAGTTTGGGAAAGTCTGAAGACTTCATTAGCACATTTTAAGGGTCAGATGTCTGGTGCTAAAGAACAAGGCTTAATTTTGTTTCACTCAGGGCTTCCAAAGCACAATGTTGAGGAATGGACACTGAACAAGAAGTCAGAAGACCTGAGTTCTCATTTCCTCTCTGCCAGTAATGCAAATGCATGATCTTGAATCAGACACTTCCACTTTTGGAGCCTCAAATTCCTCATTTGTTAATTGAATGGGTTGAAACAAAAAAAAACAAACCCTAAAATGACATGTCTGGATTAGATAATTTCTAGGAGCCAGCCCTTCTAATCCCCATTTTCTGTTCTGCTTAGAAGGGATGAACAACTCTGCTGGGCCCTTGATGAACTAAAAGGCTTACACAGTGGGTACTTAGCTACACGGTCTCAGCTCAGCTCTGCCTCGGCACCGGAACAGCTGGGCAGCAGCTAGCATGTTCTCTTAACACAGCTGTTTCCTGTGGAAGGTTAGATCTGACTGGACATTATCTGGCAGTTGTGAGCTGGTTGTGCCAACTCTGGGACAATCTTTCTATTTTTATTTGTTCCAGGACAATCTTTAACATTGTAAGAATCAGCCATTCATTTTTCTTCTCTTCCTTGTCATGGAAATCCCCATTGCAGGAATAGTTGCCCCGAATATCCAAAAGACAGTAAATCTGACAGTAAAGGGAAACTCTGGGTTAAGGAAGAGCTGGTGGGTAGGAGAGATTTGATAGCAATCACCAATCAGGACCCTTAAAATACCAAGTACCTGCCAGGAGACCAGGCCCCCCAAGAATGTAGAGAAGAGAGTAAGGACCAAAGTTCCCCTGGTTTTTAGAGATAACATCCAGACTGGTTCTCTTTATTTATTTATTTATTTTTTGAGCTTTAAATTTTTTTTTTTTTTCATTTATTTTTATTAGTTGGAGGCTAACCATTTCACAACATTGCAGTGGGTTTTGTCATACATTGACATGAAACAGCCATGGAGTTACATGTATTCCCCATCCTGATCCCCCCTCTCACCTCCCTCTCCACCCGATTCCTCTGGGTCTTCCCAGTGCACCAGGCCCGGGCACTTCAGACTGGTTCTCTTTAAAGTGCATTTATGGAAAGGAAAGTATAGCTGGCTCAAGTCAGCTTTTGTAACCACGGAGTTCATGTGGACAGGGGTCAGCCCATTGGTATTTCCTGCTAACGGGGGCCCTGTTAGCATGATACCATCTTCAAAACAGAAGCCCACACATGCTGCTTTGAAGGGCAGCCTCCAAATGGCGACCATTTAAGACTCACATTACATATAAGCAGAGTGGTGGTTCACTCTAGATATTATCTCAACAAAGTCAGAAATGCCATTACTCAAATAATCTGTAGCCAGGGTTTTTTTCTTTTGTAAGGTACCACCACTCCAGGATCCTCCCTAGTTCCCTTTCCTCTGTCCTAAAAAATTAAAGGGCATTCATTCCTAGAGTCAAACGACTACACTAAAATAATTGGGACTTCCCTGGTGGTCCAGTGGCTAAGAGTCTGAGCTCCCAATGTAGAGGGTCAGGGTTCAATCTCTGGTCAGGGAACTGGATCCCACATGCCAAAACTAAGAGTCTGCATGCCAACAACTAAAGAGCCTGTAAGCCTCAAGGAAGATGGAAGATTCTCCACGTGCAACTAAGACCCAGCATAATCAAATAAGTAAATATTTTTTTAAAAAACGAAAACAATTTAGTGTTCTTTCCTTTATTCAGGGGAAAGCAATCCATGGGCTGGGGAAGTACAGGGCCTCATGAGCAGTGGAGGGCTCTTCCCAGGGATTTTTGACAAGAGCAAATTTTGTGTTAGAAGCAGCAATGTGGAAACAAGGCATGATCAGCTAGTAGGATCTATTTTCTAGGGTTGGATAAACCAACTAAATGTGAGCTGGAGAACTGAGATTGGTATTAGGTTTCCTTGTCAGTGAGGCCTCTCCTGTAAGTGCTGCTGACTTAAGCTTAGATTTGAGGGCTGGGCCACTGGGCAGCCTGCATTCTGTGGGTCCTGATAGAGGAATTAGCTTTATTGCTGTGTTTCAGGTCTGGCATTGGCATCATGGTATGACATGGAGCCTGAGAGAGTGTATACAGTATAACTCTTATAGGGATTGGATCCAAAAGTTAATGTATAAAGCAAAAATCAAGTATTATCAGAAATAACCTTTGAAGGACTTCCCTGGTGGTCCAGTGGTTGGGAATCCATCTGCCAATGCCGGGGACATGGGTTTGATCCCTGGTCTGGGAAGATTCCACCTGCCTCAGAGCAACTAAGCCCCTGCTCCACAACTACCGAGCCCATGCACCCAAGCGTCTGTGCTCTGCAACAGAAGAAGCCCAAGCATCACAACTGGAGACAGTAGCCCCTGCTCACTGCAACTAGAGAAAGCCCACACATAGCAACCAAGACTCTGTGCAGTCAAAACTAAATTAAAATAAACAATAATTTTTTAAAAAAGAAATACCCTTGAAAATATTTAAAATCATCCTCAAGGGCAGTGAAATGGTCATACCAAAAGAAGCACCAGGACAGCTGAGGGATCTGGGTTTAATTGAAGGATTCTGCCATTCATCTCACACACACTCAGTATGTGGAATGGAACTAGTTAAATTACAATTTCAGAGTTTTGTTTGTTTTGTTCTGTTTTGGCTGAAATTAGAGTAAGCTAAATATATGTATGACACTTATTTGAAATACATAGAAAAATATCTACATTCAACCTGCTAACTAAGGTTACACCCCAGGAGAAAACTAGGATTGGGGATGAAACAGGAGGGAATGAGGCAGGGCATGACCTTTGAAAGAATGGCACAAGGACACAACATAAACTGATTAGAACCAAATGAGTCCAAGATGACAGACAAGTCTACTTCCACTAGACCTTGATACTCAGTATACACTCATTGTAACACATCAGCAAGCTAAGTTACACCCATAGGCGCCATGACAGTTCCAATGCCAACCGTCAAAGATCAAAAAATGGGCCATGGCCCAATTCCTGGAACTCTCCACCCTTTCCCCAAAAGAGTTGGAATAATCTTCCCACTCATTAACCTGTGAAATTACCCAGACCATAAAAGCTAACCACACTACATTTGAAGGTCGAACTCACACCCTGTAATGACCCATGCTCCTATCTGTGGGGTGTGTTTCTCTCTAAATCCACTTCTTACCTATCACTTTCTTTCTCAATGAATTCTTTCTGTGATAAAACAGAAAAAAGCTGAGATTCATTAGGTTCTGTAACCAAGTGTGTGATCTCAGTTGAAAGGAAGACTGTGGGTTTTAGCTAGCTTTGAGTCCTGGTCTCATGGGTTCAAGTCCCAGTACAGGTTTCCTGTGAAACCTGTATGCAGGTCAAGAAGCAACTGTTAGAACTGGACATGGAACAGGGGACTGGTTGAAAGTTGGGAAAAGAGTACATCAAGACTATATATTGTCACCCTGCTTATTTAACTTATATGTAGAGTACATCATGCAAAACACCAGGCTGGATGAAGCACAAACTGGAATCAAGATTGCCAGGAGAAATATCAATAACATCAGATATGCAGATGACACCACCCTTATGGCAGAAAGCAAAGAAACTAAAGAGCCTCTTGATGAAGGTGAAAGAGGAGATTGAAAAAGTTGGCTTAAAACTCAACATTCAGAAAACTAAGATCATGGCAACTGTTCCCATCACTTCATGGCAAATGGATGGGGAAACAATGGAAATAGTGACATTCTTCATTTTCTTGGCTCCAAAATCACTGCAGATGGTGACACAGCCATGAAATTAAAAGACACTTGCTCCTTGGAAGAAAAGCTATGGCCAGCCTAGACAGCATATTAAAAACCAGAGACTTTGCTAACAAAGGTCTGTCTAGTCAAAGCTATCGTATTTCCAGTAGTTATGTATAGATGTGAGAGTTGGGCCATAAATAAGGCTGAGCACAGAAGAATTGATGCTTTTGAACTGTGGTGTTGGAGAAGACTTCTGAGAGTTCCTTGGACAGCAAGAAGATCAAACCAGTCAATCCTAAAGGAAATCAACCCTGAATATTCATTGGAAGGACTAATGCTAAAGCTGAAGCTCCAATACTTTGGCCACATGATGCGAAGAGTTGACTCATTAGAAAAGACCCTGATGCTGGGGAAGATTGAAGGCAGGAGGACAAGGGGATGACAGAGGACCAGATGGTTGGATGGTGCTACTGACACGATGGACAAAAGTTTGAGCAAGCTCCAGGAGATGGTGATGGACAGGGAAGTCTGATGTGCTACAGTCCAGGGGGTCACAAAGAGTCGGATGCAACCAAGCGGCCGAACAACAACAACAATGGTATATGGATTCGAATCTCAGTCTGAGGTGAATGGTTTCAGGGATGCTAAACAAAAAGTAGGTCAAAGAGGATCTCAGCCATCTCTGTAATTTTTAAAAATTTTTATTTAACACAGAAAACATATTCACACTTTTCTTATGTAGCTTGTAATGACCCTGACTACATGTAGCTCACTATCAGAGGGAGACAAGCATGAAAATAAACAACAAGACAGCATCATAAGTGCTATAATAGCATTTATGGGAGGCCACAGGGGCAGGGCAGTGCGATTGATTTCTCCATGTTAATCGTGTCCCTATTCTTCTGTGCTATGTTCAAGGAAATATGGTTAAAGCCTTGATTATCTTGCTTCAGTTCAGTTCAGTTCAGTTCAGTTGCTCAGTCATGTCCAACTCTTTGCAACACTATGGACTGCAGCAGGCCAGGCTGCCCTGTCCATCACCAACTCCCAGAGTTTGCCCAAATTCATGTCCATTGAGTCAGTGATGTCATCTACCCATTTCATCCTCTGTCATCTCCTTCTCCTCCCGCCTTCAATCATTCCCAGCATCAGGGTCTTTTCAGATGAGTCAGTTCTTTGCATCAGATGGCCAAAGTATTGGAGTTTCAGCTTCAACATCAGCCCTTTCAAAGAATATTCAGGACTGATCTCCTTTAGGATGGACTGGTTCAATCTCCTTGCAGTCCAAGGGACTCTCAAAAGTCGTCTCCAACACCACAGATCAAAAGCATCAATTCTTCTGCACTCATCTTTCTTTATAGTCCAACTCTCACATCCATACATGACTAATGGAAAAATCACAGCCTTGACTAGATGGACCTTTGTTGACAAAGTAATGTCTCTGCTTTTTAATATGCTGTCTAGGTTGGTCATAACTTTCCTTCCAAGGAGTAAGCGTCTTTTAATTTCATGGCTGCAGTCATCATCTGCAGTGATTTTGGAGCCCCCCAAAATAAAGTCTCTCACTGTTTCCACTGTTTCCCCATCTATTTGCCATGAAGTGATGGGACCGGATGCCATGATCTTAGTTTCCTGAATGTTGAGCTTTAAGCCAACTTTTTCACTCTCCTCTTTCACTTTCATCAGGAGGCTCTTTAGTTCTTCTTCCCTTTCTGCCATAAGGGTGGTGTCATCTGCATACCTAATGTTATTGATATTTCTCCCGGCAATCTTGATTCCAGCTTGTGCTTTATCCAGCCCAGCGTTTCTCATGATGTACTCTGCATATAAGTTAAATAAGCAGGGTGGCAATATACAGCCTTGACATACTCCTTTTCCTATTTGGAACCATCCTGTTTTTCCGTGTCCAGTTCAAACTGTTGCTTCCTGACCTGCATACAGGTTTCTCAAGAGGCAGGTCAGGTGGTTGAGTATTCCCATCTCTTTCAGAATTTTCCACAGTTTGTTGTAATCCACGAGTCAAAGGCTTTGGCATAGTCAATAAAACAGAAATAGATGTTTTTCTGGAACTCTCTTGCTTTTTCGATGGCCCAACAGATGTTGGCAATTTGATCTCTGGTTCCTCTACCTTTTCTAAATCCAACCTGAACATCTGGAAGTTCTTGGTTCACATACTGTTGAAACCTGGCTTGGAAAATTTTGAGCATTACTTTACTAGCATGTGAGATGAGTGCAATTGTGCGGTAGTTTGAGCATTCTTTGGCATTGCCTTTCTTAGGGATTGGAATGAAAACGGACCTTTTCCAGTCCTGTGGCCACTGCTGAGTTTTCCAAATTTGCTACCATATTGAGTGCAGCACTTTCACAGCATCATCTTTCAGGATTTGAAATAGCTCAACTGGAATTCCATCACCTCCACTAGCTTTGTTCGTAGTGATGTTTCCTAAGGCCCACTTGACTTCACATTCCAGGATACCTAGCTCTAGGTGAGTGATCACATCATCGTGATTCATCTGGGACATGAAGATCTTTTTTGTATAGTTCTTCTGTGTATTCTTGCCACCTCTTCTTAATATCTTCTGCTTCTGTTAGGTCCATACCATTTCTGTCCTTTATTGAGCCCATCTTTGCATGAAATATTCCCTTGGTTTCTCATATTTTCTTGAAGAGATCTCTAGTCTTTCCCGTTCTATCATTTTCCTCTATTTCTTTGCGCTGATCACTGAGGAAGGCTTTCTTATTTCTCCTTGCTATTCTTTGGAACTCTGCATACAAATGGGTATATCTTTCCTTTTCTCCTTTGTTTTTCATTTCTCTTCTTTTCACAGCTATTTGTAAGGCCTCCTCAGGCAGCCATTTTGCTTTTTTGCATTTCTTTTTCTTGGGGATGGTCTTGATCCCTGTCTCCTGTACAATGTCACAAACCTCCGTCCATGGTTCATCAGTTCATGAACTAGTTCATCATATAGATCATCACTCTGTCTATCAGATCTAGTCCCTTAAATCTATTTCTCACTTCCACTGTATAATCATAAGGGATTTGATTCGGTCATAATTGAATGGCCTAGTGGTTTTCCCTACTTTCTTCAATTTAGTCTGAACTTGGCAATAAGGAGCTCATGATCTGAGCCACAGTCAGCTCCTGGTCTTGTTTTTGCTGACTGTATAGAGCTTCTCCATCTTTGGCTGCAAAGAATATAATCAATCTAATTTCAGTGTTGACCATCTGGTGAAGTCCATGTGTAGAGTCTTCTTTTGTGTTGTTGGAAGAGGGTGTTTGCCATGACCAGTGCGTTCTCTTGGCAAAATTCTATTAAACTTTGCCCTGCTCCATTGTGTACTCCAAGGCCAAATTTGCCTGTTATTCCAGTTGTTTCTTGACTTCCTACTTTTGCATTCCAGTCCCCTATAATGAAACGGATATCTTTTTTGGGTGTTAGTTCTAAAAGGTCTTGTGGCTCTTCATAGAACCATTCAACTTCAGCTTCTTCAGCCTTACTGGTCAGGGCATAGTCTTGGATTGCTGTGATATTGAATGATTTGCCTTGGAACAAGGCAGAGATCATTCTGTTGTGTTTGAGATTGCATCCAACTACTGCATTTCAGACTCTTTTGTTGACCATGATGGCTACTCCATTTCTTCTAAGGGATTCTTGCCCACAGTAGTAGATGTGATGGTCATCTGAGGTAAATTCACCCATTCCAGTCCATTTTAGTTTGCTAATTCCTAAAATGTTGACGTTCACTCTTGCCATCTCCTGTTTGACCACTTCCAACTTGCCTTGATTCATGGACCTAACATTCCAGGTTCCTATGTAATATTGCTCTTTATAGCATCGGACCTTTCTTCCATCACCAGTCACATCCACAGCTGGGTGTTGTTTTTGCCTTGGCTCTGCCTCTTCATTCTTTCTAGAGTTATTTCTCCACTGATCTCCAGTAGCATGTTGGGCACCTCCCGACCTGGGGAAGTCATCTTTCAGTGTCCTACTTTTTGTCTTTTCATACTATTCATGGGGTTCTCAAGGCAAGAGTACTGAAGTGGTTTGCCATTCCTTTCTCCAGTGGACCACATTTTTGTCACATCTTGCTTCAAAGTGACCTAGATAAAGTTTGGGCAAGTTTGCTTGTCTTGCTAGGTCCCTCCCCTGCTCCAGGGAAGGGCAGCTCTTGTGATATGTAGGGTCAGGGGACATACACAGATATTAAAGGGAGGCACCTGCCTGAGTTTTCTAATTTGCCTCATTTTTTTCTGCCATCACAATGATATTGCTAAGCATGACTCACTCTTGGCAGTGCCTTCTCCTCCTCTTTGTCCTTTGTGAGGTAGAATGGACAAGAATTATTATTTCCATGTTATGGACTTGGAATCAAAGGTACAGGAATCAGAAGCAGAGATGAGACCATCACACTGGTTGCTCCCCAGTCCCCACCCTTCTTGTTCTCACTGACCACTTCAGGAGGCAGTTATAATAAACTCTGAATGTAGAATCCTTGTGAAAATTAATAAAGGGAAACCTCACTAAAATGGAGTCAGGAAGCCAGAATAGGGAGCTCCCATGTGTTTTCTACTTGACATCAACACAGACATCAGTAACGCAGGAAAAGACATACTAAGCATCTCAGGCAGGAAGTTACACTACTTTACTACAAGAATTATGGAGATTTTCTCCTTGCTTGGAAACAGCTCAACCAATGGAAGACGATCATGGCTCAGCCAATGAAAATCCATGATACTTAGAATACATGTGCTTGCTTGCGTGCTAAGTCAGCTTTAGTGGTGTCAGATTATTTGCAACCCTGTGGACCATAGCCCACCAGGCTCCTCTGTCCATGGAATTCTCAAGGCAAGAATACTGGAGTGGGTTGCCATGCCCTCCTCCAGGGTATCTTCCTAACCCAGGGATCAAAACCACGTCTCTTATATCTACCTGCATTGGCAGGTGGGTTCTTCACCACTAGTGCCACCTGGGAAGCCCACTTAGAACACCCAGTTCCCTCCAAAGGACTTTTGTTTCTAATAATCCTTCTCAACTTCACTTCTCCTCTATAAAAGAGTCTCCTCTCCTTTGCTTAATGGGACTTACATGTGGTTCATCATAATTGCATGCCCCAAACTGCAATTCTTTGCTGTTGCTGAATAAACGTGTTTTGCTGGTAAAATAACCAGCTGTTTTATTGTTTTAGGTTAACACCTAGAATCCTTAGTAACAGAACCACAGAAAGTCCATTGGATAAATGTTTAGAGCACTTTCCTGACCCAGGCTATAGTGTGAGCTCTGTTCTAGACTGGGTGGGAAAACTCTAGAACTTTTCCTGGGAATGAGGTTCCTCTCAACTGAAGGTTGTGCTTAGTATAGTAAAAATTGCAGACCCTAGATTGAGATGGAATTCACCATATTTTTCCTACGGAATACCGAACAGATTACTTGACCACCCTGAACCTCAACTCTTTACCTGTCTAATGGGAAAAACACCACCTTTCTCATTGACTGACTGAGAGAAATGAGTAAAAGTCATATGTCTGGCACCTGGAGAAGGAAATGGCAACCCACGCCAGTATTCTTGCCTGGGAAATCCCATGGACAGAGGAGCCTGGCAGGTTACAGTCCATGGTGTTGCAAAAGAGTTGGTCATGACTTAGAGACTAAATAACAACAATCCTCATTCATTCTTTTAATCTTTCCTATAGGAGGTACTGGCTGCAAAACACCTGGTAGCACTTGCCTGATTTGGTGAGTTAGCCTAGTAGGAACAATAAAACCTAAAAGATATTTGGAACATTAATGTCTGCATCCATGGAGGGGATCTTTGCTCGAAAGTGCCTCTTTTAAGACTAACTTGGGCCTATAAGAATACAAAAAGAAAGAAAAAAGGAAATAAGGAAGGAAGGAAGGGAAAGAAAGAATCTTTGAGTGCATCATTTTTATTGCTTTTCTTTTCCACACTAAAAGAAATTGAGATCAGTTGCCAGAGCTGGGGACATCCTGAACTTTTCTTCTCTTTGCATACATTTCAAGAAAGGATATGATGCTTTTGTCAGTGTCTGATGTTGGTATGACCACATTGTGTGATTTTCCAAAGACCTTCTCCTGGATGAAGGTATTTGATGATGTAAGACATTGGCGATTAAAGTTTTTAGGCCTCTGGCTCAGCAATAAAATGAGATGAGGATGTATGGCAGCATTTATATTACATGGTTTTCCTCTAGGAATTCTAGAGCTTGCTATCCCCAGAGATATTTATGTTTAAATTAGCTGAAACCCTTTGGTTGCCATAACAGATTTCATTTAAAGTTGGCTGAAGGGAAAACTGAAATTTTTATGTATATGGATGTTACAGATGATTAAAGGAGACAATTTAGGTGATACAAACAATCCTCATTTAATGCTTCACGAAGCAGCCAGTCTCCATTGACAGGGGTCCAGAGAACTGCAAAATGGGGCTGAAGGCAGATAGCTTTCACAGGATAGAGAATAAAGAACAGAGAAGAGAAAAATGGAAGATATCTGGTTAGCTGGGGCCACATGGTCAACCTTGTTTGGGGTGAGAGGAAGAAGAAAATAAGTATAGCGCTCAGAGCTGGGTTGGGCATTTGGGGGTGGCTGACTGGATATGCTACATTTCTGGTCAAATGGAGCATTTACAGGGACATGAAAGTTATCTAAATTTCCATTTGCTGACATGGGACCCTGGGCAGAAGTGGCCTAGAAATTTATTTCAACATGTATTTGTATATCTTATATACATGTTTTTATATACATGCATATTTATGTATAGGCATATATTCTATGTATGTACACCATGTATAATGTATAAGGATATGAGACTTCCCTGGAAGTCCAGTGGTTAAGACTTCACCTTCCAATACAGGGTGTACAGGTTCAATCCCTGGCTGGGGAGCCAAGATCCCACATGCCTTGTGGCCAAAAAACCAAAATATAAAACAGAAATAATACTGTAGTAAATTTAATAAAGACTTTAAAAATGGTCCGTATAAAAAATCTTAACTCTATAAGGATATGCATAGTGCTTTTTCATGGAATCTGAAGACAGAAATACAGTAAAGCTGTAGGAAGGGGCTAGAAAAGGGGACTGCAGAGCCATCGGGATGTCTCCTTGCATGTCTGTTGAGCTCTTCTCTCCTCCCCTCCCCCTTCCCTAAACTTATATAGCTGTTATTACTCTCCTGAGTGACTGATTGATGGATATGGTTCCAATCAGTTCTGAGTCAGGGCTGATTAGATCACAAATCCCAGTTCCTGGCTTGGGTAAGGTGTCCATCTTGGCCAGTGAGCTATTACAGGCAGAGGAAATGAGATACCCAGTGCAGAGCTGGCTACTGGCACCTGTCCTTTGTGAGAAGGGAGAGATACATTATAATTTATGACCAAGGACTGGAAATCAATCTAGACTGGGTTATCAATGCTGCATAAAGAAAGCAAACATGACCAAATGTGAACAACTATAACCAAAATCACCTTAATCATGACTGAGAAAGATAAACAAAACAAGGGCTTTTCTTGGGAGTGGGTTTAGATGGAGAAATGGAAGCAGGACTTGATGGCAGTTAAAAAAAAAAAAAGAAGGGATGAATCCTTGTGTTTGATACATGGGAGCTGAGCAGCAGGACAGTGTGACTAAGAGAAAGGAGAAGGGAGAGAGAAGGGCAACCAGGGCCATTGCCTTGCTCCCTAGAAGAGAATCTCCCCTAATTACTCCCATGGAAGCATTTTGTAATCCCTTCCTCTTCCAACATCCTAATTTTAAATAAGGTCTTTGATCTCTCACTTTCTTGCCTAATTAAAGGAAAGCATTTAAAAAAAAATAAATAAAGGAAAGCATTTAAAAGAAAATAATGATGGCAAAAATAATAGCTTCCACTTACTAAGAGCCTACTAAATGCCCACTGTTTATATAATTTATCTCTACTTCTTACAATAATGTTGCAAGGCAGACATTGCTGTCCCCATTCTACAGACATGGAAAACAAGTCTCAGTGATGAAGAAACTCTGTCCCAAGTCACACAGCTACTGGACTCTGACAGGAGTCTGAGTCCAACTCTGAGTCAAGCTCAGCACTGAAACTATACCTCAGTGTCCTGTATGGGGGAATGAGGAACTGTGTCAGCTTCCCATTGCTGCCATAATAAATGATCATAAAGTGTGAGTCTAGAATGAGGCTAATCAACCATCTTACAGTTCTACAAGGCAGAAGTCCTAAAGTTATGGGGTTGGCCAGACTGCAATCCTTCCAGAGACTCTGGGGAGAATGTGCTTCCTTGCCTTTTCCAGCTTTTATAAGTCATCTGCATTTCTTGGCTCATGGCCCCTTCTGTCTTCAAAGCTATTTGTTGTCTTCAAATCTCTAACTCTGCTTCCCTCTTCTCTCACTCTAATTCTCCTGTCTCCCTCTTATAAGGACATACAATTACATTGGGCCCACCAGATAATCCAGAATAATCTTTCCACCTCAAAATCCTTAACTGAATCACACCTGCCAAATCCCTTTTGCCATGTAAGGCAACATTTCACAGGTCCCAGGATTAGGATGCGCACATCTTTGGGGACCATTATTTTGCCTCCCACATGAACCACATCTATGTCATTGACCACTATATCCCCAGTACCTAGCCAATGTTTGTCACATATAAAGTGCTCAAGAAATATTTGTGAAATTGATGAATGAAGAAAAGTAAACTAGATTAACTTCAAATTCTATCCTCTCGTTCTTTTGTTTTAAATTTTAGTTTTTGGTTCATCTATCTCATGATATATTATGACCAGAGGGACCTCTATGGCTGAGCAATCAACACAACCAACCCCAGTTCCTCCAATCAGCCCCAGATTTAAAAATGGACAGCCCTTGATACCAGAGTCTGTCTTCTAAGGTTGAGAGTAGTTCTAGTTTGTAAAGTGCAGACTGACTGCCTGTGACCTACAGTGGAGAGGGCTTCAAAACTCTAGGTTAAAAAAAACTACAAACAACCCAATTTAAAAATGGGCAAAGGACTTGACATTTCTCCAAAGAAGATAGTCAAATGATCAATAAACATGAAAATATGCTCAACATCATTAGCCATCAAGAAATACAAAAATCAAAACTACAATGATATATCACTTTATACCCATTAGAAGATCTATAATAAAATTTTAAAAAATAAAATATTTCATTAAAGATGTGGAGAAATTGGAAATCTCATGCATTCCTGGGAATGTAAAATGGTACAGCTGCTGTGGAAAACAATTTGGCAATTCCTTGAAAAGTTAAGCATAGAATTACCATATGGCCCAGTAATTCCATTTCTAAGTATAAACCCAAAAGAATTTAAACCAAGGACTCAGTGTCAATATTCATAGCAGCACTATTCACAATAGTCAAAAGGTAGAGACAATCCAGATGTTCATTAACAAATGAGTGGATAAACAAAATCTGATATATACGTACAATCAACTATTTTACGGCCATAAAAATGAAGTTTGGACACACCCGACAACACAGATGAACCTTGAAAACATTATGCAAAGTGAAATAAGCCAGACAAAAGAACATATATTGGATGATTTCACTCCCATGAAATAACTAGAATAGGCAAATCCAGAGAGACAGAAAGTAGATCAGAAGTTACTAGCAGCTGGGGAAGTAGGGAAGGGAAATTATTGTTTAATAGGCACTGGATTTCTTTTCGGGGCGATGAAAAATTTTGGAAACCTTGGCTATGGTTGAACAACACTGTGAATATACTTAATGCCACTGAACTGCACATGTAAAAATAGTTAAAATGACGAAACTGAGGTTATACATATTTTAGCACAACTTTTAAATAGAAGAAAAAAGAAGATAAATGAATAAACCATGAACATTTTCTACCAGGGAAAGAAGAGCTTTTAGTGAAATAACACAGCCACAGTGTAAAAAGCCTAAGTCCTCAGACTTAGAAGACTAAGGGGGAAGTGGAGGAGGGATAAATTAAGAGGTTGGAATTAACATACACACACTACTATATATAAAATAGATAATCCAAGGGCCTGTTGGATAGCACAGGGAACTCTACTCAATGCTCTGTAACAACCTATATAGGAGAAGAATCTGAGAAAGAACCGACCTATGTGTATGCATAGCTGAATCACTTGGCTGTACACCTGAAACTAACATAGTGTTGTAAATCAACTATAGTCTAATATAAAATAAAAATTAATTTTAAAAAGTGTAAATCCTATGAATCCCAAGATTCATAAAAGACAAAGTGTTTAATTACAGGGGCTTGGTGCAGAAAAATACTCTGAGACCTTTGTAGTGTAACATAGGGAACAGCTAAACTAGTTTTATCAAATCTTATCAGCCTTAGGGGAAGACCAGGGACTAATACATGGTAAGGCTGTTTCACAGTCTCCTGATTTGAGAGTTTAACAAAACAAACCAGGAAGGATAAGCACCGGTAGGTGCTATGTCTTACATCTGCCTGAAATTTAAAACAGTGGGAACAGAGTGTACTCTGGACATATTAGAAAGCAAAAAGTGAGGAATTTTGATGAGGATGTGGCAAAAAGAATCCCAAAGATCTTTAAAGCAAACAACAGAACCAATTATATTCAGAAAATTTTAATATGTAATCATAAAAAAGGGCATCTCTGGTGGCTCAGTAAAGAATCTGTATGCCAATGCAGGAGATGTGGGGTTGAATTCTGAATTAGGAAGATTCCCTGGAGAAGGAGATGACAATCTATCCCAGTATTCTTACCTGGAGAATTCAAACAAAGATGGGCAGAATAAAGGATAGAATGGCAAGGACCTAACAGAAGCAGAAGAGATTAAGAAGCGGTGGCAAGAATACACAGAAGAACTATACAAAAAAGGTCTTAATGACCCAGATACCACAATGCTGCAGTC
Source organism: Cervus canadensis (assembly GCF_019320065.1). Taxonomy (NCBI): domain Eukaryota; kingdom Metazoa; phylum Chordata; class Mammalia; order Artiodactyla; family Cervidae; genus Cervus; species Cervus canadensis. The sequence goes on from NC_057392.1 coordinate 46,563,279, forward strand.
ACTCACCTAGAGCCAGACATCCTGGAGTGTGAAATCAAGTGGACCTTACAAAAACTCAGCAGTGGCCACAGGACTGGAAAAGGTCAGTTTTCATTCCAATCCCAAAGAAAGGCAATGCCAAAGAATGTTCAAACTACCACACAATTGCACTCATCTCACACACTAGCAAAGTAATACACAAAATTCTCCAAGCCAGGCTTCATCAGTACATGAACCAAGAACTTCCAGATGTTCAGGCTGGATTTAGAAAAGGCAGAGGAACCAGACAACAAACTGCCAACATCCATTGGACCATTGAAAAAGCAAGAGAGTTCCAGAAAGACATCTATTTCTGCCTTATTGACTACGCCAAAGCCTTTCACTGTGCAGATCACAACAAACTCTGAAAAATTCTTAGAGATGGAAATACCAAACCACCTTACCTGCCTCCTGAAAAATCCGTATGCAGGTAAAGAAGCAACAGTTAGAACTAGACATGGAACAAGAGACTGATTCCAAATAGGGAAAGGAGTATGTCAAGGCTGTATACTGTCACTCTGCTTATTTAACTTATATGCAGAGTACATCATGCAAAATACCAGGCTGGCTGAAGCAGAAGCTGGAATCAAGATTGATGGGAGAAGTATCAATAACCTCTAAAATGCAGATGACACCACCCTTCTGGCAGAAAGAGAAGAACTAAAAAGCCTCTTGATGAAAGTGAAAGAGGAGAGTGAAAAAGTTGGCTTAAAGCTCAACATTCAGAAAACTAAGATCATGGCATCCAGTCCCACCACTCCAGGGTAAATAGATGGGGAAACAATGAAACAGTGAGAGACTTTACTTTCTTGGGCTCCAAAATCACTGCAGATGGTGACTGCAGTCATGAAATTAAAAGACACTTACTCCTTGGATGAAAAGCTATGACCAACTTAGATAGCATATTAAAAAGCAGAGCCATTACTTTGCCAATAAAGGTCCATCTGGTCAAAGCTATGGGTTTTCCAGTAGTCATGTATGGATGTGCGAGTTGGACTATAAAGAAAGCTGAGCACCGAAGAACTGATGCTTCTGAGCTGTGGTGTTGGAGAAGACTCTTGAGAGTCCCTTGGATTGCCAGGAGATCCAATCAGTCAATCCTAAAGGAAATCAGTCCTGAATATTCATTGGATGGACTGATGCTGAAACTGAAACACCGATACTTTGGCCACCTGATGAAAAGAACTGACTCTTTGGAAAAGACTCTGATGCTGGGAAAGATTGAAGGTGGGAGGAGAAGGGGATGACAGAGGGTGAGATGGTTGGATGGCATCACCAACTTAAGGGACATGAATTTAAGCAAGCTCTGGGAGTTGGTGATGGACAGGGAAGCCTGGCGTGCTGCAGTCCCTGGGGTTGCAAAGAGTTGAGCGACTGAACTGAACTTGCAATGCAGAGGACATAGGTTCAATCCTTGGTTGGGGAAGTAAGATCCCACATGCCACAGAACAACTAAGCACGCAGGCCACAGCTAGAGAGTCTATGCGCTGCAATGCAAGATTCCACATGATGCAAGAAAGATCCCACGTGTTCCGGCACCTGCAGGTCAGCCATCAATTCTACTTTCTCTTGGGTTCAGCGCCCAAGACCCCTGTGTTCTTCTGTTCTCACGTTCTTCCATTTGTGGACCATGGGCAACACATTCAGGGTCTGGAGGATGGAGCAATATATTTCTTTTCTGTTGCTGTGCAGTTTCCTTTTGGATGGGTAGGCAGGCACCTCTCCTTGTCCTCTGCCTTTTTCCTACCCTTCCCCTTACGCTCACCCCTCAGAAGTCTGCCCCGTTTCATCCTTCCCACACCTTCTGTCTTCAGGCCAGTGGGATACATCTGCAAAGTGCCTTTGCTGTGGTCCTCATACTCTTTAAAGCAGAAGGATCATTTAAAAGAAAAGCCTCTGTCTTGCTAATATTGACTGCCTTGAAAATGAATGTGCTAGATAATTTATTATTAAAGGCAACTTTATGAGTTGAGCAGTCTGGGTGACTCAGAGGGGGATGTTAAACCCTTCATTGTCACAAGCAACCTTTAGCTCTCATGCCATTGGTGCTGGGAAGCCAGGTTTCAAACAGGCTCAAAATGGGTAGCATATGATTCCAGAGGGTCTTAAATCATTCAACAACGTATGCACATACTTGAAACTTAGCAAGCTGCTTCCTTAAGAATCTCATAGCAGATGGTGACTATGTCTTTTTAGCTTAAATCCTCCTCCTCCCGTTGGCATGAGAGTGGAAGAAGCAAGCAGATGAGACAAAGACAGAGAATCCCAGATGGCTGTACCACATCTCACTGGCAGAGACTCAAGTCCTTACTGTTTCCTTATATTGAGCAGAAATCCACTGCCTATGGATCAGGTCTGTACTTTGAAGCCTACAGAGAAAGAACTTTTTCTTCCCAATGACAACCCTTAGGGTTTTGTTCTAAAAGAGGAAAATGCCTATTTCCTTGATATACATATATGTTCACTATGCCAGTTTCCAGGTTCTCATCATCCTGATCCTTCTAATTTACTCAAATTTGACAATATACTTTCTTTTTTTCACAGTATGATTTTTCCAATGAGATATAATGGACAGATAACATGATATTAGTTTCAGATGATAAAGATTTGATATTTATATATACTGTGAAATGATCACCACAATAAGCCTAATTAACATCTGTCACCATACATAGTTAAGAAAACATTGTTTTTTTTTCTTGTGAGGAGAACTTTGAAGATCTACTCTTGGCAACTCTCAAACATAGTTTGCTAATATACTTTTTAAAATATGGCACTAGGAGTTGAAATATTTTTCTTGGGAAAGAGGAGTGATGTGTACATATGATATCTGACAAGTAGAAGGAGAGAGAGATGGAGATGATTTTAAGAAAATGAGCTCAAGGACCAGAAAGATGGTATTGAAGATAGCACTGATTGTATTAGGTGTTGAAAAGCTGGGAATAATTGTTCAAGTGAAGATAATTTGGCATTGGCTGTGCTTTCTGGTGAGAAACAAGAAACACAGATCTAGAGGAAGAATAAGAGACTAGAACTGAAGGTATAGACTAAAGGGTCTGTAGCCTACACATAGGTAGTAGTAGCTAATTCACTGAGAAAGGGGGAGAACTCTCACTTGGGAGTTCTTAGGATGATCAGGCTGTGCCAGATGTTCTCCTGGTATTAGTATCATCTACCTTTACAGTTTGTAAGGTGGGAATTACTGCTTTCACCAGGCGAGTAAGACTGATAAAGGTTATGTAACTTGCCCAAGGCCACTCAGTTACCAAGTGAAAGGTCTGGGAATCCAACTCAGGCACCTTCTCAGGGAGAAATGTGATGAGTGCCTCAGGAGCTTGTTCCCAAGCTAGTGGTGTCACAGGTCAGTCACTGAGTGCTCATGCCTAAAGGTTTCGCAGGCAGTCTATAGCCTGTGTGCAGATTTAGTGCTTATGAAATAACAAAGTCCACAGTTTGTTGGGAGGCTGCGTAGCATAGAATTTAATGGCTAGGAACACAGTCTTTAGAGAGACCTGGCTTCAAACCATAGCTCTGCCCCTTACTTACTAGATATTCATGGGAATATGTCTCCAACCTTAGTTTCTTCATTTATGAAATGATATTAGTAATACCAATTTTATAGCATTGTTATGAGGACTAAAGGAGATCATGTTTGTAATGTATGTATTCATATATCTATGTAAGTAAAATGTATATGAGACTTTATAGTTGAATCTAAAAAGAAAACAAAATGCAAATGAATATAAAAAACAAAAACAAAAACAAAAAAACAAAAAAACAAAAAAAAAAAACCAAAAACAGATTCACAGGTATATGCAGGGAGACGGCCTGAACGTACAGGCCCCTTACGGCCCTAAGAGAGAACAAAGGGTCTCTCTTTGTCCTGCCACCCCTTCTTGTTAAAGTATAGACTGGTATTTGTCTCCTTCAGGGAAAAAACACACCGGTGACCTTTTGCCTGTTTTTCTGGTGCTGATAAACTCATCATGCTCGAAACCTGTTTTCCATCTAGATAGTGTTCTATTGATGAAGCCTGTTTTCTATCTAATGTTCTATTGATCTTAATCATGTTGGGCGCTAGGGTAATTAATGCTCTACTGATCTTGAGTGTGGGAATTTAAAACATCTGTAGCTCTGCACGTATGCAAACCCTCGATCTATTCTTAGTAACTCCTGTTAGCGTATATATAGGCGTGGTATTCTTCAATAAAGTAGGCGGAGTCACACACAAGCGGATTCCGTCCCTCTCAACCCCATCTTTCTGAGTCTTATTTTTCCTAGGTACTCTGGTAATTGCATTCTCGACCAGTTCGTTTGCCAGCAGGCTCCGGCAGGTATAGATAATAAACTAGTGGTTACTAGTGGGGAGAGGAGTTGGGGAGGGGCAAAATGAACTAGGGAATTTAGACGTACAAACTACTAGGTCTAAAATAAATAAGATATAAGGATATATTGTACAACACAGGGAAAATAGTCAATATGTTATAATGACTTTATATGGAGTATAATTGATAAAAATACTGAATCACTGTTGTATAACTATTGTACAACTGTACTTTAATAGAGTATTTATATTAGAAGTGCTTAAATAGAAAGGATTCAACAGAATGTAGCTCTTTTCTTTTTTTTTTTTTTGATCTTTTCTTGTACTTTATGTCTTTTTGTGATTTTTTTATAATTTATTTTTTACTGAGGTAACATTGGTTTATAACATTACATGTTTCATGCATATAACATTGTATTTCTACTTCTGTATGCACTACATGCATATCAATCCCAAAGAAGGACAATGCCAAAGAATGTTAAAACTAACATACAGTTGTGCTCATTTCACATGCTATCAAGGTAATGCTCAAAATCGTTCAAGTTAGGCTTCAACAGTACGTGAACCAAGAACTTCCAGATGTACAAGCTGGATTTAGAAAAGGCAGAGAAACCAGAGATCAAATTGCCAACATCCATTGGATCACAGAAAAAGCAAGTGAATTCCAGGAAAACATCTACTTCTGCTTCATTGACTAGGCAAAAGCCTTTGACTGTGTGAATCACAACAAATTGTGAAATATTCTTAAAGAGATGGGAATACCAGACCACCTTACCTGCCTCCCGAGCAACCTGACTGCCCGTCAAGAAGCAACAGTTAGAACCCAACATAGAACAATGGATTGGTTCAAAATCGGGAAAGGAGTACATCAAGGCTATATACTGTCACCTAGCTTATTTAACTTATACGCAGAGTACATCATGCAAGATGCTAGGCTGGATGACTCACAAGCTGGAATCAAGACTGTCAGAAGATATATCAACAACCTCAGACATGCGGATGATGCCACCCTTATGGCAGAAAGCAAAGAGGAACTAAAGAGCCTCTTGATGAAGGTGAAAGAGGAGTGAGAAAAAGCTGGCTTGAAACTCAATATTCAAAAAATTAAGATCATGGCATCTGGTCCCATCACTTCATGGCAAATAGATGGGGGAAAAAATGGAAACAGTGACAGACTTTATTTTCTTGAGCTCCAAAAATCAGCGCAGATGGTGACTGCAGCCGTGAAGTTAAAAGACCCTTGCTCCTTGGAAGAAAAGCTATGACCAACATAGCATATTAAAAAGCAGAGACATCACTTTGTCGCCAAAGATCTGTCTAGTCAAAGCTATGGTTTTTCCAGTAGTCATGTATGGATGTGAGAATTGGACTATAAAGAAGGCTGAGTGTTGAAGAATTGATGCTTTTGAACTGTGTTACTGGAGAAGATTTTGAGTCCTTTGGACAGCAAGGAGATCCAACTAGTCAATCCTAAAGGAAATCAGTCAATAATCATTGGAAGGACTGATGCCAAAGCTGAAGCTCCAATACTTTGACCACTTGATGGGAAGAGCTGACTCATTAGAAAAGACCCTGATGCTGGGGATGATTGAAGGCAGGAGGAGAAAGAGGCAACAGAGGATGAGATGGTTGGATGGAATCACTGACTTAATGGACATGAGTCTGAGCAAATTCTGGGATATGGTGAAAGAGAGGGAAGCCTGGCATGCTGCTGTTCACGGATTTGCAAAGAGTAGCAAAAAGTTAAATGACTTAGTGACTGAACAACAACAAATGCACCACAGTATGCTCACCACCAAAATTTAGTTTCCTTCTGTCACTGTACAGTTGATCTCCTATATCCATTAAGAGGCCCTTCCCTGGCCTCTTCCTCTTTAGCAACCACTACTCTGCTCTTTGCATTCTGTGTGTTTGTTCCTGTTCATGTTTTTTGACTGTGGTGGGTCTTTGCTGCGTGAGGGCTTTCTCTAGTTTTGACGAGCAGGGGCTACTCTTTGTTGTGCTGCACAGGCTTCCCATTGCGATGCCTTCTCTTATTGCAGAGCATAGGTTCCAGGCACACAGGCTTCAGTAGTTTCAGCTTATGGGCTCTAAAGCACAGTTTCAGTAGTTGTGGTGCATGAGCTTAGTTGCTCCAGAGCATGTGGGATCTTCCTGGACCAGGGATTGAACCAGCAGCCCTTGCATTGCAAGCAGACTCAACCACTGGGCCACCAGGGAAGCCCTGTTGATTTATTTTTATTTTTAAAATATTCCAAATATGAGTGAAATCATACGATATCTGTCTTTCTCTGCCTGAATTATTTCACTTAGCATAATGTTCTCAAGCTCTATCCATGTTATCACAAATAGAAAGATTTCATCTTTCTTATTCCTAGGCAATATTCCATTTTATATACATCTATATATCACCTCTTCTTTATCCATTGATCCATTCATGGACACTTAGGCTGTTTCCATATCTTGGCTATTGTAAGTAATGCTTCAATGAACACAAGGGTGCATGCATTAGTGTTTTCATGTTCTTTGGATAAATACATAGAAGTGCAATAGCTGGATCAAACGGTACTTCTAGTCTTCATTTTTTGAGACGCCTCCACTCTGTTGTCCATTGTGGCTGTGCCAATTTACATTCCTACCAATAGTATTTGTCCCCAGTGTCCTCGGGATATTGATAAGGACTGCACTGAATCTGTAGACTGCCATAGGTATTATGGACATTTAAACAATGTTAGAACTGGACATGGAACAACAGACTGGTTCCAAATAGGAAAAGGAGTACATCAAGGCTGTATATTGTCACCCTGCTTATTTAACTTATATGCAGAGTACATCATGAGAAACGCTGGGCTGGATGAAGCACAAGCTGGAATCCAGATTGCCGGGAGAAATATCAATAACCTCAGATATGCAGATGACACCACCCTTATGGCAGAAAGTGAAGAGGAACTAAAAAGCCTCTTGATGAAAGTGAAAAAGCAGAGTGAAAAAGTTGGCTTAAAGCTCAACATTCAGAAAACTAAGATCACGGCATCTGGTCCCATCACCTTGTGGGAAATAGATAGGGAGACAGTGGAAACAGTGTCAGACTTTATTTTTGGGGGCTCCAAAATCACTGCAGATGGTGATTGCAGCCATGAAATTAAAAGACGTTTACTCCTTGGAAGGAAAGTTATGACCCAAGGATTATTAATAAGCAGAGCCAACAAAGTCTAGGCTATTTTTTCAAGGTGAATGTGTGAGAGGACTATAAAGAAAAGCTGCCGAAGAATGATGCTTTTGAACTGTGGTGTTGGAGAAGACTCTTGAGAGTCCCTTGGACTGCAAGGAGATCCAACCAGTCCATCCTAAAGGAGATCAGTCCTGGGTGTCATTGGAAGGACTGATGCTGAAGCTGAAACTCCAATACTTTGGCCACCTCATGCGAAGAGTTGACTCATTGGAAAAGACCCTGATGCTGGGAGGGATTGGGGGCAGGAGGAGAAGGGGACGACAGAGGATGAGATGGCTGGATGGCATCACCGACTCAATGGGCATGAGTTTGAGTAAACTCCGGGAGTTTTTGATGGACAGGGAGGCCTGGCGTGCTGCGATTCATAGGGTCGCAAAGAGTCGGACACAACTGAGCGACTGAACTGAACTGGAGCAATGTTCTTTTAATCCACGAGCATGAAATATCTTTCTATTTATATATAAGTTCCCTTTTCTCCACATACTCAACAATACTTTCCTTTTTGATAATAAGGATTCTAACAGCGTGAGGTGGTATCTCATTGTGGTTTTGATTTGCATTTACTTAATGGTTAGTGATGTTAAACATCTTTTCATCTGCTTGTTGTTCATCCGTATGTGTTCTTTGGGGAAATGTCTACTCAGCCCCTCTGCCAACTCATTTGAAACGGGGCAGCACCTTTCTATTTGATTCTAACAATTCAACGTAATTAAAAATTAGAGGCCTTTCTTCTACTTTCCAGCAGGTGGCGCTACAGCACAAACTTTTGGTTTCTCTTACCTGAGCCGCCTCAGGTGGAAGGAAGACAGCACTTTCCCCTCTCCACTGCTTCCATCAGAGGCGTGGCTCCATGTGGTCCTTATCACTGCTTGTGTCTCTGGGGTTGTTGGAGCCTTTGATGCTGCCAGTGTCACTACCCCACGTGAAGCACCAGGATGGTGGGTGATTCCTCTGCAAATGGGATCAGGCTCTGTTGCTGTCAGCGGAGGAGGAGGGGAGGGAGAGGAGCCAGGGTGAAGCAGGCACCTCTGCTGTGTCTGGTGTTAGGCTCCTGGGCTCTGCTGCCGCCACTGGGAGGGTCGAGGGCTGGAGTCATGGGTGCTTCCCCAGCTGGAGGGCCAGGGCCCCAGGTCCCACTGTCACTGCTGTCCAGTTCCCTGTGGCCGTGAGTGCCACTGTGCCTGAGAGACTGGAGTGATAGGCACTGCCTCTCCTGCAGCTACTGAAACCAAGTGGGGCCCTGTGGGCTCCCAGACATGGAGGCCTTGCTGTCTCCCATTTCTTGTGGGCAAGACTCTGCCTCCATGACCTTCCCTGAGTCCCAAAGGCAGATTCAGAACAGCTGCTAAGGGAGGAGCAGCCAAGAAAGATCTGAAGCAAGATGAAATGAGCCAGAGATTAGATTAGGAGACCCACCTGAGAAGAGACTAAGGGAGTGAAAGCCCTGCACACCCTATCATGTCAGAGACCTCACCTTTGAAACTTGAGAGTTGTTATAAAACCCGCATCAAAAAAAAAAAAACCCGCATCAAATCCTCCCAGGTGAAGACATAACAATTTTTTGAGGCAGAAACCTGATGTGTCTCTCTTTGCCTGGCAAAGCAATAAAGCTATCCTTTTCTATTATTCACCCCAAACTCTGTCTCTAGGATTTGAATCAGCACTGGTATGTAGAGAGGCTGGGGTCTCAGTAACACTACTGGGTTCTCTGGGGCTGTGGGCTGCCATAGCTAAAGGGCCAGGATTGCAGGCACTGTCTCTGTTGTTCCCCTGATTCCACTTCCTCTGTGTGTTCCAGTCCACCCTTAGATATACAGGTGTGTAATTCTCTGTCATCCTGGTATTTTGGACAGAGGCACCTTGTTGTGTTGTGGATGTTTTACTGGTTGGAGATTCAAAGGGAAAGACAAAAATAGTATCTTACCCTACTATGTTGCTGATGTCATCTTCCAAAGGGTTTCTATGTAAAGAGCAGCTGTGTAAAATTTTCATCTGTCCCTGGCATTTAATATCAAGCCTCTTTAAGCTGGAGAATGGGTGTGTGGAGTACAATGCATCACCCTGACTAGGTTGTTGCTTTTCCCAAAATTCCCTTCCCTGTGTTTCCAGTTAGGATGGTTCAGAGACATACCTGGGGGAGATTAAGGACAGAAGTAAAGCAAGAGTCATTTTGCAAACACATTGTTATTTATTTGCTGGGTCACCCTGCTGGTGTGAGGCATCAGCCAGGCCTCCAACTGCCCCATCTTCCTTTGAATCCTCCTGCAGCATCTCTGGCTTTTGGACCAGGTGTGTGTGTGTTTAGTTCTGTGCTGAAGGGTCCTAGCTTCTCCAGGGCATCTGTACCATCAAGGTCAGAGGCAACAAGGACTGACATGGTTTCACTGTTGGCTCCATCCTGGGCTGGCTTGCTTCCCAACTGCCTGCCTACTCATTATATATATATATATATATATATATATATATATATATATCTCCTAGTTAGAGTTGCTAGCTTTAGCAAATAAAAATACAGCTTGCTCAGTGAAATGTGAATTTCAGAGAGAAGTGTCGACTAGAAAAGATGTACAATTGAATTGTTAGTTAAGTTTTATTTGGGGCAACATGAGGCAGCATCTCAGATAGCTCTGAGAGACTGCTCCAAATCAGCTTTTGGTTAACAGGTGGCAGTGGGGGGTGGGGGCAGTTCAATACCATTAAGCCCTCATTTTACAAAAGTTTTTTTTGTTAGTCATGAGGATCTGATGTCACCTGAACGGATTTAGTGCTTCTCTAGATAAGAGGAGATACAAGGATGGAGATCATAAAATCTGTTTCTAAAAACATCTAACTATCTAAAGACCTGTCCCACCAGATTCCCTGGAGCACAGAGTGCCTCACTCCACCGTGAACTCAGTCAGGGGTTTTTGAAGGTCAGTAGCTACAGCAGCACCTGCCTCTCCATAGAGGCAGGTGGCAAATGCCTTTGTTGTCCAGTCATTAGCAATGCTCTTGGTAAGTGCCAATTTGTAGCTGACACGAGCAAATAATTTTTTAGTATATGATTATTTGAAATTAAAATTTGTGTGTCCTGGCTTTGGGTTTTTCTTCACGAATTCTGACGACCTTGAGCATGGGAGAGGAAGTGACTGGAGCAAGACAAGATTGTTGGGCAGAGCCCAGCTGAGTACACACACTCAGCTTAGTGTGTTTCCCTAGTAGGGCTCATCTGGTATAAGTAAGGCCAAAGCAGATAATAGGATTCATCCAAAGTTGGGATTTTACCAAGTGGATTTTGGTAAGAAGCACCAGAGAGTTTAAGGACAGTAGCTTGCAAATTTGAGTTTTCAACAGCATCAATTAGAGGATTTGTTAGGACACAGATTGCAGGGCCCCAACCCTAGAGATTTTGATTCAGTAGATCTGGGATGGGGCCAAAGAATTTGCATTTCTATAGGAATTCCCTAGCAGTACAGTGGTTAGGAGTCTAGGCTTTCACTGGTGGGGGACTGGTTCTATCCTGCTCAGGGAACTAAGATCCTACAAGCTGCACAGTGTGGCAAAAAGAAAAAAAAACAAAACAAAACACTGCATTCTGAGGAGTACAGCTGGTCCAGGGAACCAAAAAAAGATGTTCTTTTTTATTTTTTAAAAAAGAACATCTTTGCAAAGATGGGCACAATAAAGGGCAGAAATGGTATGGACCTAAAAGAAGCAAAAGATATTCAGAAGAGGTGGCAAGAATACACAGAAGAACTATACAAAAAAGATCTTCATGACCCAGATAACAATGATGGTGTGATCACTCACCTAGAGCCAGACATCCTGGAATTCGAAGTCAAGTGGGCCTTAAGAACATCACTATGAACAAAGCTAGTGGAGGTGATGGAATTCCAGCTAAGCTAGTCCAAATCCTAAAAGATGAAGCCGTGAAAGTACTGCATTCAATATGCCAGCAAATTTCAAAAACTTGGCTGTGGCCACAGGACTGGAAAAGGTCAGTTTTCATTCCAATCCCTAAGAAAGGCAATGCCAAAGAATGCTCAAACTACTGCACAGTTGCACTCATCTCACACACTAGCAAAGTAATAATCAAAATTCTCCAAGCTAAGCTTCAACAGTACATGAACCAAGAACTGCCAGATGTTCAAGCTGGATTTAGAAAAGGCAGAGGAACCAGAGATCAAATTGCCAACATCCACTGGATCATAGAAAAAGCAAGAGAATTCCAGAAAAACATCTACTTCTGTTTCACTGACTATGCCAAACTGTGGAAAATTCTTAAAGAGATGGGAATACCAGATCACCTTACCTGCCTCCTGAGAAACCTGTATGCACGTCAAGAAGTAACAGAACTGAACATGGAACAACAGACTGGATCAAAATTGGGGAAAGGAGTATGTCAAGGCTGTTTACTGTCACCTTGATTATTTAACTTATATGCAGAGTACATCATGTGAAATGCCAGGCTGGATGAAGCACAAACTGGAATCGAGCTTGCTGGGAGAAATATCAATAACCTCCAAAACACAGATGACACAACCCTTATGGCAGAAGGCAAAGTGATGAAAGTGAAAGAGGAGAGTGAAAAAGTTGACTTAAAACTCAACATTCAGAAAACTAAAATCATGGCCTCTGGTCCCGTCACTTCATGGCAAATAGATGGGAAAACAATGGAAACAGTGACAGATTTAATTTTCTTGGGCTCCAAAATCACTGCAGATGGTGACTGCAGCCATTAAATTAAAAGATGCTTGCTCCTTGGAAGAAACACTGTAACAAACTTAGTATATTAAAAAGCAGAGACATTACTTTGCCAACAAAGGTTCATCTAGTCAAAGCTATGGTTTTTCTAGTAGTCATGTATGGATGTGAGAGTTGGACTGTAAAGAAAGCTGAGTGCCGAAGAATTGACGCTTTTGAACTGTGGTGTTGGAGAAGACTCTTGAGAGTCCCTGGGACAGCAAGGAGATCAAATCAGTCAATCTTAAAGGAAATCAGTCCTGAATAGTCATTGGATGGACTGATGCTGAAGCTGAAACTCCAATACTTTGGCCACCTGATGGTAAGAACTGACTCATTGGAAAAGACCCTGATGCTGGGAAAGGTTGAAGGCGGGAGGAGAAGGGGACGACAGAGGATGAGATGGTTAGATGGTACCACCAACTTGATAGACATGAGTTTGAGCAAGCTCCAGGAGCTGGTGATGAATAGGGAGGCCTGGTGTGCTGCAGTCCACGGGGTCATGAAGAGTTGGACACAACTGAACGACTGAACCCAAATGAACTGAACTCATAGTTCATACTTTGAGATCCACTGCAGTAGAGGCAAATGAGGACCATGTGATCTAATGTAGATAAAGGGAGGCGGTACGGATGGAGGAGGCTGAGGGGCACAGAGGGTATAAGAAAGGTTTATATTCCTTGTCTTCACAGTGAGCAGAAGTCTGCAATGGCTCCCTGCAAAGGATTAGCTGTTGTACTTCAGATTCTTTTCCCATACAGGTTATTACAGAGTATTGAGTAAACAATCATTTGATTGTCCCCCTCCTTCACCACCTCTAGGACAAAGACCATGTCTGTCAGTTTCTTGTGCTCCCAGTAGAGTGCCTGCCAGAGTTGGTGCTAAATATGCATTGAACATTCTAAGTATCCAACAAATACTTCAATGTTCAGTCACTAGATTTAGTACCTCGATAAGCGTCAGAAGGCACTCTCAAGTGCGCTTACACCTTGGAGGCAAAAACACTAGGCAGCCCCTCCCCATGCAACAGTAGCGGTCTGGTCATTCTGCATGCACCCTCTTGCTCCTGTTTCCCTCCTCTCTGAGTCATTTCTTAGTACCCAATTCTTAGGCCTTCATTCTCCCTTGAGTTTAGACTTACCTTCAGTATCTGTTTCTTTCTCTGTGCTGTGCTCAGTCATTCAGTTGTGTCTGACTCTCTGAGACCCCATGGACTGCAGCCCGCCAGGCTCTTCTGTCCATGGGACTCTCTAGCAAGAATACTGGAGTGGATTGTTATTTCCTTCTCCAGGACACTAATAACTTCTGCATCTATGCTTCTGGCCTGAGTAGCTGAAAGCCACACCCAGATCAGTGCCTGCCCTCCCTGAAGCTGACCTGCTCATTCCTGAGCTCAGCAGACGCTAATCTCATTTTCACCACCATGGCTCCTGGGCCATGGTGCAAGGCAGCCACACCAGGCACTGTCATTCCAGACCTGGAATTAAATGATGGTATGAAAACTATAAGACAGCAGGAGCAAACTGCAGAGGGAGGGGAATTTCTGGTTTCTGACAAATTAGTGAGAGCTGCTGGTTCCCTCTTTTCAAACCCATCCTTGAAAAAGATGGCCGGGTAAGACTCCCCTCACCACTACCCCCAGTTAACAATACCACCACAGAGATATGCATATGTACCTGAGGAAACCAGGTTGTTTTGAAATGGTAATGTGGAAACAGGAGGAGGAATGATCACAGCCTAGGGTTGGAGGGCAGCTATGAGAGGGTAAGTTAGAACAAAATCTGTGGAGACCAGGCGTGGGGCAAAATCCCAGAGTGGCAAAGCCACTGACTCACCTCAATCAGACTGAGGACCAATTTGCCTCAGATATTTCATTTCTTCACTTTTCTTCCCATGATGCTTATCCCTAAGGATCATTTAACACCTATTCAGACTTACTGGCTCTCTCTTTACTCCTTTGTCAAACCTATTTTAAGAAATGTAGATTTTACACATTTACTTAGTAACAAGCATTAAGCTTCACAACTAACCAATATCATTTTAGAGCAGTGGCATAACCTGTTTTATCTGACTTCTATTAAAGATGCAAGGCTCTGGCAAACTGTGTTGAGGCGTGAGGCATTTGCTCTATTCTTCGCAGCTACCCCACTTACAATAAATTTTCATAGTCTCAGCCAAATACATCAGAGCTGTCACTATATACACACTAATGAACACCCATGTGTGTAAGCACATGTGAAATTTCTTCCTATCAACCTGTAGCCTTCTTGACTGATTTTCAAACAAGACGATGATGTTAGAACATTGAGTCCCTAATGTTTCTGCTGAAATTGAAAAACTGGCTGTTAGTGGCACTGGATGTTGAAATGGCATTAAATCTAAGATATACCAAGGTCTATAGGCAGAACAAAACATTTCTATACATACAAAATGAGAATGGTATTGGTCATCTACCAGAATATCAGATGGTGTATTTGAACTTCTATCTCCAAATATGTCCAGTTTATTTTAAACATTAAAGAATGAACTTCTGATGGACCACTAACAAGCTGATTTAAATAAACCTCTCCATTTCAGCATATCTACCAGAGATGTGTGGACAAAAGACTTGTTTATGTAATGATACCTACTGAAAGTGAAATTTGCTCAGTTGTGTCCAACTGTTTGTGACTCCAAGGACTGCACAGTCCATGGAATTCTCCAGGCCAGAATACTGGAGTGCGTAGCTGTTCCCTTCTACAGGGAATCTTCCCAACCCAAGGATCGAATCCAGGTCTCCTGCATTGCAGGCAGATTCTTTACCAGCTGAGCCACCAGGGAAGCAATGACACCTACTAAATAAGCTATATTCTATGAATATACAAAAAGGGAGTGTAAACAGATAATGTATGTGGTGTGGATGGCTTTATCTTCAGTACATTGTGCAAATAATATTGGATTTACTAAACTCCGTGAAGTAATCTATTGTACATAGTTTTAGTACTTATATGAAATACTTAAAACATTTAAAAAATCTAAATATTATCATTAAAATTTCCTGCAAAGATCTAGACTCAGCAGGTAGATTAAACAGGCAACATTCAGTCCATTTCATGGTGCTTAGCTCCAGCCCCCAGGGCAGGATGGCTCTGCGTACACATGAAGGCATGTCCCAGGTCCGTTCTCTCAAACTACAGTCAGGTTATGAGGAAGAATCACATTCCATGATAACAGTCACAATGCACTTGCTGCCCCAAATAGAGTGTGGTCCTTGAACGCACAGAGTGGTCCTGCAATGAGACTCCTGGCTCACAACACGAAACTAATGGGACAGGAATCATCCTCAGACAGCTGCCCTGAACTGTTTTAGTCCACTCTCTTTTGTCAGGGAATGTTTAACAGGAGGATTCCTACATGCTGTTTCTCATAAATCCTCTGTTTCTTATCAGTTTCTGTTGCCAGAAACCAGTGGAACAGCACACCGCTCCCAGGACTGAGGTCATAGGATGAGACAGGTTTGAATCTCCTTCAGTAAACATTATCCTTATGACAAAACTGCTTAGTCTCCATCCTCTTTCTTGAGATATGGATTGTCTCCTGACCTTGTGACCATTATTAATCCCTTGTTAATGGTTGCTGTACCTTTTGGTTTTCTGATCTTTATCACTGTCAAAAGAAATTTCTTGTACAACAGCCTATATATACTCACAGAAAGATCATTAAAGCACCTTTGCTCCATCAGAGCTTGGGTCCCCGTGTCTTTTCTTTCTTTCTCTTTCTCTCTTTCACTTATCATTGACTCCGGACTGCCAGGTTCCGGTCCATTAAAGGACCCCAACACTCTTTCTGCTTAACTATTTGAGGAGGGTTATTCCCTATAGCTTTACATAACACCTGTCCTAAATCTTTAAGTAGAACAATATTACTCCAGTTAAAAGTAAAAATTGAATTATATTTCACAATAATCACCTCATTGTCCCCATATAAAGTGTATGGATGTGTCTGTACTCCTCAAAGTGTTAGTCGCTCAGTCCCGTCCGACCCTTTGCAATCCCACGGACAGTAACCCATCAGGCTTCTCTGTTCATCGGAGTCTCTAAGCAAGAATACTGGAGTGAGTAGCCATTCCCTTCTCCAGGGGATCTTCCTGACCCACGGATTGAACCCAGGTCTCTTGTATTGCCTGCAGATTCTTTCACCATCTGAGGTTTGTACTCCTAACCTGGTTTAAAAAAATTGACAGTGTTAAAGTAAAGACAAGATGCAGATTAGTTTCCATTTTTATTAAAGCTTTGTTTTTTCTAGGTAATATATTACACTTAAAGTTAAATACCATAAATAAAGATTAGTTCTTAAATCTACTTTATTAAAAATGTAAACAAAAAGAAAATAATTCACCACTCCCTCCCCAACCCTGACTAAATGTATCAAAAAAAGGTCATCCTTTCAGGTAAAGTTCCTTCTTCAGAACAAGTAACATAGACTTTATTAAAATATATTAGTCCTCTTGGGCTGCAAGGACATGGCACGGATGACAGGTGCCAACTATGAAACAGGTCTGTGGGGCTGTGACTGAAGTCTGCCTCATCCTGCCAAGACCACTCAAATGCCTTCTTCTCTCTCCATTCAGCGTCCAAGGACAAGGACAGTGCTAAGGCACTGAGCCAGGACCCTGCGATGAGCGTGACGGGTGTGTGAGCTGGCATGCTCCAGGAAGGAGGTCAGAGCCAGCGGTGACCGGGCGAGTCTGCTCGGTATCAGTCACGGAATATTAGAGCTGGAAAGACTCTGAGAAAGCACACGGCCATTTTACAGATGGCCTCAATCAGCGAGTTTTCTAATATTGAAGAGAATATTGATAAAATTTTATGGAATACTTATTTATGTATCTTCCTAAAACTATTTAAACTTCATTAATTTATGTTTCACTTTCAAATACTGATAAATTCTTAGCCAACATATTAGGCTGAAACTAACTTTAAGCATAATTTATAACATTTTTAGAAAAAGATGTTTTTCAGGAGAATACAGAGAGATCTATATTAAGACTACCTAACTGCTTGCCAGTTTCTTTAAAGCTGTCAGCTCAAGTCTAACGACATGGCTTTTGCTTCCTTCCTGTAAATTCTGTTCTTGAAAACCTGAGCTAAATTCACTTGTTAATTTTGACATTGGGACCTTAATACTATCAAAATGAACTTAAGTCTGAAATGAAAACTGAGGTAGTCAGTTTTTATAAGCACTTGGCCCCTTCTAAATCAGAAAGGGACTTCAGTCTGCTATCCTCAAATTAGCTACTACCATTCCCCTTCCCTGCCCCACCTCCCTCCCACCATGGTTGCAGTCTCTCAGTGAACTGGTTTTGCGAACACAAAGGGAATCACCTGTCACAGGATCCTGACATTTAGGTCATTTCAAGTTCTTCAGTTCAAAGCTGAATTACAGTCCAATAATTCTGCATTAAAATTTCAGACTTAAAAAATTTGTTTTTAGAATATTGTTTTAGAATTTTATCATCTACTAAGTGACTAAACTATGCATCTTAAAATTTCTTATAGGTTCAGTGTCCTTCTAAATCTTCACTGAGTATACTATGCAGAATCAGTGACAAGCAACCATTTTCAAAACTTGCTGAGGAGGAAGGAAGACACCAGCACAGTTAGTTACCCTCAAAAATTCAAGATTTTTTAACATTATACTTTATCAGGTTCTACATTTGTGCAGAGGAAACACTGGGCTACCAGATATCAAGCTTAACAAATATAGATAGAAAAAATGTCATCTATAATATTTTCTTCAGAAATTCATTAGTGCAAATATAATTATATCAATAAAAAATAAAGCAAAAATATATTTCAAGTATAAAAAGCACCATGCTCAGAAACAATACTACCTAAATGGGATTACTGCACAACAGTCAAAATATAATTGAACCTATCACTGTGAGTCTCAAATATATTACTAATCCGTATTATTTTTGGTAAAATTCTTTATATAACTTTGCAATGGTTCATAATCACATTAGGTATATATGCTTAGATATATAACCTTCTTTAAAAATATACTCTACATTTTTCTGATCTGCATGATTTAAAGTATGCAGGACAAAGGCAAAACACCGTTATTATTAGCTTTTCTTCAGCTGAGGTTGGCTATGCTAGAGACTCCCAGCATTTCACAACGACAAAAACCTCCAATTTAAAATTGTAGGCAGATAATTATTTTAAATGTATGCACTTAAAAAAAAAAGAGGTGACTTTCCTTTATGTTGGAGTTGCTGTTTGACTCCAGTGCCAAATAGTAGGTTGGAATTATTTCTTAGTAATTATGCTGTTTGTTCACTTAGCACAGTTTCTTAAACTGAATGCTCAATAACTGTATGCTGAATTAAAGGGCCAACCAGTTAATGAATTAATGTCTGTTCAAGGACTATGTTTATAATGCCACAGGACTTCATAGTTTTAGAGCTCGTGAAGTTTTTTTTTTTTTTTAGAAAAACTGGACATCATTCATTATTAAAGAATTTCACATTGGGATTACTAAGTAGGGCTGGGCAGCTCTGGTATCACAGCAGAATTGCTTCTGGGAACCAGAATCAATGGGTGACATAAAGAGTGTCAAATACAAGAGGGAAAAGATATTACAAAGGCAATCTTCTGATTTCCAAGGACTAAGTCATTCACTGTGTGGTAAAGTGGACCCTATTGGATAGGCTCTACACCAAACCTACACTTTACTGTTAGTAAGCAATTCAGACCATCTTGTTTTGACTTATATCTTTTCTTCTTATACATAAAATAATTTTCAGATAGTAGAAATTCTTCTGTAACAGTTTCTAAGCCGACCTGAAAATAACTGCATACCTGTCTATACCAGAATTTCTTTTTATCTTCATTTCTCACAAAGGAAAGTTCTATTCTTGTTGGATAGCAGTTGTCATAACTATTATCTGAAAAACACACAATTAGGTTTTCTTCAATTTGCACGTTTTCAATGATTCACAGGGCAGAATATTCTTCTCCCTCTGCTTCCCAGTTTTTCAAGTCAATATTAAACGAATGGAGAATAAAACTGGAAGCTACTCTCTGAAGATCAGTGAGTATGGATACAGCTAGAAGAGGGCTACCAACACATAATGGTTCAGCAGAAAACTGCCACACAGCTGGTTTGAAAAAGGTTAAATCATAAGATTTAGCAAAACAAAAATTTAAAAACAAAACCCATTAGAACAATGATTTAGGTATATGATGTACAATCATTAAATTTAAAATAGGTATAATATTTGATGTAGAAATCAAATTATTTTCTGTAAGTCAAAGGACAATTTATACATTTGAGGACAGGGTCCACAACTTATAATCTTGCAACGATTAGCTGTTCTTTAAATTATTGCAGCAGAGATGAACTTTCCGACTGTTTTAGGTTAACGGAAATGCTGAGGTATGTAATCACTGAAATCTTCACCTTTTATCCCACTTTCAAAGGAAAATTTCAAGAAGGTTATGTATCCTGAAATGTAAAGAGACTTGAAGACTTGGAAATCCTTCTCCTCCAAACTTTGAGGCTGCTGGGTTGCTGATGAGGAGTGACTGCTGTGAAGCTCTGCTTCAGGATCTGATTGTGGTCAACACTTCCAAGCCAAAGTCAGGAATGCCACTTCCACCATCCACATAGGCTGGCACTCGCCCAGATTTTGTGCTTTGTTCAGAGGAACATGACACAAAGGAATGTCTTTAGAATTCACTTTTCCATTCCTAATGCCATACGCACAGAAGAAATCCAGCCAGCAGAGGAAATAGATTGCCTAGCAGAAGCCAGAGGGTGACCACCAGGCTAGAGGAACGGGAACAGAGATCTAGGGTTGAAAACAAAAAATTGATTTTCCATAGACATTTTTGGAAAAAACTATTGACAAATAGTTTTTTGTCAATATTGACAAAATATTGACAAATGAATAGAGTTAATTACTAAAAGGTGAAGAAGGACCACCTCTGAGAGCAGAATCAAGAGTGACTTCCTAAAACAGGGATATGCAGTCTTTTATGTTTATAGAAAAGGAACAAAATATTTATGCAGGAGAAAAGATATGCCTACCCCATCAAGGTTCAAAAACAGCACCCAAGAAACAACAAAGGTGTCTCAGGGTAGTAGTATCCTGGTAAAGCTAAAGATGCTACACAGGAAAGTAAAGTAAATTCTTGGCTATTCTAACATGGGATGCAGGGCTCTCTTCTAGTCTCCCTTGTCCCTTCTAAGTAGGGTGACCACAAAATTTATCATTCCATATCAGGACATTTTGAACTAAGTGTTGAAATAAATTTCTAGTCTCAAGATGGAAACTAAACTTAGATAACTCATCAAACTAAAACTTAGATAACTTTCATGTTTGTGTAAATGCTCCACTTGACCAGAACCACAGCATATCCAGTCAGCCAATCTGCAACCACCAAGTCAACTCTGGGCTCTATACTTGTTTCCTTGATCTTTCTAAATAAGGTTAGATACTAACGTCAGCCCATCAACCTAAGCTGAGTATTTCTTCCTTATTTCCTGCTTATAGACCTTTTCCTTTATTTTACAGTTCTCTGGATTCCTTAGAGACTACCTATGTTAAATAGAATTTGCTTTGATCAACTAAATTGTTCTCTTTGATTATTTTAATACAATCATAAATAATAATCATACCTGGACCATCCCAGGCAAAACAGGACATATGTTTCCCAATCTCTAAATATCTACCCATCCATCCATATCACCCCAGGCTTAATTTGGAAACAGTAGAAGATTGTAGTTTTTTGGCAGTAGGAGTATATTTTAATTTATGTAAGTTGTTCTAATAAGTAAAACTATTTTTCCCTAACAATTCTCAGAATGGAGAACAATTTTGAGCAGTCAAGAGACCAGGCCAATCTGACTTTATTTTAGGATGAGTTGTCATTTCTACCATTTTGACCAATAAATAACCAACCAAGCTTCTAGTCCGACATTCTTAAAAAGAGAAAAAAGGACTGGTCATACAACTAATAAAATGATAATGTTAAGGTACTACAGCTGTTTTTCTAAGAACTATACAGTGTAAATTAAGCATTTTAAAAAATTATTTCATTGTATATAATTCAGGTAAACCATGGGGAATTTATATTCTTTCCCAATGGAGCCAGCTGACAATTGTTAAATCTTAGAAAAATCAATCCTTCTCAAAGTGCGGCATTTGGATCAACAACATCAGTCTCACATGGGAACTTGTTAAAAATGCACATTCTCAGACTCCAACCCAAATCTTCTGAATCAGAAACTCAGGGGTAAGTCCTAGCAATCTGTGTTTTAATATGATTTTGATGCATGCTAAAGTTTGCATCTTATGCAAGTCTGAACTTCTGACCTAGAGCTACACTGTCCAATATGTCCGATAGCTATATGTGCTATTTAAATTTATTTTAAAGTAACTTTTACTGCTCTTTTTTCTTTCCACAATAAACAAGCTTTTTTTGGGGGGGCGCCCATGGACTATCATTTGCTGATTTTTTAATATATATATGTAATTTTATTTATTTATATGTTGTGCTGAGTCTTTGTTGCTGCATGAGCTTTTCTCTAGTTGCGGTGAGTAGAGGCTACTCTCTATTACAGTTGTGATGCATGGGCTTCTCATTGCAGTGGTTTCTCTTGTGGTGAAGCACAGGCTCTAGGGTGCAGGCTCAGGAGTTGCAAGACGTGGGCTTAGTTGCTCTGCGGCATGTGGCATCTTCCTGGACCTGTGTCCCCTGCACTTGCAGGCAGATTATTTACCAAAGAGCCACCAAGGAAGCCTGCTGATTTTTTTTAAATTGGCATATAATTGCTTTACAACATTGTGTTGGTCTCTGCTATACAACAATGTGAACCGGCTGTATGTATACATACATTGCCTCCCTCTCAAGTCTCTTTCCTCTCCCCATCCCACCCTTGTAGGTCATCACTGAGCACCAAGCTGAGCTACCTGTGCTATCCAGCAGCTTCCAAGTAGTATATACGGAAGTATATCTATTTTATACACGGTACCGTATATATGTCAATGCTACTCTCTCAAATTGTCCCACCCTCTCTTTCCCCTCCATGTGCACAAGTCCATTCTCTACATTAGCATCTCTATTCCTGCCCTGCAAATAGGCATTTCTTTTTCAATGACATATTTTAGGTGAAATGCAATAAAAAGTAGCCTCTAAATACTAGCAAATATTCTTTAGGCTACACAATATACAATAAAGACATAACTTTGAGCTATGGCTACACAGCCTATGATTGTGATTATTTTGCCTCTTTGATGGCAAAATCAGTCAGATAAAGTCAGATTAGAAGGCACTTTGTCAACCCATGTTAAATGTAACCAGTTTGACTTTATTGTTTTAAATCCTACTGATTAAATAGCATTTTTTAGTTTTTAAAATATTCAAATGTCAGGGTGAAAAAAACAGTATAAGAGGAAATATAATTAAAACTTGGTCTTACATCATATTCTTCCCATCAACCCCAACCCTGTTTTAATCTTTGATGGTTACTGCAGATAGGATGGGGAGGGAGGTGGGAGGAGGGTTCAGGATGCGGAACACATGTACACCCGTGGCTGATTCATGTCAATGTATGGTAAAAACCACTACAATACTGTAAAGTAATTAGCCTCCAATTAAATAAATAAGTTAATTTTTTTAAGTGTAAGTTTAAACTACTATTTCCTAATTTAGATAAAATGCTCCTGCTATTCAAGGTGATAATTTAACCTGTATTATGTTTCACCCTCTTTTCTTCCCATAGTCTGTCTGAGGCCCTGTATAAGCAAACCTCTATTCATGTTCCATTTACTTTCCACATTATCACTTGGCTTCCTATTAAGATGGAAATATTAGCACCCTTATGCTTTTTTATTCATTTTCTAGCTTTCATGAGATGGACTACTCTTTTTCATTTCCAAAGCATGTGTATATTTATGTGTATGTGTTTATTTAAAATTTTTACCATGCCTATGTTTCTCTTGATCAAATTTTTAGAATTTTTACTATATTACTGGTGCTTTAAAAAACTTGGTTTTGGATTTGTTAATCATCTCATTGTGTCCTTGTTGGTTTTCACAGCATTCTTCACTTTGATGGTAGCAATTAGGATTTTTTTTTTGTCTTCTATTTACTATAAAACCTCTCCTTCCTTCCTGATCAATTGTCTTTCTTTGGTTGGTTTACACAGGTGTTTCTCATTCTGCTGGTGACTTAAAAAAAATTTTTTTAAACTACTTTTTATTGGAGTATAGTTGCTTTACAATAATGTGTCACTTTCCACTGTACAGCAAAGTGAATAAGTTAGATGTGTATATACACATAGCCATCAGCTATATGTGCTATCTAAATTAACCAAAATCAAACAAAATATTTAGTTCCTAAATATTTAGGAACAAAATATTTAGTTCCTAAATATTTAGGAACAAAATATTTAGTTCAGTCACACTAGCCACATTTCACATGTTTAATAGTCACATGTGAATAATGACTGTTGTATGGGGCAGTACAGATTATAGAACAACTCCATCACCCCAGAAAGATGTAGTGGATTAATTCTGGCCTAGAGCATTAGATACAGTGGTCTTGGTTGGAGTAAGGATTAGACCCTGGAGTTTCTAATAACACAGACATATCCTTTTATTTCCTCATTCTCAATTTGATCCAAAGGAAATAGGAGGAGAAATGAACTAGCTATTGTTTATCTGCTGTTGGTACTAAAATTTAACAAGCTAAAACATTAAAACCATTAAAACATTAATGGTGGCTCTGGAACATTTGTCGTCCTTCAAAAACACTGCACTTTCTGTGACAGTACCTTTTACAAAGGAAAGATACAAAGAGGGTGTTTCAAAATGAATGAGATGATCCGATTTGGGTTTTGATCTGCACCTTATTAGTTGTAACAGTGAATGGATCACTTAATCTCTTTATACCTTAGTTTTCTCACCTGTAAAATGATAATTCCTACCTCATTAGGTTTTGTGATGATTAGATACATGGATATAGACATAGAGCACTCAGCAAAGGGTCCAGCATTTAATAAATGGAAACAAAACAACCTCTACAATCTGAAGAGATCAGGAAGAATTTAGAACTAAATTGAGGTTTGACAGAAAACAACAAAATTCTGTAAAGCAACTATTCTTCAATTAAAAAATAAAAAAAAAAGAATTTAGAACTAAATCTTTCACATTCACTAATGCAAACTATATCTAAAAGGCATCTATTCTTATAATATTTTATACATTTTTCAAAATTGTGGTATTGATTTAGAGGTAACAATCCTTTTCTGAGCATGCTTCCTTATAGAACTGGTTAACGGGAAGAAATCACAACATAGTACCACAGAAAATACAACACAGCACCATAAGTATAACTAGAGTCTTAGAGAATCATGAAATCTAGGGGTAGTCTTGGGCACCCCTAACACAAGTATTCATACCCCCAAACTCACCCTCCACTAGCAGCCCATGTCTTGATAAAGCTCTCAGAACGTGGGAAAGAAAAAAGATTAAATTTTAGAGATAAAGAAACTTTGAGCTGTAAAGTGAATGTAGCCCTCTGTTTAAAACCAAACTACAAAACAAACAAAGGACTATATAATTTCCTTTAAAAAATACCTCCAGCTGAGAAAATGAAACATGGCCTATTTCAAAATGTCAAACTGTCATAAAATCTCATAAATCATTTAATAAAACATGATATACCATAAGTCAAAGCTTTCATTGAAAGTTACGAATTCTGCTTCTATAACTCTTAGAAACAGGTCATCAGCCTCAGTTTGCACATCTTCATTAATAGGGAAGGCACTCTTCTCAAGACAGTTCCTTCTATTCCTCTCCTGGTTCTAAACGATTTTACTGAATCTGTCTCCCTACAACTTCGTTTTATTGGTCTCAATTCTACTCTCCAGAGTCTCACAGAATGTGTAAAATATCCTTCAGTGAAAACCACTGTCTTGGCCAGCCTGTCTTTCTATCTCACTGTGTATATTTGCATCTTCTTGCACCTATCTCTTCTTTGTGGACATGTCAATTCCTTCTTAGAACATTGTCCAGTGTCTTTCCCATTCTTTCATCTCACCTAGTTATAATACAACTAAAACATATTTAACTGCTTTTTTGTATTCAATGAACAGAATTTTTACTCTTAATTTCAAAATGAATGGCTGAAACGTTAACTTTTTATAACTGTTAGGGAATTTTTTGTACCAGTCAGAGGTTCTCTGCATACAAAGTTTCCTCACTCTCGCTCTTACTGAAGTAAGGTGTCAAGTCTACCTACCTTCGATTTCTAACAATGAAGGGAAGGAGATCTTCCCATAAAACTGCAATTAGAAGAGAAGATGCACAACCTGTTTTAGAGCTTCCTTCTGGGGAATTTTCAACATCTTCCAAGAAAAGTCCCTCTCTTTACTCCAACCACAGAGACTACTCACCCAGGGGTAGTGCTCGAGTCAGGTTAACAGCTGGAGGATCTGTTTCTGGAGGACAGAGCTCACAGAAGTCCCAACATGATGGGCAGAGCAGGTTTCCATCATGAATCCACCCATTCATCTGAATGCTCACGGGGAGGACCTGCCCGGCCCGACTACACAAATATGAAGTATCCTGAACCCAAACCTTCAGACCTTCTGGAGAACAAGAAACCTTCAAAAGGTTGGGAAAAAAAAATCAGATCAGCAAGATTCTAGTATGTGAGCCTTCTTTAACTGTAGGAAAATACAGTAGAATTTACTGAAAATGTTGGCTATAAAAGACAGTTTGGGATGTGCGCATATTTTAATCTCATTTAAAGAGGGTTAACTTATTCATGTTCTAAAAGGATTTCACTCTGTGGTAGCAGCTCTTCAACTTTGAGTCCAGTACCTTTTAAAATATCTAATGAAAGCTATGGACACTTTTCCTGAAAAACACAAGGTAATATACAGCTTTACATACAATGTAGATTCACAGACCCTGGAAGCCAAGTCATCAATAATAACATTTCTGTAGATTCTAGTATCCTCCTATAATTCAGTTTAAATCTCTATCAAAGAGCCAAGAATCATGTTACTCTTTCTACGAGTTACTAAATTTTGTAAATCAAATTATTAGTTTTTATAAATAATATATGCTCACTGTAAAAAAAAAAAGTGTACAGTATAGAAATAACAGAGTAAAAGTTTGTTATTTTTATCCCTACCCCAGATCCTCTGCTCAAAGATGAAAATGGTCACAGTTATTTAATACAACTGGTAACATCTTCAAAGGCAGGATTCATATCTCAAATACAAGGTGTAACTAATGAAATTAATTTTAAAAGGCAAACATATTAAAACTAACTTTAAAAAATTTTAAATGACTATTTTCTTCAAAGTTGTTTTCTAAAAAGACTTCACATTATGCTACTTCATCTTAAATATTTCTGAAATTTTTCTCCCAGAACTATCTTCAAAGCAAGTGCATATTCTGAATATGTTAGATGGTGGCAAATTTTTACTTTGTAAGTATATATAACTTCTGCAAATATCCAAAACTTGCCCAGTCCAAGTCTGGTAAATTGGTAAACAGTTTACTAAACTGTTTGTAAATAGTTGGTAAACAACTGACTAAACTGATTAAGACTAGGACAACATAGGTATGATGCAAAATACAGAAACTGACTTCTTAGATGGTTATTAATATATTTCTAAAAGAAATTTAAAAAGGAGCTCCAAAGGTATATTTCAATGATGGAGTCATTTTAAAATAACTCTGTCATCAATTAAATTTAAATATAATATTCATTTGGAAATTTAAGATATAATAAGCTATCAAGAAAATAAACAATAAAGTGTAAACTCTTATAAGTCTGTCATTCAATGACCCACACCTAGAAAGCATCACCACAGCTACAATGCAATGTAACCATTCTTTTAAGTGAGAACTTATTAGGCATTAAGCTTGCTACTGAAAAGGATACCGCAGAAGGCCATGACATAGTGCCTGATCTCAAGCAGCTTTACCTGAGGAAAGAAGGGTATAAACATTTCCCCCCAAAATTAGTGTCAGACTCTTATTATTAAGAGTCAATAAACAATATAAAAAAAAAGAACAACAAAGATTGTAAAGTTTCACAGAAGAAAGAGCATTTATATTCTAAAGATGTGCATGGGGTTTGGCTCACAGTGAGGGAGAGATGCTGTGACCTGGTAGGCTGTGGCAGAGTTCAAGTGGGTGAGGAGGGTGACTGAATACAAGTGGAAGAAGATGGCAAGAATGTGGACAGATCAAATAACAAGCATATTAAGGACAATGAGAAACCAGATTCCTCACTGTTGGAAAGAAGAGTTAGAAATATGAGAAGGGAAAAAACGAAAATGATTATTTGGTGTTAAACTGGAATCAAAAATACTGGTGCAAACTCATGGTTATATGCACACATATGAGTATATATAAAATTACATATACACATATATTTCCTAGCTCTGTTCACCGAGAAGGCCTGAGGAGCAGCTATATCCCAATAGCAATGAACAATATAGCTAGCACCCAGACTTTAGTTTCTAAATACCTCACTCTACTAAAAGAAATGAGAGTTCCTTGGAGAAATGACTGATTCCAGAGCTGGGGCAAAGAATGTGAAGATGAACCTAAAATATCTTATGCTAGAAAGCAAGGAAATATTTTAAAAAGATAGGACAAGCCAAAAGGACATAGGAACCAATCCAAAGGGCTTCATTTGGCTAAATCTGGGGCAACCTGAATATCCAAACAATGATACTAATGGTAAAAGCTATTGAATAAAATGCAATCCATGAGTCAATACAGACTTAAATGTATAAATTAATAAAATGAAAGTATAAGAAATATGTTACTGATATAGTACTTTCCCCTCAACCCAAACACTTACTAATTAAAAAGGGAATTAACTAAAAGAGAAAAACAGTTAACTTGACAGTGGAGATGCCTGGCAGATAGCAGCAAGTTAACATGGCCAGAAAAGAGACAAATCAAGAGTGCACCACCAAAAGCACACAACCATCACTTCTGTAACATCACTGCTCAAAACATATTACGTGAATTTAAACATGAGGAGACATCGGACAAACCCAAATTGAGACATACACTAGATAAGAACTGGTTTGTAATCTTTAAAAGTGTCAAGGTTATGAAAGTCAAGAAGACTGAGGAACTGTTCCAGATTGAAGGGAACCAGAGATGTGACAACTACTCAACAGTAGTTAAATTAGTCCAGATCCTATTACTGAAAGGACATTACTTGGACAATAGGCAAAACTTGAATGGGGTCCAGGAATTAGATCTATCAATGATAATTTCCTGATTTTTTTTTTAATAGTACTGTAGTCACATAGGAGGATGGAATACATTTTAAAGTATTTGGAATGAAGGGGCAGGCATCAGCAATTTGCATTTAAATGACTCATATTTTTGTACCATTCTTGCAACTTCTCTGTCAAAGTAAAAAAAAAAAAAAGAACAAAAAACAAAACAGCAATCCCTTTGTTGTGGTGGTGGTGTAGAGAGTACATTAAAATAGCCTGAAAAGGCCATCCTCCTATTATAGTTCACACTGTTCCAGCTTTAATCCCCTTTAACCTAATACTCTCACTTATGTGAATTTATTTCAAAAAATTGATTTTAATAAGGTAAAACATGTAAATATACTTATAAAAGCATTTTTACATAGTGAAAAGTGAAAATTAACTCAATATCTAAAAGGAAAATGACTTCCCTAATTATGATACTTTAAAATGATACAATCTTCTATAGCTATGAAGAATAGTCAAGTATTATTATTGGGAAAAGTAGGCATAGGTATTTTGGCCTATATAAAAAGCTCTAAGTAAAAACACTAAAACAAAACTATGTATTATGATTACAACTAGTTCAAAATTATGTACTTAAGTAATACATAAATCTTTAATAGAATGAATTTATCAGAAAATGGCTGCTGGATTATAGTTGTCAGATTGTAACTACAATGTGTTTATTTTAAATTATTTTTTGTAAGGTTTCAAAGATTATTTTATATGAATTGTATGTGGTGTGTGAATTATACCTCAATAAAGCAGTTACCAAAAAAGTTAATTTTAAAGAAACTTTAAAAATAATAAGTTAAATTGCCAGATATATTAGTCCACTTAGCTCTTGTAGGTGAAATTGCACAATGAATTCTTATTTTTCAGTTTTCAGGATCACACTCTATTCCCTGACATCTATTAGTAGGGTATAGAATATTCATAGGTTGGATGCTCCTAAATTACAGAATGCCTGCATCTTAGTAAGTTCTATGATGGTATAGTCATTTAATATTAGACATGCAAATAATAAATCAAGAAAATAGTAGTTTGCCCTCTTTGTATTTCTAATTTCAAAGAAAAAAATCTACTGAAAACCAGTAGTTGATTTATTAATTCTTAAACACATGCCTTCTTCAGATTTTATAAGATTATAGTCTTTTTCCACTACAAAGTAGTTTTTTAAGAGCAAAATTACATATTCCCTAATATTTCCTTACGATATATGCCCAGAAGCAAAATTATTATAAAACATGTTGATATACAGTAACTGTGTAACTTTTAAACAAACAGAAAAAGACAAATTCTCTCCAAGAAATGACAATATTTTGACAAAACAAAAACATCCAAACTAATAGTTACAATAAATAAGCTAAAGTAGTAAACAGAAGAAATAAAAGATATAAAATATATTTGAAAATATAAAAGCCATATAATGAGATACAACTATATAATATTTGGTATCATTATTAACAATCATATAGTTTACCTGATAGCATCCACTCCCCCAGTCCGGATAACTCAGCTTCCTTTCACACTTTTCCATGACAAATGCTGATTTCTGAATTAGACAAACTGAATGAGGCCCATACTTTTCAGCACCATAGTTTTTAAAAAGGTCTGAAACAAACCAGAGAAGTTTTCTTTATTAAAAATTGACTTTGGACTCAAAGAATAAGAAACTGAAGCATTCTACTCTAATGATTAAAAGTTCCTTTTAAAAATCACACATGTTTTGTTAGTGCTGGGGTTCCCTGGTAGCTCAATTGGTAAAGAACCCGCCTGCCAATGCAGAAGACTTGGGTTCAATCCATTGGTTGGGAAGATTCCCCTGGAGAAGGAAATGGCAACCTACTCCAGCATTCTTGCCTGAAAAATCCCACAGACAGGGAAGCCTGATGGGGTACACTCTTATGATTAAAAGTTGCTTTAAAAATAAAACATGTTTCATGGAAATTGTCAATTAAAAAAAAGTAAAAGAAAGAGGA
Source organism: Cervus canadensis (assembly GCF_019320065.1). NCBI lineage: Eukaryota > Metazoa > Chordata > Mammalia > Artiodactyla > Cervidae > Cervus > Cervus canadensis. The sequence goes on from NC_057392.1 coordinate 46,593,853, forward strand.
AATTCCAAACTCAAACTGTATTCTCAATAAAGGAATTAGTAGGAGAAAACTATTCTATCAGAAACAAGAGATAAAACTGGGCCTAGAGCATTGAAGTTAAATATACAGAGGAAATGGCACTAAGAATCACCTTCAGTGGTGGTCTAAATAGGAGTCACTTCCCAAGTGACCCATGATAAGATGAGGCCAATGATTTAAATAATGAAGATTTTTTGGGGAGTGCTGTTACCTTTGCAATATGTTCCTGTATTTTCAACTTATACCATCTCCTGGAAGTCAATAAATGATAGGGTGATCTGGTCTTAGACTAAGCACAAACCCACAGAGTTATGGGGTAGACTAAATGACCTCTAAATGGCTAATGGACAAAGGGGTGAAGTCCTTAAAGCCTAGGAATTTTTTTAAAAAGAGAAAAAAAGCCTAGGAATAATTTTCTCTCTCTACACATAAAATAAGTTTCATCTTTGGAAAACTGATGGTTCAATTAGTCCATTTTGAAATATTATAGAGATAAAACTTTATTTTATATCAGTTTTTAAAAATATTAATTGTATAAGCTAAGAAAGAAAATAAAAACAATAAAACAAAATTTTATATTTCTTTTATTTATGAGTATTTCAAAGTCTTCAAAGCACACAGTGACCATTTAAAAAAAAAAAAAGGAGATGTCAGGCCAACCCTCAGGTCAAATCCTGAGAGCTACCTGTTTTCATAAAGAAATTTTACTGGCACACAGCTATACTTCCTCACTTACATATTATCTGTAACTGCTTTCACACTTGGCAGCAGAGCTGAAAAGTTGTAAAAGATCCACAGTCTAAAGTATCTACTATCTTGCTCTTTATAATAAATATTTGCCAACTCTAGCTCTAAAAACATAAAATACAATACTATATCTTTGTCATAAGTACAAATATGTGCATTGCTTTTGTTGTAACATGCAACTGTTGAGTAGCTATATCATAAGTCTTTAGGAATTATTAAGTAGGTAAGTGATGGAAAAAAATGACTATACAAATCCAGTTAAAGCTACCAGGCTTAAGAATAAAAGGAAAAAATATTATGAAAATTTTAATTTTAAATAACTTAATCTGTAATGAAGTATGGAATGAGGGGTAGGGGGAGGAAAAGGACCAGGTAATTTTTGATGACCATACAGAGGAAAACTATTTATTGCTCTTGATTAACAAATCAGACATGAGAACATTTTGTTTACAAAGGTGGTTAGTATGAGCTCCAACTATTATTGCTGACTAACCAAATGCCATATGGTTTACTTCCTTGATGACCTGTTCATTTATATATACTAACAGGGAATAAATAAGATGGCAACACATCTTACTAGTTATGAGACAACAGTATTATTCTGATATCTGCAGAATGACACATTATGTCTAAGTAACATAAAATGCACACTCCTCAGGAGAGGAAAAAATAGGATACCTAATATGATATCATAAAAAGAGTTCTGCATTGGAAGATCTCGCACTGACATCAATTAGCAATATTACTTAGTATATCTCTTCCCTCATCTGTGAAATTCAGTCATAGTATCTTCTCTACGTCACTTATCAAGTTTTTAGAAGAATAAAATGAAATGATTAAAATCAAAGTGCTTTGCAAATGAAAAATGTCATGCAAATATAAGGTATCACTAAATAGTAGCATACACACAAATGCGCAAATGTATCTAATAGCTAACAATCCTTTCTGTGTATCATAATTCTAAGCACTTAACTATATTAACTCATTTAATTCTCACAACTCTATGAGATAAGTATTATCTCCTTTGCATATAGGAGAAAACTAAGGTGCAGAGAAGTTACTTCAAACAGGTAGATAGCAGTGGAATCACAAAATAAACTCAGACAATCTGGCTCCAGGGTCTATTTTATATTGTTGATATACACTATTTTATATTGCTTATATATACTTTCAATATGTATATAACATTTAACTTCACTAAACTACTGACCTGGTTGATTTTCCAGTACTCTACAATCTGAGCTGCGCTGATATTCACCACTTAAATGCCAACTGAATTCCTGACTGAAAGGGCAGTAGTCAGCAATTTCTACTGAACCACCATAATAAGGCAGATCTTCTGCAGGTACTCCAGTGAGTTCATCGAAGTACTACAAAGAAAAATATATTAGGAAGGTAGGAGAGTAAGAAACATTCTATATAATCAACATGAAGCCCACAGGCAATTTATAGCAACCCTCTAATGCTGTATAATACAAAGGAGATATTAATCCATTTTTTCCATACAGAGTAAACACAAAAAGAGTAATATACTACTGGAGGCGTATTTCAAGGTTGTAGTAGTTTTAGAAATAAGCAAGGTAAGTAAATTAGTCTAAGTTAAGTTTTTATTAGATGACAAATTTGATTATTTTAAAAGGATAAATAGAGTTTTAAGAGCTGACAAAACATAAAACTAATTCATAAAATAAAGATGTTTTAAATACAATGTACTTCAAATGTTTTTAGGAGACTTAATTTATATGTTGTTTTGACAAATTTGAAAAACCCATGAGAAAATGAATGAGATAATATATATATTCAGAAACACCAAAGGAACAAGATACCAGAAAAATTTTAAAGATTTCACACTTTATACCAGCTCACTGAATTAAAGTACTAAGTGCAGAAATATATAGTCACTACCTTACAGTGTCTAAAGCACTCAGTGGCGTTATAAACATATGTAGGAAGCTCAAAATTTAAAATTTAAACAACTCCTTGGTCAATGGCAGGCAGTGTTAAAACTTTTTTAGAAATAGCCACTTCAACAAAAAGCTTAAAACCTATATCAGAGATTCAGACTGAACACGTGGGACCATTGTCTTCACCTTTTAGATACCATTAGGCAAACTTGTCTAGAGCAGAAATTCCAAGCCTTTTAATTAACTGGATTAGAGTACTTTAGTTACTTTATTTTTTTCTTTTTAAAAAATATTTTTATTTTATATTGGAGTGTAGTTGATCAACAATGTTGTGTTAGTTTCAGGTGTGCAGCAAAGTGATTCAGTTATACATATAAAGTATCTATTCTTTTTCAAATTCTTTTCCCATTTAGGTTATTACAGAGTACTGAGCAGAGCTCCCCGTACTATACAGTAGGTCCTTATTGGTTGCTGTTGTTCAGTCGCTAAGATGGGTCTGACTCTTTGTGACCCCATGGACTGCAGCATGCCAGGCTCCTCTGTTCTCCACTATCTCCCGGAGTTTGCTCAATTCATGTCCACTGAGTCAGTGATGCTATCTAACCTTATTGGTTAGCTACTTTAAATATATCACTGTGTACATGTCAGTTCCAAACTCCTAATCTATCCCTCCTCTCACCCTTCCTCTCTGGTAATCATAAGTTTGTTCTCTAAGTCTGTTTCTGTTTAAAATAAAGTTTAGTTATAAACTTTAAAATAAGTTTAACTGTATCATTTTTTTTTTAAGGATCCTGCATATAAGCTATATATTTGTCTTCCCAGTCAGTTCCTTTCTTTAAAGAACCTTGTTTTTTAAATATAAATTAAATATGAAGACTTTTGAAACAAAAAGAAATAGTTTAAAAAATACATAAATATTCTAAATGTCTCTTACCACTACTACAAGGCATTGCTAGATAATAGTTAATTGCTACCAATTAACACACTGTTTATAAAGAAATGAAAAACTTCAGTTTTTTCTAACTTACAGAAAACAAATGGAGCCTGACAAATTGAAAAACTTAAGAGCTTAATTCACTCTTCCAATTCAAAATGGAGACTTCTTTTTAAAAGGCTGATTCCTGAAACTGTGCCCCAAACAAGTGTTACCTGGTATTCCTGAGGTAATGGTTTTGGAAACTTCTGCAAATTGCACACTGCAACTGCTCTCTGGTCCTGTCTGCAAGTTAATTGCAATGGATTACTTCTGAGTGTGTTACAGTAAGGGTTCAGCATCTGTCTCCTGCAGACAAAGATAAAAATACCATGGTATCAAACTCTAAAGAAGATGTTAGAAGTCTATTCTAGAGTTTGTCTTTTCTGTTACAACTTCAATGCTTTTACCATTCTTTTTTTTTTAATCATTCTTTTTTAATTAATTTGATTTTTAAAAATTTTTGGTTGCACTGGATCTTCATTATTGCATGCAGACTTTCTCTAATTGCTGTGAACAAGGGCTACCACAGAAGTCCAGCATTTTATGATTAATAGAACTTTCAAACAGTATCAGTTCAGTTCAGTTCAGTCACTCAGTCGCGTCCGACTCTTTGCAACCCCATGAACCGCAGCACGCCAGGCCTCCCTGTCCAACACCAACTCCCGGAGCCTACCCAAACTCATGTCCATGGAGTCGGTGATGCCACCCAACCATCTCATGCACCATCCCTTCATTCTTTCTGAAGTTATTTCTCCACTGATCTCCAGTATCATATTGGGCACCTACCGACCTGGGGAGTTCATCTTTCAGTGTCCTATCTTTTTGCCTTTTCATACTGTTCATGGGGTTCTCAAGGCAAGAACACTGAAGTGGTTTGCCGTTCCCTTCTCCAGTGGACCACATTCTAGTATACAATATCATTATTCCTAGAGGAACCCTCCAAAGTAGAACTAGTATCTTCACTTCACTGATAAATAAATAGTTTGAGACATTTAGCTTGTCCAGGATCATATAGCTGACAAGGGATGGAGATGGGACTTAAACTTCTCTCTCTAAGGTCAGTGCCTTGTCCATTACAGAAGTACCTGGTAACAAGCACTTCTTCCGTTGAAGATGTTAAGTCTTACTCTTCTCATCTGGGCTAGGTCTCAAAGAGTTTTAATCACTCAGAGTTTCTACTAAAGAGTTTCAGGTCTGAGTTAAAAGCCTGCTATGAGGAAAGCTGCTCATAAGCAGTAGCAGGAAACACTGTGGCTATTTTGGGGACAGTTAACTCCAGTACAACAACCTGATCTGCTAGTGTTGTTGTTCCCAAATTTTGCTGCACGTTAGAATCATCTAGAGAAACTTTTAAAACCTCCATGCCCACCTTGAAACCCATACCAACTGAATCAGAATGTCTGAAGTCAGGAATCAGGCATTGGTATGACTTATAAAAGGACAAACTGATAATTTGAAATTAATCAAAATTTAAAAATTTTGCTTCACAAAAGCCCTATTAGGGCTTCCCTGGTGGCTCAGTAGTAAAGAATCCACTGGTCAATGCAGGACACGGGTTCAATCCCTGTTCCAGGAAGATCCCACATGCTGCAGAGCAACTAAGCCCATGCGCCACACCTACTGAAGCCCATGCACTAGAGCCGTGCTCCATAAGGAGAGAAGCCATCACAATGAGAAGTCCACGCACTGGAACCGAAGAGTAGCCCCTGCTCGCCATAACTAGAGAGTAGCCCCTGCTTGCTGCAACTAGAGAAAGCCCTAGTGCAGCAACAAAGCACCAACATAGAAAAAAATTTTTTAAAAAAAGGAACCGTGGATGGTTTCTACACAGTTTGAAATTGAATGGTTCAAACCACATTTTGAAAATAGGGACACCGGATAGAGAACAAAATCAGAAGTAAACTGTTAGCAAAGACAATAGGAGGAAATGTATCTTACTTTTGTCTCTGCTGATCAATCCAGAATTTACAGCTCCTCCTGACAAAGTCACAGCCCATTCCTCGGCCCCAGTCTAATTTCTCAGCCATGCTGTAATTAGCTTTATACCAGCTGTGGAAATAACCCAAACAAAGCACTTTATATTAGTGTCACTTAAAAAACAAGCATATCAATTACAAATCTTAACAGTGAGCAAACTAGGACCTCAAAAACGACTTTGGTGACCATCCCCACAGATGAGCGTTTACAACCAAAGTCCCAGCTACACAGGATCACTGCAGCAGGGACTAGGAACCTTTAATTTTGAGGGAAACATGAGTACTTAAGGGTGCTTTTATATTTGAAAAACACCAAACCACATCATGTTTCCATTGTAACTTTCAAAGATATAAGTCACAGAGGAGAAAATGTTTGAGGTGTGAGACAAGGAGTATAAAAGGCAAAGAAACAAAGAGAATGAGAGAAAAAAAGAGAAGGGAGTAAACTGGAATTCTGTTGCATCAGAAAAAGGAAGAAATGTTTTAAAATTAACCAGTGCCATGATTTCCCTAGTGATTCATACACTCTAAGATGCTTCTGCATCCTACCTGTATCTTAAAGAAACTAGCATTATTTACAGAAGGGCTAGCAAAATAGAGCAGCAGGACCACTGCTATTGGTTACTGCTTATTAAGTGATAAATGGGAAAGAGTGATAATAGCGCTAAAAGGAATCCAGCATTTTCTTCTTTTCAAAAGTATGAATTTCCCTACTTGGACCACTGAAAACAGTAAGAAACAAGGACAACCCAGTAGAAATTAACGTAGTCCCTAGACTGTGATTTCTAAAAGCTATTCTCAAACAAAAGGAGCATTCCTGTGCTCCTTGGAAGACTGGCTGATGCCAGATCTAGAATACAGAGCGTGGGCAGATCAGCCTGTACATCTTGCCATACCAAAAAGCAAGGAAGCTATCAAAAACTGAGACTCATCAAAATAAACCCAAGAGCCCACAAAGAAAAAGACTCCCATTGGAGTCATTTTAAAACAGTATTCTGTTGCTTTATAAGAAAGTTCTACTGCCTTAAAAACCAGGAATCTCTACATAAATCAATTTCACTTGTAATTAAAAATACTGTTTATAGTATGGTACTGGCACAAAGACAGAAATATAGATCAATGGAACAGAACAGAAAGCCCAGAGATAAATCCACGAACTTATGGACACCTTATCTTTGACAAAGGAGGCAAGGATACACAATGGAAAAAAGACAACCTCTTTAACAAGTGGTGCTGGGAAAGCTGGTCAACCACTTGTAAAAGAATGAAACTAGAATACTTTCTAACACCATACACAAAAATAAACTCAAAATGGATTAAAGATCTAAATGTAAGACCAGAAACTATAAAACTCCTAGAGGAGAACATAGGCAAAACACTCTCTGACATAAATCACAGCAAGATCCTCTATGACCCACCTCCTAGAATATTGGAAATAAAAGCAAAACTAAACAAATGGGACCTAATCAAACTTAAAAGCTTTTGCACTACAAAGGAAACTATAAGTAAGGTGAAAAGACAGCCCTCAGATTGGGAGAAAATAATAGCAAATGAAGAAACAGACAAAGGATTAATCTCAAAAATATACAAGCAACTCTTGAAGCTCAATTCCAGAAAAATAAATGACCCAATCAAAAAGTGGGCCAAAGAACTAAACAGACATTTCTCCAAAGAAGACATACAGATGGCTAACAAACACATGAAAAGATGCTCAACATCACTCATTATCAGAGAAATGCAAATCAAAACCACAATGAGGTACCATTACACGCCAGTCAGGATGGCTGCTATCCAAAAGTCTACAAGCAATAAATGCTGGAGAGGGTGTGGAGAAAAGGGAACCCTCTTACACTGTTGGTGGGAATGCAAACTAGTACAGCCGCTATGGAAAACAGTGTGGAGATTTCTTAAAAAACTGGAAATAGAACTGCCATATGACCCAGCAATACCACTCCTGGGCATACACACTGAGGAAACCAGATCTGAAGAGACACGTGCACCCCAATGTTCATCGCAGCACTGTTTATAATAGCCAGGACATGGAAGCAACCTAGATGCCCATCAGCAGATGAATGGATAAGGAAGCTGTGGTACATATACACCATGGAATATTAACCAGCCGTTAAAAAGATTCATTTGAAACCAGTTAAATGAGATGGATGAAACTGGAGCCCATTATACAGGTGAAGTAAAGCCAGAAAGATAAAGAACATTACAGCACTAACAAATATATAGAATTTCGAAAGAATGTAACGAACCCCTAATGCAAAACAGAAAAAGAGACACAGAATACAGAACAGACTTTTGAACTCTGTGGGAGAAGGTGAGGGTGGGATGTTTCAAAAGAACAGCATGTATACTATCTATGGTGAAACAGATCACCAGCCCAGGTGGGATGCATGAGACAAGTGCTCGGGCCTGGTGCACTGGGAAGACCCAGAGGAATCGGGTGGAGAGGGAGGTGGGAGGGGGGATCGGGATGGGGAATACGTGTAAATCTATTGCTGATTCATGTCAATGTATGACAAAACCCACTGAAAAAATAAATAAATTTTAAAAAAAATAAAAAATAAAAAAAAAGAAGAAACTGAAAGTTAGATTAGAAGAATATTTATGGCAGAGGACACAGCAAGAATGCAGGGGTTAGGGCAAGAATTTGCCTCCCTTTAAGATTTGTAAGAATAGCATTGAAACAATGCTATTAACAATAATATCAAGGGTGAAACAGACCACCAGCCCAGGTTGGATGCATGAGACGGGTGCTCTGGGCTGGTGCACTGGGAAGACCCAGAGGGATGGGATGGAGAGGGAGGCGGGAGGGGGGATCGGGATGGGGAACACATGTAAATCCATGGCTGATTCATGTCAATGTATGGCAAAAACCACTACAATATTGTAAAGGAATTAGCCTCCAACTAATAAAAATAAATGAAAAAAAAAAATACTGTTTATATAAGCTTTTCCTTCATATCATCATGCCCTCTATTTATTAAGAAATAAATCTCATTCATTTATTTATGAGGGATTTAGTTTTATTCTATTCTACATACCTCAGGGTCTCAAACATTTATTGAATGAATGAATGGTCATGGATAGCTAACTGAAAAAAATTTTAAAAACAGGTATATTTATAAAAAAAAAAAGATATATTTATCTTCAGTGTAAAATATATTTGCTTAATATTCATTTCATCTTAATAGTAATCTTAATATTCATTTCATTTTAATAAACAATTCATGTAAAATTCTCACAGCTATCTTACCCAGTGTCCTCCATTAACGCCAGAGTGATTCGAGAGAGGACTCGGTTCTGGGTATGAGAACCAGTCATTGCTTCATTCTGAAAATCACCAACAGATTTTAATTAGAAGACTGGATTCCTTGCAACTCCCAATAATTTCCGTGATTGCTTTAGTGTATAGGCAAAATATTGAAGGTGTGAGAGGCTGACAAAATGTTGACTTAAAATAGTAAAATATATAAGCTTTCTTTAAGATGACAGACTGAAGCTTAAAGCAAAATCTACTCTCTCCCTCAAATATCTATATTGTGTACAATTTCCCTGTAATAACAGATAATTAGCATTTAGAACTCTGTGATGAAAATGAAGATAAATATATGGAAACAGAAATATTGTAAAAACATTATACTATTAAGGCAAAGTAATGTTGGTGGTTGAGACAGATACCCAGATAATGGAGTGGAGAATGGAATACTTGCTTCAATTACAAAGAAAATGCTTTTATAACCAACTTTTTATACTCTGTGATCACAAAAATATATACTAATATGAAAAACAAGTATCACAAAATCATAGGGTCAAAGGAGTTGCCTGAGGGACACAAAATATCATCAAGGTCTATTATCTACCCAATGTCTTAATTAATATATAATAAAATTCCTACCAGGAGGTCACCTAATGGTAAGGACTTCCCTGTCTCTTAAGAAAGTACATTGTATCTTTGGAATGCTCAGATTCTTCTTTTTTGGGTAGGGGGTGTGCTGCATGGCTTGAGGTATCTTAGTTCTCAGATCAGGAACTGAACCCACGTTCTTGGCAGCAAAAGCATGGAGTCCTAACTACTGGACTTCCAGGGAATTCCTATATCTTGTTAACCTTTATGTTGAACATTGGATTGCCATCTCAAGTACTTTAATTTCATCTTTTTAAAACACAGCTCAAGAACACAATGTTGATTTTAGATGAAAGGCAGCAGTTAAAGAAATTAGTAAAATTACTATTTTCAAGTCTTCTATTGAAATGTAAGTAAATTTTCATTTCTGACCCATCTGTAGCTTTCGAAAGAGAATCACTTGAGAAAAACTGCTTAAGGAAAATAAAGAAACTGAAATTCCCATGTGAGATAAAAGTGTACATGTCTTCTGTAAGTTTCTATCACTGTTATTTCATGGTCACCCAGATAAGGTCAGTAAAGCACTAATCTCATTCTTTTCATAATTTTGCTAACTTGGATCATGATGTACGTAAACTGCAACCGTTTCCTTATTTAAACAGACCTCTAAAAAAATATACTATTGTCGTTCAGTCGCTAAGTTGTGTCTGACTCTTTGCGAGTCCATGGGCTGTAGCATGTCAAGCTGCCCTGTCCTTCACTATCTCCTGGAGTTTGTTCAAACTTCCTTTGACCCAGAAATTCCATTCTTCTTTTACATAAACAGATCTGATCTTGCATTAACTTTCTAGTTCTGCTCCCCTGGAAACCTAATAAGGGTGGAATGTCAACTGTGTTACTAGGCAATAGGACTTAAGGAACAAAGATCACCTGATATCCTTCTGGACTTGGGATTCTTGTAGATGAACATGAATACCTGTTGGTTAGCCACAGTTTGGAACTTCTCTCGGAGAAGGCAATGGCAACCCACTCCAGTACTCTTGCCTGGAAAATCCCATGGATGGAGGAGCCTGGTAGGCTGCAGTCCATGGAGTCGCTAAGGGTAGGACACGACTGAGCGACTTCAATTTCACTTTTCACTTTCCTGCATTGGAGAAGGAAATGGCAACCCACTCCAGTGTTCTTGCCTGGAGAATCCCAGGGACGGGGGAGCCTGGTGGGCTGATGTCCCTGGGGTCGCACAGAGTCGGACACTACTGGAGCGACTTAGCAGCAGCAGCAGCAGCAGGGACTTCTCTGTGTGCAGTGAGTGTTATGGGTATGTCCCTTACAGGCATCTGGAAGTTAAGTCTATGAAACTGTTAAAAATAAACCATGCTGGTCCTTATTTGGGACATGGTACTTCTAAACCAGGCTGGTTCTTGTACACCTGTTATGGTCTTGTGCTTGTCGTGTTTGAGCCAGAGAGAGAGGGGAAGAGGCATGCATGGTAGCCCTAGATTACTGTGCAGAGCACAAGAGAAATGCCTGACTGCCATGCTGACATGCTATACTTTCTCTCTTGTATCCTTCTAGTATGTTTTGAATGTGACCTGTTTAGGGTTCACAGGTTTGACTGACTGTTTTTTGAACCTAAGAACACACTGGAATGCCACTCCTGTACGGCACTGAAGATATAAATAAATCACTCATTATAACATTTTTAAGAGAAAACATTTAAAACATAATTATTCATTGACATAGGATTACTGTCCCATTCATATAACACTATGGTGGTTTAGTCACTAAGTCGTGTCTGACTCTTGTGACCCCAGGGACTGTAGCCCTCCAGGCTCCTCTGTCCATGGGATTCTTCAGGCAAGAATACTGGAGTGGGTTGCCATTTCCTTCTCCACATATAACACTATGTAGCTATTTAAAAATAAACAGATCCAAGTATAAAGTATATTCTACTAATGAATGTACTTCTGTAATGTGAATGAGCTCATATGAGACTAGCAAATAAGGGAATCACATTAGTATAAGATGGAATCATGTTGGTTCATAACAATTTCTCCTGGATTTTAATGTTTTATGCAGTGGAGGAACAGCAGCTAAATCAATCACTTTGCTGTATATCTGAAACTAACACAGCATTGTGAGTCAACTCTGTTCCAATATAAGATAAAAATTAAAAAACAAACAAAAACCCAAAATACACTAAGACACCTGAACACAGCAAGAGAGGACAGCTGTGCTGTGCATGAAGCTCCATGCTCTTCCAGTTGGCTCAGCAGGGCCAGAGGCTCTGTCTTAGAAGGACTTGCTGCACTGTTTTTGTACACTTCACTCTTTTTACATTTTACTCTTGTCCCCATTATTTAGATTTATAGTCTCCCATCGATCTCCCATTGCTTTTTACTGTTGTTTAAGGTAAAAGAAATACTAAAGTAAATAAATATAGGAGCTTATTTATTGGAAATACAATGTGTTTTTAGACTGAGCTAGTACTTTTATTAAGACTTATTGCTTTTGTTAAGACTTGGTATTTGTGTTTCCCACAAATTGTTATTTTTTATTTTGAAGAAAGAGATTGCTTAGGAAAGCATACACTGTATTACAGCAGAAGCATCTGTAATTCCTTGGAAAGTATATTATTAAATGGAAAAAGCTGCATAAATGCATGAACCTATTTAAAAAAAAAAAAACTACATTAGTATATCTATTTTCTTAAAGAAAAAATATGTCCAGTAGCATCTTCAAATAAACTGACCTCTAATAACCGCTTTTCCCAATGGTTGAGCTCAGTGCCCATACCACCTTGATTTTCAAGTTCCATGCCCTCAAGAATTGGACAGTTAAAGTGTTTTCGTGCTTCATCCTAAGAATCAGAAAATAAATAAATAAACCCACAAAAGTACAACATAATGGCAAACTCATTATCACACTGGATAAAATAAAGTAGCCACTAAGGAATTACTTTGATGAGAAGACAGAATGTCTTTTAAAAATATAGCTTTTAATATAATTAAATATTTTGACACCATCACACTTTTCTTTGCTATTGAACTACTATTCTCTTATTATTTTTTCCTCTATTTGAAGATTTTGGCTTTAAGTCATATATTTTAAAAAGTTATAGACTGGTATGATTGCTATTTGTAACTTTTGTGTCAACAATGATTTTAATGCAGGTATAAACTGCTCATATTATGGACACAGTCTTTGTTTAGAAAAATAAGTTGTTCATTAGAAAACAATTTTGTTCTTTTGGTTTCACCTGTACATCAGTTAAGAATATGAAGTACAGGGATGGGCAGTATTCCGAGAGCAGCGCAAAAATTCAGAGGTCAGAACAAGCTGTATGTAGTTAAGAGAGGGGGTAGGGAGAATAAGTTTCTGTCATTAAATAAGCGAGTGAGATGATTAATTTTATATATCAACCAGGCTGGGGCAAAGTGCCCACATATTTGATCAAACATTATTCTGAATGCTTCTGTGAAGGTGTTTTTGGATGAGATTAACATTTCAATTAGTGGGCTTTAAGTAAAGCTGACCACTTTCGTAACATAAATGGGCCAGTCAGTTGAAGGTCTTCATAGAACAAAGACTGACTTCACCCCTGAGCAAGAAGGAATTCTGCCAGCAGACTGTCTTTGGACTCAAACTGCAACTCTTCCCTATTTCTTCAGCTTGCCAGCCTACCTCATCAGATTTTAGTCTCTCTAATAAACCTCCACAACTACATCAGCCACTCCTTAAAATAAATCTCTTCATCTCTTTCTCTCTCAACAAACACATCCTGTTGGTCTGTTCCTATGCAGATCCTCCTGAATAAAACTGATTCCAAATGAAATGACCAGCAATTATACAAATAGTACAAGTGATCCTTTGAGGTATCACAACCGAGCACTGGTGTAACAACCTAAAGCGGTGGGTAGAATGGAGCCGTTGAGTCATTGCTAAATTTTCCTTCCTCAGATGTCTCTTGGACTGCAGCTTTACTGTACTGCCTTTATGTTTCCTACTACAAGATTTGAAATTTAACCATTAGTTCTTAAACAATAATGATTAGTAAAGAAAGGACCATAATGAATGAAAAGAGCAGACAGCTCATGAGACATGAAGCTCAGTAATACTCACGACAACACGAGGTGTTACTAGAAGATTAACAGTGTGAGGAACTCTCTTATTATCGCGAATGTCCCATAATCTCTCCACTTTTCGAACTACTTTATCACTCCATTGATATAATCCAAGACTGCAATTAAAGAATAAAAATACAGTCCTTCTTGCAAATTTGTCACCACTTTAGTGTAGAAGTGTTTATGAATATCAATATGAAATTAAAATATCTGACCTTATATTTGACACCAAGTGCAAGCAAAGACTTGATAGCATTTTCTAATTTAACCTTTTCAGTAACTTTAAGAGATTATCATCACTACTTTGCAGATAAAGAGACAGAAGCTTAGAGAGATGAAGTAATTTGCTCAAATTCAAATAGCTAATACTGGGCTAAGATGACAGTGAATTATTTCCTCTTAACAAATTTACTGAATAAAACAAAAGTATATCTAGAGAGATATCTAAGTACTGTATATAAAAAGACTTAACAGAAGGTGACATTTTAACTTAATTTTGCTGTTGTTTAGTTACTAAATTGTGTCTGACTCTTTGCAACCCCATGGACTGTAGCCTCTCAGGTTCCTCTGTCCATGAGATTTCCCAGGCAAGAATACTGGAGTGGGTGGCTATTTCCTTCTCTAGGGCATTTTCCCAACCCAGGCACTGAACCTGTGTCTCCTGCATTGCAAGCAGATTCTTTACTACTGAGCCACTGGGGAAGCCCTTAAACTTACTAAGAAAGTATAATTTACTTAACAATTGTGCTATAAAGTAAATTATACTTTTTATAATTGATTATTCAACAAGAAAAAATTAAATCCCTATTTTAAGGATAAAATCCCTATTGTACCCCATATACAGAAATAAATTCCAGACAAATGTCAGTAAAAATGGCAGAGTAAGGACCACTGAACTTCATGAAGGCAAAGAAGAAAGTATCAAAATTAGCCAAATGAATTTTTTCAGAGCTCTGGGAATTAACCAAAGGCTTGCAGCAATCCAGGAAGCACTTCTTTAAGAAAAACGGATGAATCTCAGGAAAAACAGCAAGCTTTGTGGCAGTTTCCCATGCCCTCTCTCCAGCTCTATAGCAGCCTTGAAAACCAACAGCCCACAGTCATGGTGAAAACCAGCAACCTGGCAGCCAGAGGGAGCAGAATAGGGTTAACTGGCAGAATGCATTTAAAAAAAAAACAAAATGATTCAACTATGCCTACAAGATACACAGTTCACACTCAAGGATACAAATAGGTTGACTGTAAAAGGATTAAAAACATGTATCATGCAAATAGCACTCAAAAAAAGAGCTGGGACAGTTATACTATTATCAGACAAAATTGTTACTAGAAACATTTTATAATGAAGACAGGGTCAGCCCACCAAGAAGACATAATAAACATGTATATACCTTAGGAAAGAACCCCAAAATACATGAAGCAAAAATAAATTCTAAATGGATTAAAGCTAGGAACATAAAAATTCAAATAATAAATTTACCATAAAAAATTTAGAATATTTTTATAATCTTTTAGAGCAGAAGAAACTTTCTTAAGCAAGAAAATAGATAAATTTAATAGTGTAAAATTTAAAAACTTTTCTGCATGGCAAAAATATGATAAAAAAATAAGTAAATGGGAGAAAACAATCTCATTTTGGAGAATCTATCTTGCACAAATAAAAGCACTACCACAAAAGTGTTATATTTATTATAGAAAATTATAATGGTCATCAATTTTCATCTTTGCCTATAAGCTGCATCGTTATTTTCTGGCTTTTCCTAGATTACTTCTACCACTGACCCTATGAATCTCTCTCAACAGTAAAACAGAATATAAAGAAATCAGTTTTCCCACCATTATTTTATGAAGATTTTATATATTATTCAAGGAATTATATGGTAAACACTGTATACTCAATAACCGTTACTTATATTCTACAATTAATCCTTTGTTTTATTTGCTGTGTATCTGTTCATCTATTCATGCCTTAGAAAGGTTATTGTTAATTCCTTTTCTTTTTCCACAGCAAGGCAATGTTTAAACATAAATAGTGAACAAAGCCAAAAGGAAAAGAAACAGTGTTTACTGTATTAATAACTCCAATATTCTCTTCACCATTCACATTTCAAGATTAAAGGTTTCTTCAAATAAAAAGGTGAGAGACAAATCCAACTCTTTCTATGTCTACCATCTGTATTTATTACTCTGTTATCTCTGTTTATATTGTAAGATTTTCTGCTTTTAAGGAATATCCAAAATGTAAGAAAGTACTGCAATTATCAGCTTAATAATGGTCCTTATGTGTGGGTATCTCTCTCCTCCTTATCACTACATAGATGTTCCTACTCTCACTACTTATGTGTTTCCTATAAAGACCACAATTCTTAGGAAAGACCAGACTTCTTCCATACCACCAAACAAATACAATCTAGGAAGTAAAACATCTATTTCTACATTACAGTTTTGTTTCTAACAATTTTGTTTTTTAACATGTACTCTAAAAAAATACTATGATGAATAAAGTATTATCTGTTTTTAATAATTATGCACTTCTAGCTACCTAGAAGCGAGAAGAGAAGGAGGCAACAGAGGATGGCAGGATGGTATCACTGACTCAATGGACATGAGTTTGAGCAAACTCAGGAAGATAGTGAAGGACAGAAAAGCCTGGTGTGCTGCAGTTCATGGGGTCACAAAGCAGGCACAACTGAGCAACTGAACAATAAGCTACCTAAATGGAGATCTTCATGAGAGAATTAATTTTTATTCTATATCTGTTTACCACTACCTACTCTGTGGAATAGCGTCAGTACACTGAGAAGGTTTCCTTATGTGCCTTCTCAATCTGTTCAACTTGCATGGCATTTAATAGCCTAAGGCTTCAAGTAAAATTACTCATCTGTCTTTTATCATGGACTGTTTTTAAACTTCATACAACTAGACTATGACCTCTTTTGTTCAACCCTATAACTACGATATTCGTTCACGTTATTACATGTAGCAATGATGTGTTCTTTTCAGGGCCTTGTAGTTTTTGATTATAGGAATATATTACAATTTATTTATCCATTCCTCTATTGATAGACCTTTGGGTGGTTTCCATTTTTTGCTTATTAATAACTGCCATTAACATTCATGTACATGTCTTTTTGTGGACATGTGCTCTTAAATTAGATATATAAATCCATGCAAATGGTTATAATTCTGTGACTGATAGTCTATATAATAATTTTTTTAAAGTATTTCTTAGTATTATTTCTTTTAGGCCCTGAACTTCTAGATCACTGGTAACATGTGAAATAAAATAGTTTTTAAAAACTGTAAAATACAGTTTACAGTTAACATGTAAACATTGCAATGTATAGACAATAACTATTAATAAGCCAAAATATAACCAACCCATATTCTCCCATGGCCTGACTCTCTTGTAAAGTAACATAAGCTACTACAGAGTGGTGGAAAAGAGCCCTGCCTGGCAAGAAGAGTCTTCGCTCTTTGGGCAAGTCACTTAAGTTTTCTCCGTCTCAGCTGTTTCATCTGTGAAATGAAAAGGTAAAGCTAAATAACCTTATATCCTATCTTGTTATAATAATATAGGATATACAATCTTAGGCTAGCCATAAAGCCACTATTATTTGTAGAATTTAACACACAAGAATTCTCAGGTTCTAGTCTTAGCATCCTCCTAAAAGAGAACAAGAACAAAAAAACCCAAATACCTATAGTTAAAAGGTGGGAGACCATCTGCAAATCTTGAAGTTAAAGGATTTCCATCTTTATCATGGTAGAATGCAAATAGCCCAGCAGAGAAACCCTGTAAGAAAAAGTTCAAAATGTCTTACAGTGAAAAATATCAAATCTGACTACAGATATCACAACATGCCACTATCAAAAGAAAACACTGATATAACCACATAAAAGCATCATGGCAATATTTCTGTAGGAACTTGCCATATACTAGAGTAGGACTGAAATTATTTCATATTATAAATTTTAAATTCCAATTACTTGAGATAATTCCTAAGTGAAAAAATCAAAAGCAATAGTAAAGACATTCTTTGGTTGGTATAGACAACGCATTTATTTGTTTAAAGATGTGTTTATCACAGGTGGTCCTCTTTACATGAACTTACTAATAAACTCTATATCTGCAATGAGGGAATGCTACTATTGAGAATAATTAACAATACAGTTCAGAGCAGGGGAGTGTGCTCATAAGAATACTCATAAAAATTCAAAGACTTTGATCCCAAAGTCCATACTTAATATATATCTATATCTAAAAAATTACTATAAATGTATGCATATGTGGGGGGATGTATACTCTGGAAAAAAGACTGGAAACATATATAGAAATGTTAGCTGTAGTTCTTTTGGTGGTAACATGTAAAATCATCTGTATTTCTAAAGGTTTTCTTTCCAATGTGAATTTGTCTATAATCACATTTTTAGACAATATTTTTAAGAAGTCTTCAATTTTAATAAGATAATAGATACTTTACATAAACGTATTCAAAGTCCCATTTGCTATTCTCCCCCCTCCCAAATAAGATAAGGAAATGGGCAAAAAAAGAAAAAAAAATTATTGACATTGGACATCTCCTGTTTCATTAGTAAGATTTCTTTACTTTCTTTCCTAACCTAAATAACTAAAAAAAAAAGCACTTTTGTAACTACTAATTTAAGTATGTTTTAACATTGAAAATATGCTAGAGTTTATATTCAAATAACAATCACAAATGATCATGTAATCAATTTCTTTGGCAAATTTCTTTGCTTACATAACTGTGGTCTCTGTGTCATTCAAGGCTTGCCAAAATGATTAACGGAATCCAGAGTATTCTTTTATTCCTACATTTCTTCTTTTTTAATCTCTGAAGATGCAAAGGATATTTAATGGAGTCAGCTAAGAAAATCTAAATAGTTTTTTTTTTTTTTAGAAAATCTAAATAGTTTTTAATATAGAATTCATTGAGGTAATATAAAGCTTAAAATAGTATGATGTGCCTCATCCTTTAGAATATTCTAAATCCACATTTTTTTCTTCCCTATCAAGTTGAAAATTTTTCTAAGCACACACATTTCAGAAGGCATATCTAGTATTGAAAGTACCAGGAATGACTGTATTTGATAGTTAGAGCATATATAACTTTATAGAGAATAAGTGTATTTGTTAAACATTTAATTCTTACCATCTTCCAGAATGGTTTTTGAGACAAACTAATATTTTTAATTTCTTAGGTTTTTGAAATTTTTAAAATACAAATATACAAAAAAGTTTAAAGATCTAAAAGAAACTTATGTTTACTGTTTAAGAGGATTTAAGATATGTTTTGCTATGTTTTCTTTAGACTTTTTTTAAAGAAATAAAAACACTGCAGAATATTGTTGAAGGCCCATTACCTTAACCCTTTCTCTTCTCTCTTTTCCCAGAGGTAATTACTACCTTAAAGTCAATACACATATTATGACAATATAGTTAGTTGATTTCCTGTCAATATAAATAACTTAAAAATATCAGTCAAATTTAGAATCCTTTTCATCGTAATTAGACATTAGTAAAATTACTGATTTGTTTTTTTTGCAGTTTCTATTCACACCATTTGAGAGATGCTGAGTTGTGCTTCATTTGTTTCATCTTATTCCTGAAATAAATTTTTATTATTTTTATTAAAAAAAAGTCAACATACATAGTAACTCTGATGCATGCTTTTACATTCAATGGTGTCTGACTCTGAGATTCCCTGACTGCTAAAATAAATCTCAATGTGTTCTTATATACTTCTTGACCAACTGGATCTTTTCTTTTGTGACCTGCCTGTTTATAATCCAATTTACCTCATGTCTGGGACTTCTGCATTCATGTTCACTTATACATTAGATTTAAAAACTGCTGGGTTTTTTTCTGGTTCTCTCAGCATCAAATATCTACAGTTTTTGGAGCTTAAAGCTGAAAATGTTTTTTTGAATGATGTTTGTCTTTCATCACAATAGCAGGTTCGATTTACTTTTTTAGTAAAAGGAAAACATGATTCATTTCAGAATCTCCTTACTTGAAAAACATAAGTGCTATCTGTATACACTAGAGTTTCACTGAATTATGCAGGTATTTGCTGATTTAAACAAATAATACATGATAGCTCATGAAAAAAGACTAATAAATAATAGCCATTAATTTTATTATACCTTACTCTGTAGAGCATGGTGCTAAACCATTTATATGCTTTATCTTATCTGAACTTCAAGAAAAAAATCCACTCTAGTATGTACTACTATCTTCATTTTATAGATGAAATGGAGACTTATAAAGGCTAAATAATTTCTAATAGACCCCCAAGATTTTTAGCTTAAGGAGATTCACACCTAGATCTGTGTGATCTATTCTCTCTCTTAATCATTGCATTTAACTCCCATCCATTATATTTTCTAAACACATGAAAGACATCAGGAAGACATTTCCTATGTCTTAGGCAACTTCATTTAATTCCCCAGACATCGTGTAAAAGTTTACTACTTTGGACTGATTGGGGAAAAGCAAAAAGAAGTTCTGAATCAGTTAGTATATATAAAATTTAGAAAGCCTAAACAGATCAAGAAGACTTTTAGAAATGAGATCTCTAAAAGAGAGAAGACAGATCTATAACCTGATATCACTTTTTTTCCCTTAAAGATTTGTTAATTAATTTAGCTGAACTAGGTCTTGGTTGCGGCATGTGGGGATCTAGTTCTCTGACAAGGAATTGAACCCGTGCCCTCTGCATTGGGAGCGCAGAGTTTAAGCCACTGGACCACCAGGGAAGTCCCTAGATATCACTTTTAATTACTAAGTCTTCTTAAGAAGCTTAATCATTTTTTCAAAACTCCTATTTATCCAATGGATTTACTTTAATTATTTTTAGTAGTATAACTCAACCTAGACACTATCCTAAACATTAAAAATTCTCTATCAGCTATTGGCAGAGGCCTAATCAACTAGGTTTTATTGAACACAATCTAAAAAGCCACATAATCTTAAATTTTAATATATAATTAAAATGAGAGTATAATCAAAAACTCAAGGCATGAAGGAAAGAGTAATAGTTAACAGCAAAATTTACCAGTGCATGAATAATCTCATGTTTCACTGTGGACAGCATCCCAACAAACTCCTGAGGCTGGGTAGAGATCATATTTGGACACAGGTTAGCATATCCTGCTATTGGCCTGTTAAAACAGACATTGAATTTTTAATTATATTCCAGAACAGTGTGTACTATGATATCTATTAACCTATATTTTTCTATAAAAAACTGATTAAGGTCAGAAAAATCTTTGTTAAATATCAAATGTCATTTTATAACATAACGTCTAACTTTCACTATATTTTATTTCCAAGACTTATACCTGTTTTTCCCTGTGATACAGCTAATCAACACTTGTTCCCATGAAAGGATAGAGTCAGTTAATTATACTTCAGTGTGAATTTGTAAAATAGGTCAATATCTACCAAAAAAGGGAATGAACTGGAAAACTTAAATTCTAACACTATTTTACTCGCAAAACTCATTTCTGACTTCAGCATTTCACTAATATGTACAGGCACAGGGACAGACAAGTAGGTAGAGAGGGAAAATAGTTATATAATAGGACAGACAATAAGCAAATCATTCAGGTTGCTGCAAGTTACAGAACCCTCTTATTTCCATTTCACTATCCTCCTCCTTCTGTCCCAACAATACTTTCATTAACATAAAGATTTTTATCTTCCTATCATCATCTTTCATACAGTATTTTGTACCTTCTAGAATCTACAAAATTCTATATCTCTTTATGAGCCTAGAACTTGAGAATCCAAGAGCTGACTGGGACCTAGAGTAATTCAATTTCACCATGCATCTGTCTTTCAAAAACTGTGCCAAACAGCAATATAAGGAACCCCAAGATTTTTTCTCCCAACACTACATTAACATTTTACCACAGAAATGTCACAAACCTCCCCAAATAGTGACAGCTTATTTACAAAGTAACAGGCTTTTGTAGGTAAAAAAAAAAAAGCCTTATGTAGGTAAAAAAGGAAAAAAAACCACACAGTGCACTTCTTTTTTCATACTTGAAAACAACAGATTTACACTTAGAAAATTATGACTATAATTTACTCACCAAAATGTTACCATGGTGACCTCTAAAATATAAAATAAATGTCTCTGTCAGGCTCAAACCCTCAGGGACTTCTTAAGCATTTAGAATAAAACAGCCCTATCTGCTTCTCCCTCCAGTGCATCTCCTGAAGCTCTCATCCTCAACACCAACAGGTTGACACAGCTTTTTCCTAACATAAGCTCTAATCCAGCTCTTTATGTGGCTGATGCTGATAACTGTCAGCTTATATCTAAAGTTTCACTTTTTCAAAGAGGTCTTCTTTGTCCAATTCATCTAAATTATGTTTGCCTTCTTTTGTTCTCTTTTGTGTCGCAGCACCCTGTCTTTTTCTACAAAGTAGTTATCATATTTGAAGTCACAAGTCTCTAACTGTATTTAACTAGTACCTGACTCCCTCTGTAATCTGTAAATTTCACGAGGCAGGTACATGTGCCTTTTTGTTCACCTAGTCTGCTGGCAACATATTAAGCACTCAAATATTTATGGAATGAATTAATGCAATATAGCAGTTTTGAAGGAAAGTGCCAGTTCTATCATAAAAGATTCAAAAACACCAACTTAAGATATTGCTCTTTCTTTTAAGGTCAACATTCTGCTAAGAAACCAGAATCTTCCCCAGGTATGAGAAGACAAACATGAACAGCTTCAAATTCACTGACACAAGGAATGTTTATTCTTTCAGCTAGTCATTCATACCTAAAGGGAACCAAATGTTCAAGTGCCTTAAACAAACGTAACAGCAGGGCTTTGAAAGTGAAACAAATCTCTGGGCTACGGGATTCTCATCTATCTGATAACTCCTATGCTGGACTCTCTCCCTAAAAGACAATTAAATACTTTAAGTACTTTCAGTATTATCCGGTGCTAAAAAGAGATGAACTAATCTAGACCCATCTCAACATGGGATTTTATATCACTCTCCCTACTTCCCCAGGGAACCCATTCTGTTCCTGATACATAAAGTTCACTTCTGTTTTCTTTTTTTAAAGCTCACTTTAACATGTCTTCTGTTTAAAAAAAGTAATAAAAGCTCACTGGAAAGAGCTATATATCCAAACGACAGAAATGTAGGAAGAATGAAATAAAAAGTCCTTATTTTACAGCCTACCACCACTAAATTCCACTAACACAAGTAATTGTTATTAACAATAGGGATGTTTTTATTTTTAGAGTGACCTTCAATCCCCGTTTGCCCAGAACTGAGGGATTTCCTAGGTTATGGGGCTTTTAGGTCTAAAATAAGGGTACTCCTGAGAAAATCAGCATAGCTGGTGATCCTAATCATTTTTGACTTTTACCATGATTTCATACTTGCTTTAAAAATCCATAAGCAGATTTTTAAAGCAAGTATGAAATCATATTATGTACACTGTTCTGCAATGTTTGATACTCAACAGTATATTAAAAATGAAATTGTCTATGGGTGTATGCACAATCCATATGGCTTAGGTCAAATTAAGATAAAGAACCATGATTTTGCAACATTGCTATTATGAAGGTATATTTCTCAAAGACATCTACTTTGAGATGTGTCTCATTTCATTAAGTAGCTTATTCATTTAGCACTTCAAATACCATATTTGCTTGATATTGAGACACTATTAATTATAAAATATCATAAATTTAATGATAGCTTCTCAGGAAAAAATTGAACATTCTATTAAATACATATATTCTTTTCTAAGAATACTAAACAGAACATATACATCTGCAAAACTATCTAGTACTTTCTTCTTCAGTAATATATTAAATATTTCACTTGAAGCATTCTCAGCATTCAGAAGCTAAAGATTTCTGAGTTTATTTCATGGATCAACAAGTATATGGTATCATGCTAACAGACTGCTTTCATAATCCATGATGTTGATTTTAACCTCAGTATTGACCGTATTACTCCGAAGCGTATATTAGTGTTTCCTTTGTACTGTCTACTTGATTCTACTAATAATTTCACTTTTTTCCCTTAAATTAATTAGATATTGATAGAAGTGAAACAGCTCTTTAAAGTCAGTTAGTATTTTGACTGGTAGATGAATGTTCAGGAACTCACCAATGGTCCTTACAATGAACAAGTCACATTAACTCTCTTAGAATTGAGAATGTCACACACAATCTATACTGAGACATGTCAGTTTCTACTGCCTTTGACTGATTTGTCTGGTGTGTTACAGGCAATCCTCTGTATATGTAACAACTTTATTTCAAGACTGCTTCACTGAGAAAAATTTTTTTGAAATATTTTAAAAATAAAAAGGAGGATTCTAAATTTTTAAGAAATAACTAAGTGAAGGACATATCAAGTGATAGGAAAATTAGGTGAATAGTTATTTTCAGCGTCTTAAAAGTTTAGCACAAAAGTGCTAAAATTAAAGTTCAAACTGTTTCCTTAGAGAGGTATTCATCACTTCCAAAGAAAATTCTATTGACAGTAGACTTTTTCTTTACTTATATTACCATATGCATAACAGTCCTATAACTTGATTTCCCCACCACACCCACATCCAAGCAGTATGCTGTTTCTTACTACTGGAGGAGGGTAATCTGGCAAACGCAAACTCCCTGTACTCTAAACACTCAGAATATGCTTTGAGAGTTCTTTTAAATTTATTTAATTGAAGGATAATTACAATACTGTCCTGGTTTTTGCCATACATCGATATGAATCGGTCACAGGTGCACATGTGTCTCCCCATCCTAAACCCCCCCACAGCTCCCTCCCCACCCTGAGTTTTTTTTTTTTTTAATTGGAGGCTAATTACTTTACAATGTTGTGCCCACCCTAAGAGTTCTTATATTAGATCTTGGGAATAAGTCTTGGGGGGAAGCTTACCTGTCCATTTTTGCTTCCTGCTGACAGTAGGCTGCATAAGAGATGATGTTTTCATGGCTGCACCTCTCAGTGGCCAGAGCACCAACATAAAGAACGAAGTCTGCATCCCGGACTCCCTCTTGGTCTGGCACACCCACTGCTCCACAGGGCCACTTACCCCCACAACAGACTCTGCATTGCTAGGCCCACAGGAGAAAACAGAAAATCAGACCAGAGATACGGTTAACTACAAGGGCATTTAACTTACAGTGAATCCAGACTTTAAATATGTATGATTTAACTTTTATTTATTAATTCTTCAATTTGTATCAAAATTCATACCTCTCTCTGGGGCTTCCCAGGTAGCACTAGTGGTAAAGAACCTGCCTGCCAATGCAGCAGATATAAGAGACACAGGTTCAATCCCTGGGTTCGGAAGATCCCCTGGAGTAGGGCATGGCAACCCACTCTAGTATTCTTGCCTGAAGAATCCCATGGACAGAGGAGCCTGGTGGGCTACAGTCCATGGGGTTGCAGAATCAGACATGACTGAAGTGACCTGGTACACATGCACGCACATATGCATACCTCTCTCGACTCAGTTCCTATCTCTAATTTTAAATTTATTTTATTAAAATTTCTACTTTTTATACAATGATCATAAATGTATACTATTAATTAAAACAAACAACTGCTATTTATAAAGGGCAATCCCACCAGGGTACAAAAAAAAAAATAGAAAAATTTTATTAAACCCTGAAACTAGGTGAAAATTACAAGGAACCTTCTTATAAATTCATTTTTTAGCAATTTTCTGTGAATCTGTGGTTATTTCAAAATTAATTAATAAAATCTTTATCCAGTGGAAATACATTCCTATTATAAAGTAATTCATGTATCTTATTTAAAATTCAGATAATACAAAAGTATATAAGGTAAAAAGTTAGTCATCTTTATAACACTACCCTTGTTTCTAGTTTTCTAAGCAAACTTTGCCCTTTTAACACATGCTTTTTAGAGAATTTCTATCAAAGTTCCTAAATAACCATAATCTCCAAATTATAAATAGGAAAATCAGTAAATGTTGGGTTTTTTTAATACATAAGTGATGTTTGTAGAGAGAAAAAAACAGAAATTCTCATTTCTGCTTACTGTTGCTTCTCTAACACATGTATTTATAATTTTAAAATTCAATTACTTTAATTTGCTAATAGTTGGTGTTATGAAAAGCTGTGATTTAACAGCATTTTTTTCCATGATCTTTCATTTCTTAAAAAAAAAAAAAAAAATTTAGGAACCCCGCCCCCCGCAAGAAGATAAAACAGAATTTGAAAAGACAAAAGAATAAAAAATAAACAAAAATACTTTAGGAAAAAAGAAATGTGCCTTAAAATGTCTAGGAAATGTCTCTAAATGTCTTAGGACAAAAGATAAATATATAATTAACAAGTTGTTTTAATATTGAATCATGTCCCTAAAACCCTTTATGCTCTTGAGGAATTTGATAAAAGAAATGGAAGCTGAGTAAGTTAGTTGAATTAGTGCCAATATAGGGTTCGAAAAGCCTTTGGTGAGCTTCAGATACCTCAAGAAAAAATTACAAAGTACACTTCAATAGTATGCTTGATTTTGCTTACAAAATCAATGTTCAATAACATATTTATTTTCTACAAGTAATGAGAGAACATAGTTAAATAGAGAAAAACATCTAAAGCAATAATCATATTTTCCAAAAAGTATGTATAAGTTGGTTTTCTGGCTTATGCATTTAAGTTTTTCTATTTTTTCTGATACAAATAATATATGCTTAATATGAAAAATCAGAAAGTTACAAAAACATATAACTTACCAAATAAAAGTCCCCCACAATCCAACTTAATGAAAATCATTAAAATTTTAATGTCTCCAGATTTTTAATATATGTATATTTCCAATTACTTTATAACTTTTTATATGTGTGTATATACTTATTTGTATTACTTATGCTTTTATTTCAGCTTTATTGATAGGTGAAAGTGAAAGTGAAAAGTCAAAGTGAAAGTCACTCAGTCGTGTCTGACTCTTTGTGACCCCATGGACTGTACAGTCCATGGAATTCTCCAGGCCAGAACACTGGAGTGGGTAGTCTTTCCCTTCTCCAGAGGATCTTCCCAACCCAGGAACTGAACCCTGGGTTGGGTCTCCATAACCCAGGTCTGAACCCAGGTCTGAATAACCCAGACTGAACCCAGGTCTCCTGCATTGCAGGTGGATTGTATACCAGCTGAGCCACAGGGGAAGCCCGAGAATACTGGAGTGGGTAGCCTATCCCTTCTCCTGCAGATCTTCCCCAACCCAGGAATCAAACTGGGGTCTCCTGCATTGCAGGTGGATTCTTAACCAGCTGAGCTATCAGTGAAGCCCAACAAGTTAAAGTCGCTCAGTTGTATCTGACTCTTTGTGACCCCATGGACTCTCCAGGTCAGAATACTGGAGTGGGTAGCCTTTCCCTTCTCCAGGAGATCTTCCTAACCCAGGAATCGAACCCAGGTCTCCTTCATTGAAGGTGGATTCTTTAAGAGCTGAGCCACAAGGGAAGACCAAGGGTGAAAAATTGATAATTTTTAATTTTTAAATAAAATAGGCTAACTATCCACACTGATTTACCTTTAAAAAATTTTTTTATTGAAGTATAGTTGATTTACAATGTTGTGCAAATCTGCTATACAAAGTAACTCAGCTATACACATAATACGCACTTTTTTTACATTCTTTTCCATTACAGTTTATCACAGGATACTGAATATAGTTCCCTGTGCTATACAGTAGGACCCTGTTGTTTTTCCATTCTAAATTTAATGTTTGCTACAATTTATTTATATAGAGATCAGTTTCATTCTGTAACAGCTGTATAGTATTCCATTATGTGGTTATGCCATAATGTAACTAGTATAGGTATATTTATAGTTTTGCAAAGAATACCCTTGAACATATATAGTTGTAAGTATTTTTATCAAATACATTTCCATGATGGGTTGAACCCTACTTTTATTTGAAGAGATAAGGTTAAACTGCCCTTTAAAAATACTGAGGTATACAGCTGCTAAAAAAGGTTTTGGAGAGCAAAGATAAAGTTATAAGCAGAAATGATTCAGCAACCCCAGAGATAAACTGAAAAAAGAAAAGAAATAACTAAATTCATTTGAAAACCAATGAAAGAATAAAATCAGCACACCCAACTGTGATTACTTTTGGTAGAGAATGAAGCTTTTGAACTTAAGTCTGTAAAAACTTCCGGAAACAATCACAGATTGAAAATCTATTCTAAGTTTATCCTAAAGAATAAAAATGTTTCAAAGAGCAGGGTAAACTACCTGGAGGTGCTCCTCAGGCACTATAATGGGACCACATTTTGTATGCTCTGCACATTCCTCAGTACAGCATCTATGGTGATCATTTTCCTTCCGTAGGTATTGGTATT
Organism: Cervus canadensis; assembly: GCF_019320065.1. NCBI lineage: Eukaryota > Metazoa > Chordata > Mammalia > Artiodactyla > Cervidae > Cervus > Cervus canadensis. Next base: position 46,621,841 of record NC_057392.1, read on the forward strand.
GGTTTGTTGCGCATTGTCTTCAGTTCATTTTTACATTAAAGTTTAATTACAAAAAACAAGATTAGTTCACGGCAATTAAAAACACTGTAAAAAACTAGTAGCTGCTATATTTAGTTCATTAACAGCTACTATTTTAGTTAGAAAAGTAGTCTCAGAAAGAATTTTGGTTCCATGGGAAATCCTCCTAATGTGGGTTTTCAAACACTTCAAAAGCCTATAGTGTACACATGAAGGAGGAAGGAAGGGGAGATGGGGAAAAGGGTACAACTACACCCAAAGAAAAGACCCAGTGGGTCCCGTCATAATGGAAAATCAGGGAAAGAATGACTACCCAACATGCTCTTTTTTTCTTTTTAAATATCTTACAGTTTGGTCTCTAAGAACCAGCATAATAAAATACTCCCAGTATAAATTTCAAAATTTGCCATACTGACAGAATGAAGAGTGCAGACTGCTAAACAATTGAAGAAAATGACCTGTGTGAAATGTGACATACCTACTAAGTAATATAGTGCCCGCAGGTCTACGAACCTGGAAAGTCTTCTCTAAATAAGAAACAGCTTGTGGGAAAAGTTTGTTCTAAATAAAAGTTGAAATAAAAAAACAGTCAGAATTACAACCAAGAGATAAACCATACTTAAAACAAGCAAGCACAGGGTATTAATGACAAAAGGGAAAGAAGGAAAAAGCCTTGTAACTCAAATACAATATTTAGTCAAAGGTGGTGTGGCTAGGGGTAAGGGGGAGAGTGAGCGTAGGTGCAAAGGAATTTCTTCACCTTCTAATTTAGTTTTAGAAGAAAGAGCACCAGAAAGTTCCTTCTGTACCCTATTTAAATAGAATATTATAAAACATAAATCACAACTATTAATCTAACTTACTTTAAATTTGAGACTGCTTTAGATAACTCCAACATTAATGTAGTTCATGTTAAGAAAATCTTGTATTTAGAAGATCTAACTTTAACTTCACCAATTTCTGTTGCCCATAATGAGCTG